>NC_088646.1:12290233-12365233 GCF_964019385.1 Sycon ciliatum
TACACACTACACACCCGGCAGGGAGAGTGAGAGTGAGCTCATGCTCTACTACTACATGTACCACCACTACCACTACGGTAAAACCTGCCCTAACCGGACGCCCTTGGTGCAGCGGAAACTGTCCTGATATGTCAAGATTCCTCTTGATCCGGGGATGAAAAAAGACGGCGTGGAGAAAGCAATTCAATTAGAGCAATCAAGAATACACATGCCGAAATGTGGTGTGGCCATGTCTGAATCGATTGTACTCTTGATTCATCCAGGGATGCAGGTTAAATGCAGAGCAATTTAGTGCATGACAATTCTTCCGGTCAATACAGGATTCCGCTTGGTACAGGGTCCGGCCAATACAGGATTCCGCTTGGTACAGGGTCTGGTCAATACAGGATTCCGCTTGGTACAGGGTCCGGCCAATACAGGATTCCACTTGGTACAGGGTCCGGCCAATACAGGATTCCGCTTGGTACAGGGTCTGGTCAATACAGGATTCCGCTTGGTACAGGGTCTGGTCAATACAGGATTCCGCTTGGTACAGGGTCCGGTCAATACAGGATTCTGCTTGGTACAGGGTCCGGCCAACACAGGATTCCGCTTGGTACAGGGTCCGGTCAATACAGGATTCTGCTTGGTACAGGGTCCAGCCAATACAGGATTCTGCTTGGTACAGGGTCCGGTCAATACAGGATTCTGCTTGGTACAGGGTCCGGCCAACACAGGATTCCCCTTGGTACAGGGTCCGGCCAACACAGGATTCCGCTTGGTACAGGGTCCGGTCAATACAGGATTCTGCTTGGTACAGGGTCCGGTCAATACAGGATTCTGCTTGGTACAGGGTCCGGCCAACACAGGATTCCCCTTGGTACAGGGTCCGGCCAACACAGGATTCCGCTTGGTACAGGGTCCGGTCAATACAGGATTCTGCTTGGTACAGGGTCCGGCCAACACAGGATTCCGCTTGGTACAGGGTCAGGTCAATACAGGATTCCGCTTGGTACAGGGTCAGGTCAATACAGGATTCCGCTTGGTACAGGGTCAGGTCAATACAGGATTCCGCTTGGTACAGGGTCCGGTCAATACAGGATTCCGCTTCGTACAGGGTCCGGTCAATACAGGATTCTGCTTGGTACAGGGTCCGGCCAACACAGGATTCCGCTTGGTACAGGGTCCGGTCAATACAGGATTCCGCTTCGTACAGGGTCAGGTCAATACAGGATTCCGCTTGGTACAGGGTCCGGCCAACACAGGATTCCCCTTGGTACAGGGTCAGGTCAATACAGAATTCCGCTTGGTACAGGGTCCGGTCAATACAGAATTCCGCTTGGTACAGGGTCAGGTCAATACAGAATTCCGCTTGGTACAGGGTCCGGTCAATACAGGATTCCGCTTGGTACAGGGTCCGGCCAATACAGGATTCCGCTTGGTACAGGGTCCGGCCAATACAGGATTCCGCTTGGTACAGGGTCCGGTCAATACAGGATTCCGCTTCGTACAGGGTCCGGTCAATACAGGATTCTGCTTGGTACAGGGTCCGGCCAACACAGGATTCCCCTTGGTACAGGGTCAGGTCAATACAGGATTCCGCTTCGTACAGGGTCAGGTCAATACAGGATTCCGCTTGGTACAGGGTCCGGCCAACACAGGATTCTCCTTGGTACAGGGTCAGGTCAATACAGAATTCCGCTTGGTACAGGGTCCGGCCAACACAGGATTCCGCTTGGTACAGGGTCAGGTCAATACAGGATTCCGCTTGGTACAGGGTCAGGTCAATACAGGATTCCGCTTGGTACAGGGTCAGGTCAATACAGGATTCCGCTTGGTACAGGGTCCGGTCAATACAGGATTCCGCTTCGTACAGGGTCCGGTCAATACAGGATTCTGCTTGGTACAGGGTCCGGCCAACACAGGATTCCGCTTGGTACAGGGTCCGGTCAATACAGGATTCCGCTTCGTACAGGGTCAGGTCAATACAGGATTCCGCTTGGTACAGGGTCCGGCCAACACAGGATTCCCCTTGGTACAGGGTCAGGTCAATACAGAATTCCGCTTGGTACAGGGTCCGGTCAATACAGAATTCCGCTTGGTACAGGGTCAGGTCAATACAGAATTCCGCTTGGTACAGGGTCCGGTCAATACAGGATTCCGCTTGGTACAGGGTCCGGCCAATACAGGATTCCGCTTGGTACAGGGTCCGGCCAATACAGGATTCCGCTTGGTACAGGGTCCGGTCAATACAGGATTCCGCTTCGTACAGGGTCCGGTCAATACAGGATTCTGCTTGGTACAGGGTCCGGCCAACACAGGATTCCCCTTGGTACAGGGTCAGGTCAATACAGGATTCCGCTTCGTACAGGGTCAGGTCAATACAGGATTCCGCTTGGTACAGGGTCCGGCCAACACAGGATTCTCCTTGGTACAGGGTCAGGTCAATACAGAATTCCGCTTGGTACAGGGTCCGGTCAATACAGAATTCCGCTTGGTACAGGGTCAGGTCAATACAGAATTCCGCTTGGTACAGGGTCCGGTCAATACAGAATTCCGCTTGGTACAGGGTCCGGTCAATACAGGATTCCGCTTGGTACAGGGTCCGGCCAATACAGGATTCCGCTTGGTACAGGGTCCGGCCAATATAGGATTCCGCTTGGTACAGGGTCCGGCCAATACAGGATTCCGCTTGGTACAGGGTCCGGCCAATACAGGATTCCGCTTGGTACAGGGTCAGGTCAATACAGGATTCCGCTTGGTACAGGGTCCGGTCAATACAGGATTCCGCTTGGTACAGGGTCCGGTCAATACAGGATTCCGCTTGGTACAGGGTCCGGCCAATACAGGATTCCGCTTGGTACAGGGTCCGGCCAATACAGGATTCCGCTTGGTACAGGGTCCGGCCAACACAGGATTCCGCTTGGTACAGGGTCCGGTCAATACAGGATTCCGCTTGGTACAGGGTCCGGCCAATACAGGATTCCGCTTGGTACAGGGTCCGGCCAATACAGGATTCCACTTGGTACAGGGTCCGGCCAATACAGGATTCCGCTTGGTACAGGGTCAGGTCAATACAGGATTCCGCTTGGTACAGGGTCCGGTCAATACAGGATTCCGCTTGGTACAGGGCCCGGTCAATACAGGATTCCGCTTGGTACAGGGTCCGGCCAACACAGGATGCCGCTTGGTACAGGGTCCGGTCAATACATGTTTTACTGTACTAACCCTGGGTGAAAGAACACGTCGAATGAACACCGATTATGCTGTGCACCATTTCATAGGGGAAGTACCAGAAGCATTCCTTTCGATTTAAAAAATGAATACCGAAAATTTGTGTACACTACTACAGTTTTGCTAGAGTCCACATCTGTTCCACTAGCTAGGTTATAATTGTCCTGATGAATCATCTCAAAATAGCAATAAATAGGATAAATCCTGCCGTCATCACCCTATATGTACTGCTATTTTAAAATTGTTTTCTCCGCGTCATTTATTTATGAATCATCTCAGTTGTCCTTCTCTTTATAGTCCATGCATACATTCATAGCTTGTAACCGTCATGTGTGGTGACCTCACCTGCTTCTCGAATCTTGACAGCATTATGATCATGAATGTCCAAGTCTGCAACGTCACACCACCAACATGGGCACACAAATACACGCACATACATGCATGTGCGCACACGCACATACACACACACACACGCACACATACACACGCACATGTACACATACACACGCACACGCACACACACACACACACACACACATACACACACAGAGCAACCCGGTCGGTGACGTTGTGTACATACTGAGTTTCAGCAGCCATGGACCAAAGTGGGTTCCAGCAGTCATCGTCAGTACTGAGTGCTATGAACTGCCGGTTTTGAGACAGAATTCGTTAGAATTTCACCTCGCTAACCCACATTGACTCACATGATCGGATCTCACCGAGCAGCACTGTACACTGTAGTGGATTGACGTGAGTGTTGAGATTGGTACATGAACATGCAGGTTTACAGGTTTACACTAACTTCCCTGGGCACTAGGCCGTGAGGCAAGGGATAGACAGAAGCATGCAGCAAGAGCATGCTTGGCAGTGCTGTGTTCACCGCACATCACTACATGTACTGACCTTGAACACTGGGAACCATTGAAGCCACTATAGGTGCCAGGTTGATACTGAACATTGACATCAAAGTCGCAAATGCTGTCTCCACGCAAGGCTAGTTGCACAAGTACGCAGCATATGTGAACACAAACACATAGTCATACATGTACACACAGTCAAACACACACACATTAGTGGTGAAACGAATATTCGAACATTCGAACATTCGTTCGGTTTGTCACATTCGAATATTCGTTAAGTCACATTCGAGTATTCGTTACGTCACATCGAATGCAGTGCCTGTACATACATGCACGCCGAACACGGTACAGTGCAGTGCGTAAAGCCTGCCTGTTACTTTGTACTGCATGCATGCACATGTATGTCCTTACTGGACTGCCAATGGTGTACATAACATTTATGAACTTCGAAGTAGCCTTATGTGGCAGTATAATTTACGTGGCACTACCGTTTGTCATTATTATTATTATTATTATTTTGCTTGTTCGCGTTGGCATCAACCTGCATAAAGCAGGTATATAGCCTTCGCTTAAGCTGCCATAAAAAAGAAAGCTCATCCTAAGCGAGAGGGCTAGAGGGAAATATAACGATAACGAGATACCGTTTGTCATACCTAATAAATAGACAATATCCATCAAATGACTGAGAGGAGGGCATGTGATGTCATTTGTGTTACCAAAAGAATATTCGTTCATTCGTTCGTTAAGCTGAAGAATATTCGACTAGTAGGTTTTGACATTCGTTTCACCACTAATACACATATATACAGACACACACGCACACGGTTTTTTTAAATGTTTTACAGGACTTCTGGTGTAGCGTGTCGGAAAAGACAAGCACTGCTTGATTCTGGCATTGAGGGTTCGAAAAGCCATCCGAGGAGACTCTGGATTCTGCGAGCTTCGATGCAACCGAGGTCTGGGATAGCGAGGGGCTTGAGGACTATATCACGGCTTTCCAGCACCGAGCTACTGTGTCTGGTGATATCCATGAAGACGAATATGCAAGCGTTGATGATGGTGCCGATGTATGTGCCCTGTCAACAGATGATGACATTATTTGCTCTCTGCAAACGGACTGTCAGGAGCAGAGCCAAGATGAGGACGATGTGGAGGTGGTGAAGAGGGCGGTGAAGAAGCCGGATGCGCTGCATGCACTGGATCCTGTGCAGCTCTTCATTGAACAGAACGAAACAACCGGCGTCGCACTGGAGCTCGTGCGGGACAACGTTGCATGAATCAACCATAGAGAGTCCTAACTGAAAGTTACTTAGTAGTAGTAGTAGTAGTAGTAGTAGTAGTAGTAGTAGTAGTAGTAGTAGTAGTAGTAGTAGTAGTAGTTTTTATTATTTTACTAGGGGAGTCCCAACAGGCTACTGCCTTTTTACTGGGAACCCAAGGTGAAGTTTAACCATATTAATGAACAGAGCGAGAGTGTGGGCCTGTCGACAGTCAGCTGGAAGAGAGTTCCACCTGCCTGCCGCCAGAAAAGAAATAGAGCGCATGCCATACTGCGTATAAACGAGTTTCAATTCACTCCTTCCAAGCGGTACTGAAACACACTTTCATACAGCAGAAAAAAATTCTAAAAACCTCATCCTAGCTTCCAGCGCCAATGTGGATCTGCAAGTAAATGCAGTATGCCTCATCCAGAAACAAAACACTTTGTGACTTCATTCGACCTCTGAGGTGAGGCGAATTGAGCTATGAGGAATCAAGCAACGGGGACTCCGAGTCAGACTCTAAGGTCACAATTAATTTTCATAATACAAAATTAATGTCACAGTCCGACAAAATAATGTAGTGTACACAATTATATCCAATCCTGGTCTTGAAGTGTTTTTGCTCCACTGAACCAAATTTCTCGAGCACAGTAACTCCTTACAATGCAAATAAAATAAGTCGTGAAGTGTTTAGTTTCTGGAGCAAGTAGTAAGTAAGTACATCGTACAACTAGACTCATTACTCACTCTCAGAGCAAACTTCCAAGACTCGCCAGCTTCTTCATCAGCTGCAGGAACACACGGCACACGTAACTGGTGAAGAGAAAGACTTTTCAAAGCACCGCTACAATTTGAATTTGACCAGTAAGAAAATAGCATTCCATGCACCACTGCAAACACAGTGTACAGTGTACATTGTCCACTGACAGGACTTCATATCAGCCGAATATCTTGTGGAAACACTGCACAGCATTTACTTCCCGTGGACTATAACATACGAGCACATGCAGCAGCGCAGTTTACAGCTAACAGTCTATAAAGTCTATTGCACTGTAAAACAGTACACAACACCAACGTTGAAGTTAGCTCAAGTGACCCCGGGATATGAGGCGAAAATTTAGCTTCCCAAACAAACCTGCATCTGCACTGTATTTGTATTAGACATACACTCGACTTACCAAAACCCTCCGGGTCATCTTCCCAGCTGTCAATCTCCTGGTAGAGAACAGAACAAACAGATACAGTACCCTGATGACCTCGACTGTAATGCAAAGTTACTGTATACGCCACAGAGTCCAGGATGGGTGAAGAAGGCAAATCATGCATGTCAAGACCTGATGCACCGGTAACACAACCTCTGTCTGTCATTCACTTACAGATTGTCTAAGCGGGAAGAATCTGGTGACAAGTTGACGCACAATATTTGCCGAGACTTCAGACGTAAAGAACATCATCTTTATCTGCATCATCACCAACCGCATATAGGAGAGACAGAGAGATTATAACCAAACTACACTGAATACACACACACACATACCCGTGCATGCATGCATGCATGCACCCCCCCCCCCCCCCCCCCCCCCACACACACACACACTCACACACAAACACACACATACAAAATTGAGGCCAAAGCTAACTACACAGCAATACAGGGCATAAGCTCACCTCATATCCTTTAACAATTCGAGAATCTTGGTTAGGTGATGGCACTGCAGCAAGACAAGCACAGTGGGACAATGCAATGATCAGCTAAGGGAAACGGAATGGTCAGCTGAGGGGCAATGCAATGGTCAGCTTAGGGGAAATGGAATGGTCAGCTTGGGGCAATGGGGTGGTCTGCCATCTGCAACGGGACAATGCAATGCACTTTTGAAGCATTGCACTGATATCCACAGTAACACAATAGAACACCAGTGCTTAGCTTAAGGGCACTTTAATTAGCTGGCACCTGCAGACAGAGTGTGCCATGCTTAGCCCTGGCGTACCACAAACTACTCCAGAGAAACACAACAGACCTATTCAACATGACAAGACGTCCAGCACTGACATTCATCTTACATAACTAGATCACATCACCACACTCCAGCATCACAAAAACAGGACAAGCAGCAGTACAAACTAACAGTATGCTTATAGAGTTAAACCGCTAGCTCACCATGTGTGTCCTTGTTGACTTTCGGTGTGTAGTCACTGCAGAGCAGCATACCCTTCATGAAGTTCAGGCCTTGCACTATAAACCTCTCAAATAGTAACACTGCAGCAACATTCACATGGCCAGAACAGAGCAATACAGAAGCAGGGACACTAAAAAAATCTGATTCCTTATTTAAACATGCTAGTAATATGCAAACCCTTCTTGCATCCAAACACGTTACAAAACACGATATTATTATAAAACTAAGTACAAGTATCAACAAAGTGGTAAGGCAACAAAAACACTGAGGAACTCCGGAAGTCTCGTGATGTGCGCCATTTTGCAGCCAACACGTCCCAGCTCAAGGTAGTGAATTGTGTTCTACGGCGACAGGTTGAGGTGGAGGGTAACATCATTTTACTGTCCGTTGTCCCCATGAGCTTCGAACACTAGCTATTTCATCTGTTCACGATTCGGTGGGTGGTTCACATTGCGGAGTGGACAAGGCGGATGCAGCATCAGCTGAGGATAGTGCAGGCTGCCCAAAGTTATCGTTTGGCGGCGATGCTGGACTTCGACAGCCGGGTCCGCCAAGCAATTGTGAAAGACTCCTCGCGTTCCATTGGTGTGATGGATACATAGTTGTTTACACAGTGTTTCACAGGGCATGTGCTACCCGTATTCGTCAAGTGCCACAAGACCAGCCACGTGGCAACTTCCTGTTTCGCAGGGCGTAGAGAAACGTCTCTTTTTCGTGGCTCCCAACCAGCGAAAGGCGGCCAGAATCAGCCTGTGTGCAGACGCTTCATCCGGGTCTTGCACATCCACCAACTGCAAATTTAAACATGTCTGCCTGTTCTGTGGAGGCTCATGCACTCCCCACGCACCACACACACCTATCAACACACATGTGTTGTCCCTGCCCTTTTGGAGGGTTTGTGCCCCTTTTGGCACGTGTGTGCGGACCGCGTGCGGACTGCGCATGCTTGCATAATTATTGTACGCATTCTTGTTGTTTTGGCCTTCTTCCTGAGACTCTCCTCGAAGTAAGAACGACAAATATCAGTCCTCTGTTTGTGGTACATGTGAGAGAGTAATCGGAAGGGCTATCGTCGGGACATAAAAACCCCTGATGACACATGAACTGGAAAAGGGGCTCCAATTCCAAAATGCTAGAGAGGATAGTGTACGACCGCTTGTATGACCATATCTCCCCTCTTCTTCATCCCTCACAATGTGGCTTCAGTCGTAAGGACAACACGTCCCGCATAATTCAAGACCTCTGCTCTCTAAAAGACCAGCGGCAGGTCTCCTGCATCTGTTTCTTTGACCTCTCCAAGGCTTTTGACACAGTGTGGCACAAGGGCCTCATCGCCAAACTTCGTGCTCACGGTGTCTCCGGCTCCCTACCCACCTGGATAACTAGTTATCTCTCCGACCGAAATCAGCGCGTCACAGTGAAAGGAACTTTATCTGACCCCGAATCGGTGACGTCCGCAGTGCCCCAGGGCTCCATTTTGGGTCCCCTGCTCTTCCTCACATACCTCCCCTATGCAATTCCCAATATTTCTTTGTTCGCAGACGATACCACTGTCTTGCTTCCTCCCCATCTCACGCCACCCTGTACCCCAAAGTTCAGACCTGCCTCAACAACATTGTCCACTGGATGAGCACTTGGTACCTCAAGCCAAATGTGACTAAAACCGAGCTCCTCCTTTTTCCTCATCCCACAGATCCAGTGCCCATCTTCCACTTTCCCGACGATCCCGGTCACCCTATTTCTGTAGCGCCCCATCATAAACACCTTGGCATTGTCATAGATTCTGCCCTCTCCTGGTCTTACCATGCTGACCATGTGTCCTTACGCATATGCCGATCTGTCGGCATAATGACAAGTCACTTCCCCCACAATTGCCGGATTAATTTTTATAAATCATACATTCTCCCCCTCTTCACGTACGGCTTCCCTGCTTGATCTACCATTAACAAAACCCAAACCGCGAAATTAGAAGTTCTTCATCGCCGTATACTGCGCATAATATTTCGTATTGATCGTTACAATGTCATCTCAAATCCAGACTTGTATGCTGCTGCATCCACTACCACCTTGCAACGCTACCTTGAGGCTTCCAAGTGCACCCTGGTTCATTCCATTTTCTTGACCAGCACCCTGCTCAGTTGCAGTTACTTAATTGGTTTAAGTCGGGTGGTACCACCTGAAGCCGCGTTCGTCTCCCCCTAGCTAGGTCTACCCTATCCGTAAATTCCCCCTTTCTTTTCCTCCTACTCCACGTGGCTCCAACTGCCTCCCAGTGTTAGGCAAGCTCCAGATATGCCCAAATTCCGTACCCTCATCAGACAGCACTTCAGTATCTTCCAGTAAACAAAATCACAGTCACCACTTCCGCTGCATAGCTCGCTGGGCACCACATTGCTTTGTAACTTGCTAATCCCTATCCCTTTTGTGTACGTGCTTTTTTTTCTTTTTTTTCTTCTTCTCTTCTTCCGTGGTTGGTCTCACCCTCTCCTCAATTCAATTGGCAGTCTTGAAATGCTGAGGTGCAGAAATAAATAAATAAATAAAGACCGGTTTTCCGGGCCTCTTTGTAGTACATGTATGATCTTCCTGCCTCTGCGCACATGTACATGGTATGTCACACTTGATTTATCGTGTGTAAGAAATAGCGGAAATAAGAATAGAAAGTCGTTTTTCAAACACCCACGCTATAACCGATACCTACTGTACTTCTGGCCCTGATACTCGCTTTTCCCGGAAAAGCGAGTATCAGGGCCAGAAATATGTACAAGGCAGTCAATGAAACTCGTTAGCTCGCTCGATAGCTTGCTCGTTAGTGGAACTGATCGCTCGTTTGTTATAGATACGCTCGTTTCAACACTAGTAGCAATTCCTGGGCGAGAAAAGCAGTGAGGACCCAAGGCAAGTGAACTGCCTTCTAGTCGGTTGTGTAACAGCAGTTGCTTATAGCGGACTGTATTCCGAGTGATTGGACCTACTCAGTGAGGATCATCATGTCAAGCCCGCTGGAGATAGTTGCCACCGCTTCGTATGCTAAACTAAAGCTTAGCCTGGCAATCAAGGGAACACAGGCGGCAGTTACTGGCACTCTTGCAATGGCAACCAAGGGAGGATGTGCAGCCGCTGTTGGAGCTGCTGTAACTCCTTGTGTACTAGTTGCAGGAACAGTACTAGTTGCAGGAACAGCAGGTGCCATTGCATACGTCGCGTACCGCGCAATTCAGAGTGATCCTGAGAAGACCGGTAAGAAGAATGCTTAGCCATCAGATGGATGAGAATGATGGAGTACGTGGCCAACAACACCAAACCATCCAAGTACCACTTGGCGAATTAATCTCTATCGTTTTATCGCTCCATCTTATGATTTTGCATTTGCACTCATTACCACAGTACTGTTGTACTTCCCAATCCGTTGCTCCCAACAATGGCAACTTTGTCCGGTATACCCTATCCTTGGTCATGTACATCCACTTATCCCTTCACTGTGCATAGTTCGTAACTCCCCCCCCCCCCCACAATGGTTGCCTCTTTGCTTTGTCATACTGTAGCGGTCCGCAGCCGGTCTCTCTCGGAGGCAAATGCACACGGGTCTCAGTGAACACACTGTTGTTAACTTTATTATTACTAAAGACTGGATTGAAGGTTGAACTCTAACTCTAAACTGACATGAAGAGAATTGTGAACAGCAGCTTTTATAGGGTGAGGAACTGTTACTAGTGTTAGGGGGTGATTATATGTGCAGCTCCAGCCCGGGCCGGTCGCCAGGCGGGCCAGCCCGCCTGCAACGGGATCGCGGGGTTGTACACAAATCCACACAAAATCTGTGGTGCGTTTACGTGGCAAGCGGGCTGGCCCGGCGAGGCGGGATCCCGCCTCGAGGCACCCGGGATCCCGGCTAGGCGGGCCAGGAAAAGCACATATAAACAGACCAGCCCGGGCCAGAGTTGTATTATTATGGTGTCGACACTGCGTTCATACTACAAAATAGGTACTTTTACCTTTTGAGGGAAGTTATAAAGAGGATTCCCGATATTGTCTTGAAAATCTATGAAGCTTTTGGTACAGCAACAAGAAGGATGTGAAGTGAGCACTGTTTATTTGTCGACATTAGTGGTGAAACGAACGTCAAATTCTAGTAGTCGAATATTCTTTGGCTTAACGAACGAACGAACGAATATTCTTTTGGTAACACAGATGACATTACATTACCTCCTCTCAGTCATTTGATGGATGCTGTCATTGTTATTAGGTATGACAAACAGTAGTGCCACATAAAATGCACTGCCACATAAGGCTACTTTGAAGTTTATACATGTGGTTTGCTACATTGGCAGTCCAGTATGCACATACATGTGCAAACATGCAGTACAAAGTCACAGGCACGCTGTACGCACTGCACTGTACTGTGTTTGGTGTGCACGTATGAACGTGCACTGCATTCGAAGTGACGTCACGAATACTCGAATGCGACTTAAAGAATATTCGAATGTGATCAATCGAACGAATGTTCGAATATTCGAATATTCGTTTCACCACTAGTCGACATGCATGATTTTCATTGAAATGGAAGGGGAACTACTTGCAAAATACTTTGATATGGACAGCTAAAAAAGTGAAAAACAGGAAAAAGAAACGAGGTGGTACAACACACAAAACATGTGCCACAGCGCGAAAAGAAATCAGCAGAAGAATACATTGTGTGAGAAAAAAAGTTTTTAGATTTATGTATGTGTTATTAGCCGAGTATCAGGGCAATACCGGCCGATATCTGCCCGAACGGCGTTAGCCGTGAGGGCAGATATCGTAGCCGGTGTTGCCCGTACTACGAGGCTAATAACACATTTATTACATGCATACTTCCCTAATTTGATGTACTCATCAACGTACACTGCCTTCACACGTGGAATTCGGGATAATGGTACGAAAAACTACGAGGCACATGTATCCAACTGGTATTACATGCGCACCTACTTGTATGTGTATGTGTACAGTGTGTATGGGGTCAAATGCCGGGCAATATCGTGTAATATTGGACCGCCTGAGCGGGCTTGTATGGAGAAATATTGCCCGCTCTATCTGGTCGCTGATTGGCTGTAGACCTGGAAACGGTCACCTGACATGATTGTAATAAAACCTGAGTATGGGTTGCAGCCCTGCGTTTCAGCCCGGGGCAGCACACTACAGTCGTAGTGTGTTTGCTGCCTACTCACAACGGGCTGGCGTGTGCTCAGCGCATATAAACTCACTGCGGGCTGGCGACCAGCCCGGCCTTGCACATGTACTCAGTAAACACCCTTGGTGGGCTGGCCCGCTCGCTCCAGCCCGGGCTGGAGTTGCACATATAGGCCCCTTAGTGTAAGTACAGTAAGATCGGGCGCCGAAGAACACCTCGCCGAAGAAAACCCAGGCTGGAAAACCGGCAAAATTTAAGAACAGTCCAGGCTAGAATTATCAGATTTAAGAACACTAGATCTACATTGTACGTAGATCTACATTGTACATGTATGGGAGGTGAGTACATGTCATGTACACGTGTAAACAGTAACTGCTACATGTACAGTCATTCCCATTTACGACACCCACTAGTTTAGAAGTACTACATTGCACTACATGTACATGACAAACGTCATGACGTCACTCGACTCGCCGCGCGCGTGTGAATAAGAACGGTCTGGCTAGAATCAAAAATTTAAGAACTTTCCTAGGCTGCGCTCGAGCCCCTGCGTTCTTCGGCGCCCGATCTTACTGTAGTACATTGTACTGTTGAGCCACCTAAGTTAAATAAATTCAATACAAATGCAAATAAATACAATACAAATACCTGCGGTCCTTTTGATCGACCACCATTTCGGCCCTTCCGTACATCAGGCATTGGCGTTGTGCCCAAGAAGGTGGCCAAACGCTAAAGCCGGTTTTTCTGGTTTGGCATGACACAATCGGTCCAGAACTACGTTCATTGCTGTCTGGTATGCAAATGCCCGCCAAAGAAGGTATTATCTGGCACGGCACAGCTATAGTACTGCCGGGTGCCCAAGAACTGGGGGGTCAGGGTTCTAGCCTAGCCTGTTCTTATTTTTAGCGAACACAGCAGTTTCGTTCTTATTCGATGGTACAGTCCTACGTGTATATTTATACAGAGTAATACGTCTGAGTGTACATTATAGTGTACATTACGGTTTCCGTTCTTATCTGCAAAGAATCCGGCCTAGACCGTTCTTAAAATTATAGTGTACGTATTTGACTCGCATTTGTACATAGTTGCGTTATGGCACAAGTTCATATGTTAGGTATAATATTACACAGCATGCACCGGGACCCTGTATTAAGAAAAGCAATCCTGTCAGCCTTTCTATTATTGCTAATGATAGTATGAAAATAAGTGTTGCATCTACAAATTTTCTATATTCTCTTGTTTTGACAACAGTTGCACTCAGTGAAATCCGACCAAAGTGCAAATTCAGCGCTCTCAACTTGCACGGCCCTTGACGCCCCTGGAAGTGGCACGAATGCGGCTGGACGTACACATATGTACAAGTAGAGTGATGTAATCGGAACCAGTCCAGGGCGCCAGTTTGCACTTTGGGTTGGATTTCAGTGAATGTAACTGTAGTTAGAACCCCCTCCCCCAAGACTCCAGCCCCCCCAGACTCTCTGATAATTATGTACAGCCAACCTACCCTTATAACGATATTTGCGTCAGACCAAGAAATATTGTTATAAGGGTAATATTGTTATAGGGGTAACTGGTTCATTTCATACACATACGTCATAATGCATGGATTTTGTTCATTTTTTACACTCTTCATAGCATAAAAACTGATATACATCATTTTACATGCACATTATGTACACAGCAAGGTGCCCACTGGTGCCCCTGTTGCATTTCGTCGTGTCCCAGCGACTTATCAAGTGAAGCTTGCCTTACCTGGATAGTGGGCTCTAATTATATTCCCTGCTAGATATTGTTATAAAATGGAAAATGTCGATTGGTCAGCCCATTTTATATTGTTATAGGGGTAATATCGTTATAGCAATATTGTTATAGAGGTAAGGCATTGTATACACAAGTCAATGAAGTGATTTGGTTTGGCAGAAAAATATCGTTATAAGGGTAATATCGTTATAGAGGTTATCGTTATAAGGGTAGGTCGACTGTACTATAATGGACCCATTGCGCAATGACGTAAAAACACCCTTCACAGCCAAATATGGAATGCATGAGTAATGCTTGTGAGTATGCTGGGATCAGAAAAGCGCTGTTCAACACCCCAGACGACCCCCCCCCCCCCCCCTCAGGTGGCTGTGAAGGGTGTTTATGGAACAAATTACGTCATTGCGCAATGGGTCTATTAAGATGTTCTGGTTGGCTAACTAGAAGACCCCCTCCCCAAGAGTCTCGATCTCAGAATGGGCATCATAACCATTGTATGATTTGACTAAGCTTTCATTCTTATTCTTATTCTGATCCTCATAACTATTCGATCCAGTCTAGTTGCTGGGTGCATTGGAGATAACGGGAAGTGTGTTACTGTTGTGTGCTTTGTTTCACTGGTAACCTTAGTAAATAGTTACTTTGAGTTACACAGACAGCACATGCACCTACGACACGAAGTTACACAACAGTGACAACACGATAACAGTTATGTTATAAACCATGTACGAACAAAGTGGTAAGGTACCGAAAACACTGTTAGTATGTTGCCAGCTAAGTGAGGCATGAGCCTAGGACAGGGTGCAGGGCTCAATACAGTGAGTACAGTGATTTGTCTTTCGCCACAAAGCACCTCTGCAGAGATAAAGTGACTCAGCAGTGTGTACAATGTAGAGTTACTCGTGTCGAGATTTTCCTGAAATTTCCCCCGTGAATCATTGACAAAGATCTGACAGATCTGCGCTATCGCCACCCAGTCCCCTGCTGTTAAAGAGTAGCTGCACTGTGCAGTGGCACACACGCCTCTAAACACACATTCAACAGTGAGAAATCAAACAGCGTGGTATGCCGGCCAGTCCGTACCTTCCACATTTTCCGCAAACAAGTACTTGACACAGAAGAACTCAACAATATCCTTCAGGTAGGGAAGGATCTCCAGGGGCTTGTTCGTCAGTAGATCAAGCAGCTGTGATCAACAGTCCACACAACAAACATGCAACAAATGAAAAGGTACGTATAGTCATATACACTTGTTGGACTACAAAGTCATAGTGATGTTTCTCCAGAGCGGGACAGCAAGCACAAACACATGGTCTTGTATTCATTAGTCATTGCCTTGACCTCGGCTTAACAACTGATCATACAAGCCACACCAGGGCATGGCACATTGCATAGACAGAAGTAGCATTCGAAGACAGGAGCCAGCAGAATAACGTTAGTACTGGTCATATTTGGAAGTAGCAGACTTACCACCTTGGTGCATAGTATGCACTGTTTCTCTACAGCTTCGGTCAGAGGATGTGCTTCACCCAGATGTGCACCTGAGGCACATAATACATACACACGTGTGTTTGTTACTGCACAGACTAACATGCACATTGATAAAGCCAACCTTCGACTTACTACGTTATTGATTACTCTTCACCTGCAAACCATTGTGAACACCAATCAGATTGTGCATGGGAGCAGACTTTCTGGAACTATCACGTCTTCACTGAGTGCTATCCATGCAGCGAAACACACCCATGTTGCGTCAGCAAATTCCAAGACTGAGAGGAGGTAGCATGATAGATCAAGGAGGGACATTTTTAAATCCCATTCTCTGGTTGTAGCCCACTAACACAGCACTGTTACAATACCATGCCAGCATACAGTATTATCATAGCACTGCTATACAGGTCTATACCAGCATACTGTATAATCATAGGCTTCATAGCACTGGTATACAGCTCTATACCAGCACATAAGCATAGCGCTGCTATACAGCACTAACGTTAGACCAGCACATATTATCATAGCACTGGTATACAGCTCTATACCAGCACATAAGCATAGCACTGCTATACAGGTCTAGACCAGCACATAATCACAGCACTGTTATACAGCTCTATACCAGCACATAAGCATAGCACTGCTATACAGCACTAACGGTAGACCAGCACATAACAGAATATCACTGCTATACAGGTCCACACCAGCATAATTATTATCACATCACTGCTATACAGATCTACACCAACACATTAGGGAGGTTCCGGAGTTCGATTTTTCGTGCCAAAATCCGTAGAGGCGCTACGGATTTTTTATACGTCGTTTTCGAGCAGTGAAATGTTCCGGAGTACGGAACTTATGTGTTTGCCGTCATTGCCTAGGTTACGATCGCAAACACGTCACATTCCCGCGCCATGCCTTTTTATTTTGAAAATTTGTACCGAAATCAAAACTTCCCGCAGAAAATCGATGTTTCTCGTACCAAATTTGTACGCGAAAAATCTTTCTGCACCCGATGACGCAAAATCTCCATACGAAACATGGTTCGTGTTAACACAAGCATCTGCATGCCGCACTCACACAACGAGCAACCAGTTTGGGGAATAGGAGGGTTTGTCAATTGCTTTGCCAGGCTCCGAGTGAGTGACAGCTTAGAGCTGTGTGAATGTGTGTGTATGGCAGCTGGGCAGGGCCCTGCTGCGGAGGCTGAGTGAGCCGTATGGAGGCAGCCGGGCAGGGCCCGGCTGCGGAGGCTGAGTGAGCCGTATTGAGAGGCTGAGTGAGCCGAGGCTGAGTGAGCCGAGGCTGAGTGAGCCGTCTGAGTGTGAGAGGCTGAATGAGCCGTATGAGGAGCCTGGTAAGCAAGGTTGACTCCCCTCCATGTATTTACAGAGTTTCGCCGGTAGACGGCATCGGTGTAGTTATTGTAGGCTGGTATGATAATGGATACCGACAGGAGAGAACTAGAATAGGAAACATGATAATGACAATAGTGGAGTGGGTGGGTGGGTTGAGAAAGAAATCCACTGCCAATGCGGACAAAGCAAGAACTGAAGTCAGGAACAGTGGACTTCGGAGAACAATGAGCGTGTGAGAGTTTGTTGGGAACAGAGCATGCGCCTTCTGTGTTAACATATTTTTGCGCGTGCGCAAAAAATCATTGAAAGCCAGTCCACACGGATTCTCCGTGCCGAAAAATCGTGTGGAGCACGCCTGGAAAAAATCCGTAGCGCCCACACAGATTTTGGCACGGAAAATCGTACCCCGGAACCTCTCTACTAGCATAGTAGCACAGCACAAAGTTTGTAGTCAACTACTGTAGTCATGAACATGTACAGATAATATACATACGCGCTGCTAGTAGTTGGTCGATCGTCGTGAGCAGCCGCTGCATGAATTCCTATATAGATGACAACACATGTACGCGCAAAACATAACACATGAGAGCACAGGACAACAGTGTGAGCACATGTACACTGAGACATCAACGTTTCCAGCCACTGTGAACTTGTGTACCAAGACATCAAACACATACACTCATACATACACACTCATACATATACAAGCATTTCAAAGTGAATTTAACAGCACTTTAAGAATATTACGGATTTCAGTCGACTACTGCCCAGACAATACAATCACTAACTACCTTGGAAACATGAACCTATGGAGATGGGGGGGGGGGGGGGGGGGGGGGAGAGGGAAGGAGATTGAGAGATGGAGAAATTGATTGTTTGACTATCAAACTGTCAATGTAAACTAACCGGCATTGCTTGGACATCACCGAAGTTGGCAAATGCATGCACAGCAAACTGTCGCAACACTATGGGGACAGGCAAACAGACAAATAGACACAGTAAGACACAATCCAGCAAAGCTGTAAGCACCGCAAGAAGACGATAAGCTTGTCACGACATGTGCCGAAAAGACCTCACCCAGGAAGAGCTTCCGCTTCCACCTCCCCCCCCCCCCCCCCCCCCCCCCCACACACACACAACATCACCATCCTATTCTCAGCACCAATCAATAACAGTAAACTCACTTCTTAGGGACAGTGTGCCAAGTTCCAGAGAAGACGCACAGTTGTCTTCAACCTAAGTGTGCAAAACAAGACACAGCAACATAGCACACATGAGCGGCCAGTTGCATTCCGCAAAGCATAGACCAGCCGTCACAAACACAAACTTACATACACTCAGGCAAGCAACAGAGACAGAGTCACTGAGTGGTGAAGGGATAGCTTAAGGACAAACAGCTTGCCAGGCTTGCAGCCACATCCCTTTCAGGGTTCACACAAAGGCCTCTAGACATCTGTCGGGAGAGCATTTTTAAACAATAACATTGTACATGCGCTTCAAAGAAGTATAATAATGCATGCATTGAGACCGTACCCCGTTAGTTACTGATTGTTGTGCTGTTGTAGATTGTAATGCTGATACAAACAAGTTTACTTGCTGAGACCACAGCCCCAGAGCAAACGGGAACAGCTCACCAGCAATCTAGAACACACAGGCATCGGTTGTTTTCAGAAAGCGCGCACACGCACACGCACACACACACACACACACGCACATAGACACATACATACACATGCACATATGTACATAAACACACACACACACACACGTGTGCAAGCATGCGCGCACATGCACGCGCACACACACACACACACACACATGTACACACACATGCACTAGCACACACAGATAAAAAAAAAACAGGGGATCAGCGCAAATGACTAAGTCTAGCACACAAATATTGAGCAGGAAAGAGATACATGTACTGAAGTACTTGGAAGTAGCAGGATAGCTGAACCACTGCTGAACCACCAGACCAAGACAGTAGCAGGATAGCTGAACCACCAGACCAAGACAGTAGCAGGATAGCTGAACCACCAGACCAAGACAGACATATCCCTGCTACTCACAGTCTCAAAGAGATCACGGTGGGACCGAAGCCTCCAAGACGCCATGGACTTAATGACGTGCTTCAGTGTCATGATGGACCGGTGCAGGATTAAGCCTGATGAGCCTTTTACGAGCTATGGCAACAAGCACAGCAACATTGAATACCAATGAGCGAACAAGTTACAGCATTGTTTTAGATCAAAGTATAGCAATGTAAAAGGAGTAGAAATTGTACTTTTGTCCTCGCAAAATTGAGCCAAACTCCGCCCTGTGCCTACCCGAATGCAAGCTCAACTATTTCTTGATACTATTTCCCCTGGCTCCTGACAGCTTTCTGGCCCGCATAGGCCAAGCAGAGGAGATACAATACTGGAACAACATGCTGTAGAGCAACTGAGAACAAATACAGTCCATGGAGAGCTGAGTGGTGGCATTCCTATGCATGCGCAAACCTCAGTCTGACTGGGTTGAACACAAACCGTGATTTTTGGAGAGCTGAACATAACCAGGACCCTAATACGCTTTATTGTTTATTCAACATCTCCTGGCTCGTCGTAAGACTGCCAATATCTATGAGAAGTTGGGTGGTAGCCAACCACGCCGAACTAAATAATAAGGAGAGAAACAACAGAGAGTACTGCAAGGAAAGGCATGACGAAAATGGTGAGATTATTTAGGACGAAGAAGCTGAAGCTTGAACTCCTCTTGCACACAAGATCTCTCATTCTGACACTGCCAGCCAGTACACATACCCGTACTAAAATCATGAGCAAAATGTAGTGCACAATAGTTCCCGGTACTGCACAACCGTTCCAGGTATGCCAGTCAAAACAGCACAATGTTCAGTGCACATGTACCTGGATAAGATGCGGCAGAAGTTGCGGCCATTGTTTGGGAGTATCCAGACGAAACACCTTGGCAATCAGCACAGCCAGCTGCACTGCAAGCTATGGACAAAAACAGAGAGAAATCACACACACATACACACACACACACACACACACACACACACACACACACACACACACACACACACACACACATCCCAACATATTCAAAAACGGCATGACAAGTTAAACAGGCTGCTGAGAAGTGCCTCCACCCTCTGGCTTGAAAAACAAAACAAAAAAGTATAGAGGTTATGCGAAAGGATCACGTGCAGGCGGCGTGTAGGCGGCCAAAGCGGCCGCGCTCCGCAGGGGTGGCAAAAGAGATGAAAAGTTCAAAAGAAGTACATGTGCCTGGAATAATTTCACGAAGGAAATTTCCTGTATCGCTGTTACGTTCCTCTTCTGTTCTTTACAAAGGACTATTGTACGAACGCTGAATCAGTGGCCATGACTTCTCCCAAGTTTTCAAAAGTGTATGACGAGTTAGATGACTCCAGCAAATGCCGGTACCGTGAAAAGCTCGAGCGCGTTTCACCAGACTCGAGTGATCCTTACCTGCCCAGAAGTATTTTTTTAGAGGAAGATAAATTTCCACTTGTGGACTATCCCGATATTTACAATTTCTTGGTCAACGCGCCCAGCCCCTACACCAAGGAGCAGCTCAAGGCCTACAAGAGCTTGGAAGGCTACAAATACCTTGTCAGTGGCTGGGTCGGCGATGTTCGTGCGTTTCCAGCGTCCGAATCTGACACATGTGACAGCAAGTTTGTCATCGCCAAAGTCCGCCATTCCCAGTCAGTTTCCGGCACCCATCTGCAACCCTGGATTGCTGCGCAAAACGACGGTAGCGTGATTTGTGCACACTGCACCTGCATGGCTGGTCTTGGTGAGTCTTGTTCTCACGTTGCTGCACTGTTGTTCAGCCTGTATTCTAGAACGCAGCTGATTCAGAACACAGGAAGCACTTCATTGCCGTGCCAATGGTCAACTCCTTCAATGAAGGAGGTGGAGTATGCCAGGATTCGTGACATAAACTTCACTGCACCCGACACTAAACAGCATGGGAGCAAGCGCCGTAGGTCGGAGGAGAAGGTCCCTGCTGATATTAAGCAACCCTCCAGTGCTGAGCTGGGTGAAATATATGGAAATTTATGTCAAGCCGGTAAACCGTCATTGCTCTCCCTTGTTCCCGAGTTCTGCGATAGGTACGTACCTTCCAAGCCGGAGGGATATCCACCCATTTTGGATTTATTGTACGAACCAGACATGCTGGATGCTAGTTTTGGGGACCTGCTCGTTCGTTGCGAGGCAGTATTTCCAGCGGTCTGTGTTTCAGAGGAGGAAGCACGCGCTGTGGAACAGGCTACGCGGAACCAGGCAGATTCCAAGGCCTGGTTTGAATTTCGCGCCGGCCGGATCACAGCTTCAAAGTTGAAGTCTGCTGTTCGTACGGATATTAGCCAGCCCTCTGCGTCCTTAGTCCGCTCTGTGTGTTACCCTGAGGCACACAAGTTTCGTAGCAAAGCCACACAATGGGGATGTGATCACGAGCAGAAGGCAATTGACAACTATAGTGAACATGCCAGTGCAACACATCAGAAGGTTGAAGTACTGCCCAGTGGCTTTGTAATTCATCCGGACTATCCATATCTTGGCGCTACTCCCGACTCCCTTGTGCAGTGCTCCTGCTGTGGCAACGGCGTGGTGGAAGTGAAGTGCCCGTACGGGTGCCGAGACAGTAGCCTGCATGATGCTGCCGATTCAGGGAAGTTCTGTCTAGTAAAGTCCGGCGGAGCACTCCATCTTAAGCAAGACCACATGTACTACTACCAAGTACAGCTACAGATGCTGGTGTGTAAGGTGCAGTACTGTGACTTTGTTGTGTGGAATGAAGGTCAGCTGTTTGTGGAGCGTATCTGTGCAGACACAGATTTCATCCGTGAAGCGGTAGCAGGTGCCAAGAAATTCTTCCAGTGTGCTGTTCTCCCAGAGCTTGTTGGGAAATGGTTCACTAAGACGTTCTCCACTCTTCCTGCCGATGCGTCTTCAGCGGCTACATCAGCCTCGGAACCACTTGGTGCTGCCAGTACAACATCTACTGCGGATCAAGAACGCCCTCCGGAGTTTTGCTACTGCAAGTCTGTGAAGGCTGGCGAGGTACTGCGATGTTCCAACAACGATTGCAGTATTCGTTTGTTCCACATGGCTTGTTTGCAGCTGAAGAGTAAGCCAAAGCGCAAGAACTGGACCTGCCCGGAGTGTCGCAAGATTAAATCTGCCACTAAATAATGATATGCATGTACAATTACAGTGGTAGCGACTTCGGCGACAAGTTTATAGGAATGTTGGTCGCTAAGTACAACGTTCGTCAGCCTACTCAAGCTCAACTGCATGAGGGGTGAATTCCCCGAAACACTGTGTATTGAGCAGGGAGTGGTGCTTTCTTGCAGGTTTGCCGGAAGGAGGGCTCGAGGGACTTCTTCTCTGCTCTAGATGGCAGTTGTGAGTCAGTCAAGTGTCTGGATGGAAGTCGTGAGTTTGTCAAGTTTCTGAATGGCAGTCGTGAGTCAGTCAAATGTCCAGTCAAGGCGGCAGAAAAGCTCGACCTCTAGTATGGGGTGCAACCAACTTTCCATGTACATAGTCATTTTTGTCGTAGCATTTGTAAATCCAAGTCTCAAGCATTTGAGAAGTGATCCTGCTATTCTGGTATTTCTAGAGTTGCATTTTCAACTTGTTCTGCTGTGCCTTCCACGGTACTTGCTGTTGCACTTGCCACGTGTGTGCATACAATCGGTGGCTGGGCTTTCACAACGATTTCCGTTACCTTTCTTGTATTTCTTTGCTTGCATGTATCTCTGAAGGACCATAATGCTGATTCGTATTTGTGGGTCCCAGGACATGCGTGAAGACCACTCACTGCTTATGCATGTGAACAGAGGAACTCCATCATTACACATCAAACACTTCGCTCTTTACGTCTCTTCCGGGTGATGTTGGCATAAGTTGAGTTGTTCTTTGGTGCTGGGCATACTACATAAAATTATTCTGATGGTACATCGCGCACTACCCAGCACCCTAAGTTGGGTTTCAGGGCTATTCATAATTATTATATTGTGTTGTCCCTATTTGGACCAGGAGTCATTATATTGATGCAACAAGAAACGGAGGCATGTCGTGAGTGATGATAGAAGCCAGTATTATTACTATTATTATAAGTCTGTTGGCGTTGCCATGACCAAGCAAGCTTGGCTAGCCAGACAAAAGAAACTAGAAACAAGCGAGGTCAATGAGGTGAACACATGCGCATGCAACTGCAGAATAGGTAAAACAGAAATATAATTGCCGGTATATCCAGACAGTCCAAAAAGCACAAAGGGTTAATAATAAATTTGAATAATAATATAATAATAATATAGCAATCATTACAGCTGACAAAGCGGCATGATGTAATTTACTCGAAAGGTACGACGGACTCACAACAGTTGCACAGAGCACAGCAGACGGTGACAACCTTGTCAATGAATGCACATGATGTAGCTTTATCGTCATGCATGAGGAAAGCAATGGGCAAAGTGCCAGAGAGGATCGTGTATTTCTGGCGAAGCATTCCAATCACTCGCTCCACATGGATACGGACGCGTGACACTTGTCGAGCACTGTCCAATTTCAGCCTGGAGAGTTGCTTCTTCCCCTTCGTAAATGGGGGCATCACCAACTCTGCGCAGAACATGCCAACGCTGTCTTCAACAGTGAAACCACGGTCAGCCAGCACCTGGTCACCCGGATTTAGGTGACTAAGCAGACCGCAGTGCTCTGTGATGAACTTGTCTGAGGCTCTCCCGCCCCATGCATGCGAAATAAATGTAATGACACCTTGTGGCGCTACGCCAATCAAAAACTTTGCAGTGTTATGGCTTTTATAGTGAGAGTACGTTTGAGCTCTTGCCATCAGATCAGAAGGTCGTTCACAAAAAACTTCAAAGCAGTCAATAATGACAGCACAGCCCGGGAAATGCTTACGAAATTCAAGTGGCAGAGTTTTGCGTAGTTCGTCCCTTTCCGGCCATTTGACAAGTGGTCCCAGCATCACATGCATCACCCGGATCCAGCGCTGGAAAATCCGGCACACGGTCGACTGGTGAATGCCGAATCTGTACGCCAAGTCTTGGTCCCGACAATTCAGCCGAAGCTTCATGAGAACAATCAAGAACTGCTGGAAGAGAGAGAGCGTGTGGCGGTGGTGCTGTGGAACTCTCTTCCTCACGTGTTCAAATATGCCCATCATGGTCCCAAAAGACTGCAAACCAGTGTAGAAGAGCACCTTCGCGTTGTCTTTCTCAAACGACTCGATTGACAAGGTGTCACCTTGTCCTGGAGCGTGTGGCATCCGTTTGCTTTCCAGGACCAAACAGTTGTTTGTCTCCTCCAGCCGCGTCAAGTGCTCCATATCCATGTCAGTCTGCGATGAGACACTGGAGACTGCTACAGGATCAGACTCTACCTCTGCACCATAGGCACCAGGCAAATCTGCCATTGCCTCTGTGAAGTCATTCCCGGAGGCGTCCACTTTCACTGGTGTCTGCGTCTTGCTCTCCTCGAACGTCAGCTTCCGCTTCGCTCGGCGTTCATATGCCACCAAATCCCTCTCCGCTTTACGCTTTACAGGAGTCCTGACATGTTCAAAAAGTTTCGGAACGTAAGCGGGAGATAGTGGATCGTTGCTCTTCTCTGCGCCTACGAAATGGTCTGAACAGATCCTGCTACTGTCAGTTGGCTTCCAATTCTCTCGTCTCATAGCCGCAACCCATAGTTTGCGCCGCTCGTCCGCTACAGGAAACTTGTAAAACTTCACAGCCGTTCCAGGATCGGCACGATTGCTACATCCGACGGCTGCACAACTCTTCGGCATGTTGAAGGCTAAAAACTTCAGCAAGCGAGACACCAGCGGAAATAAAGTGAGGAACGATATGTCGACAACCAACAACAAATTTTACTTTTCCTCTCAAAGACTAGTAAAAAATAGTTCAAGCAGAAACGACTTCATTTTGCCACCCCTGCCACTCGCAGCCGCCTTGGCGCTCCTCGTGACGTCATTCGCATAACCTCTATAAGAGCTCCAAGTGCCTGGTCCCAGTGGTGAGCCGGCCGATCAAACTGACCAAATGACTAACCGTGTTCACAGGCTCATCAAACATAGTCAGCATCTCATCACGCAGCTTGTCCTTCTCCTCCGGTGTAATGGACACGTTGTTGATGCCATCTCCTTCTTGACTACAGAGAACACACCGCAGCACAGCAACACAGATGGAAATGCCAAGGTGTACGTCAAGTGCATGTACCACTACACTATCTGAGATTCTCGAGGGTGGATTGTGATCATCACAGCGTGTGTACATGAGCACAGATGTCTCCCTAGTGGTATAGTTTTACCTTACGTCGGAAGTGCTCAATAGGAAACTACTGGATAAGCCAGTCAGAGAAACCACTGCACCCAAGCCATTACCAACACTCTAAAACAAAATTACACAAATACATCGCCTGAAGATTGGCCACTTTTACCCCATGTCGGAAATGTTCAATAAGAAATTACAGAATAAACGAGTCAGGGGAACCACTGCACCCAAGCCAATACCAACATCCTAATGCATAACTTGCACAAACACATGTACATTGTCTGATAATTGGTCTAATCCCATGAAACTGGGAGTTCCAACAAATCTTTAGTCTTCCGTCATTGTGAACTTGGGTCGTTGGCTGCTCTTCATGTGCTGATTACTTTCCCAAGCCAGGCGCAACTTTGCTTTGTGTTGTCAGACATAGCAACATGCATGCAGTGGAGATAGAAAGCTGCAACACCATACTCCATTCGTCAGCATACAGTACAGGGACTAATTTACTTCAAAAAAATTGCATAGCAATAATTGCTACACACCCCGACGTTTGCCTAGCAACGCAACAATTTTGCATAGCAGTTTTTTTCCGTCGACAATGCAGTCTTCAGTGCACTTCCATTTATACCGTCAACGAACGCCGTGCTGTAATTCCTCAAACCACGAAGCGAGGACGCCTTCTCCCTGCACATCTTGCAAAATATCTTGGTCACAGCTCCGCCACTCGACTCTGCGCGATTCCATTCTTTTTTGGGATCAAATTCAGCAATCCACTTGTCCACAGTACCTTGCTTCACAGACATGCCGGCAGTGAAGAGGCTTCATCAATAAGGCTAGCAGAATTTTACAAAGATAAGTCCTGAACGGTCGAGATGCCTACTGCTAGTGAAGCAACGCGGTCTATATCTCAAAATCAGGTGAAGTACTTGTCGACACTCGCCTCGTGCTTCCTGGGCTGCACTTCAAGTAAGTAATTAGTTAGTTAGTTTCCAAGTGCACGTGCTGCGGTGCGCATGCGGAGATAGTGTGACATATGGCCATGGTCCCGCGGCCCGCGCGTGCGTATGGTGTAAAATCTACCTGCAGTGCAGGCTGGACAACCACACACACACAGTCTAATCTAGTCACAGTGCATGGCGCGCCATCTCGTGGCGCCAAACCAGCCACACACACTGTAAAGCTACACATGTGCATGCGCTACGCGTGCACTACAAGTCTATGTCCAGGGCCATACTTAGCTGTATGTTGTGTCGCAGTTTACCGCGACTCACTACGAACTTCGAATCGCAGACACTGTGTTTTGCGTCGCAAACTGCGATGCGATACCGGTTAAATTAGTCCCTGCAGTACACTATAATGTGTACTACTTCGAAGTACTACTAGTGCCACTGTACTGTTCAGTCTCTTGCAACACGCTAGTATTCACACTATGTTTCCCTGATGGCATAGTTTGATTGTTTACTAGTACTACGATTTACTTCCTGAAGACACCTAGAAAAGGTTTCTTCATCCCAGGAAAATAAGTGGATGCATTAGCGAATACTGAACAGTACAGTAACAGACTCTGAAAGGGTGGAGAATACTTCAAGTAATAACACTTGACCTGGTACAAAGATCAGTTACTGAAACATGAACGTACAACACCACCCGTTGCCTCCAGCGCCGATCAATGCCGTTCTTCAGGTAGAGAATGGCCATCCACCTGACGTTGACCGCGACATCACGGTTCTTGAACACGGCCTGAGCAAGACGCACATAGATCAGTTCCAGTAGTACCAGCACTAAGTATAATGTACTTGTGGAAATACTGCACATATCATACACATACGTACAATGTACTTGTGGAAATACTGCACATATCATACACATATGTATGTTACACGGCAACAAGGTTGCCAACTTCATTACTCGGTCAATGGGAGGTATGCATCTAAGATGGTCGTCACCTTTTTGCGGGGCAAGTTACCCCATACTTGGCAGGTACAACCCGTTATAGTACATTTATGTGTATGACCTCACAAAGTTCATGACCTTTTATGCAGAGTTGGTATGACAGTGTGTACGGTTGTAGTGGACTTGCCCGGCAAAGCCTAATGGCGGGAAATTGATGCATATGATGATACGATTGATGCAAACATTTCCAAAACTTTTCGGCCCATCCTAAGAATCACGTTCACGTGACAGTCTGTCAGGCCGACTATTTCACATCATTTGAAACTTCACTACCCTCAGCTCAAGACTCAAGTCGAAAATAATTAGGCTACATGTCAAAGTAGTTGTTGCTGCACGCTTCTCATTGTATTGAGCTGACGTTGCGCTAGAACAAACGTACCACATCCCACACTTGCGGTGACAAACAGCTACTAGTGCCTTCATTCCCTTTCTGATATAAATGCCGATAACTAATTATGTATACATGTATTGGATTTCCTGTATTCACAAGTTCAAATAGTTTGAATGGCATGCATGCATTTGAACTTTGGCAGGAACATGTACAGATGGCAGCGATTTTAGTCAGTTGTATCTATGAGCTCAGCATGGCTTGTTCTAATACAGAGGCAATAAAACAATCAATTCAGAAATTTGGTGAGAAGCAAGGGGTTCCTACAAGCACTTGCAACATACCCATAGTATTGTGTAAAATCCAGGCAACTCAGACTCCCAAGCATTCAGCTGCTGCTCAGCTGGTTTTAGCTCATCAGGATTCTGGCTGGTGGCCTGGGCCAATGTGATCAGTACAGCGTCCATGCCAGCAATTAAATCTGATGGAGAAGAGTCCTATCACGAGAAAAGGAAGCACCGGTAACTAACTACATTTACATGGGCACATTATGGGAAGTGTATAACTTGACACAGTCAGAAACCGTCCGGCCTACAAATGTCCTAAATGTGAAAAAAAGGTCAACAAATTGACATGAGACAGCTAGGAAGGGATACACAGCGCAGACAAGCACTACGACAGTTCTACTTTCGCAGAATTCTGTTTGCAGGTAAGGGCACAATTGCCTTGTTGAGGCTATATCGATAACAACATGAATTATGTGAACAATCTGTCTGTTTCAAAGTCCACACGCCATTTTCATGCGAAAAGATTACATCACGTCAAATGCTGACTGACGTAGCGCATCGGCGCACGTGAGCTGTGATGAGTTCATTTGGGTTCATTACTTTTTTGTTTGAATCTTTCTTCCTGTGTGCTTTTTGCTTTGAAATCGATACGAAAGGTGCATGCAGGCATGATCGATGTGACTTTGAGACTTGGGAGGCGACGTGCTTGTCTTCTATAATCTTGATGGGAGTGCTACATCTGCAGGATCATCAAGTCTTGCTGTTGGCCAGTTAATGTACAGTTTGCTTGCTGGAATTTTTGCACCTGCAAGTGTTTCATCTGCAATACTAATTTATTTGACATTAGTGCTAAGGAAGTTGTGGTAGCAGAGCTGTATCAATGTCTCGCTCAGCATTTGAGGCTGTTCTCGCTCACAAGTTTTACAACGATGTGGAAACAGGTAATGCCCCTGTACTCCCAACTTTTCAAACAATCTTGTCCGTCATATTAATGAATCTGGTGGATGGTCTACTCGATAATCAATTTTAAATCAGGATGATGTGGAAGTGATGCTAAGTAAAAGATATTACAGCTTTGGGATATGTACAGTACTCTAAATAGTATGGGACTAGTGGGTAGAAGGGAGACTAACTGTTGATGTGAGTAAAGTAGCCAGACAGTACAACCCACAACAGAAGACAATCGGGGTACCGTTTCAAAGTACTCATATAGCCGAAGACAACACAAACCAAACATCGTCTGGCCCAAGTCACAGACCATGCACAGTCAAGTGCAACTAAGGAGTACATAAATTACAATCTGGCTCACCTTCTCACCTGTTAGCCAGATGCCTGCAGTATGCTTGCAGTATCAATCTTGCGGCCTAATAACGTAATTGATGACTGAGCAACCGAGCATTTACGACGATTCAGCCGGAGCCCTACCTCCTGAAGACGATGCAGCATGAGTCGTAGCGTATGGTCATGCTCATCATGCGTGGCCCCAGCAACCACAGTGTCGTCCAAGTACACAACTACCATTGGCAGGTCTGCTGGCAGCTGATTTATGACGCGATGGAAAATCAAGGGTGCTGATGCTACCCCGAACGGCATCCGATTATAGACAAACAGACCTTTCGTCGTATTGATGACTGTGAGTGGCTTGGACTCCTCCTTCAACTGTAGCAGCTGATATGCATGGCTCAGGTCGAGCTTCCTAAAAGATGGGCTCTTAGTCTTACTTAGCGCGGCATACGAGTCCTCAATGTCAGGTAGTGGATATTTTGTCAACCCTGGCCTGCTGGTTTACTGTGCAATTGTGGTCTCCGCAAATTCTGATTGCACCGCTGCTTTTCATGACGGGAACGATCGATGCTGCTGCTGCCCACTCGGAAACCTCAACAGTAGAAATTATTCCTTCTACCTGCAGCCATGATAGTTCGGTTCTACAGCCGACTGCAGGGCGAATAACACCGAGCGGGCTTTGAAAAATCTCGACTTTGCGCCCTGGGATACTGACAGCTGTACCTTCTCCTACTGTCAACTGACTGGAAGAATCTTTCCGGCGTAAGTGCCGGAAAAAGATATTAGGCTTTTGACAGTTACATCAGCTCACTCCCCACGCTGGACGTTGCTCACGCTTGACACGCCACTTATTTCTTTGTCCGTTTGCTTTTTCCCCCATTTTGTTTGATGTGCAGACAGATTTTGGGCAGCATGCATTGCGGATGCGAAGTCAGCATCCAAAGTCCTAAAGTGAGTATCTTTTGTGCCTGACAAACCTAGGAGAACTTGGGTGTGTATACCAAGAGTATGCAAGCCAGAGAGTGCAGTTCCCGGAGACAAAAGCCCACATTGAAGTGTTGCGGTCCGGTCATGGTGGCTTGCTTACCTTTGTTGCATGATAGTTGTAGTGGGTGAGTCATTGGATGCAGTAACGGGATGATGACCAAGTATTTCGCTCTGCCTTGAAGTGTTGACACTATGGTCTAGTGCTAGTAGTGATGCCAGGTTCTTCTATTTGACCGGACCAGACCACATGCTTGCAGACACCAGCAGTGACAGTTCACTAGCCACGCTCCATGGCAGCAAGTAGTTGTTTCTGACCAGTTTTATTTCGTTCCGTAGTAACTCGATGACGGGAACTCATCAGAGGAGAAGTAGGTATTGAATGAAAGGTTTTGAGCTAATAGTACTGTTTCATAGAAGATACTGGCGCAAGGTGTGAACACTCAACTAACAGACACATGTGACGAACTAACATGACATGAACAGTGCAGAATGTAGGTGTTATGAACCCTACCAGACCCAACTAGCAGTAGTACAGTGCTGCTCAATGAAATCCAGTCGCTTGTCACTCAAGTACGTGCCGGGCGTTGCGCAGCCCTAGACCTGCGAACACTGGGCTGCGAAATGGTGCAAGGCGCAAACTCGAGTGACTCGACTGGATTTCATTGAGCAGCACTGTACTAACTAAGTCAATCACAAGGAGTAAGAGAGGTACACAACTATTTTTTTCTTGTAGTCACAAAGAATATTCAATCATTCATTACTGGAGTGGCGACAAAGATGGGTGTAAGGTAGAAGCCAAATGACAGCCAGCAAAATCTCATTGGATGTCTATATTGTAAAGTCACATCTGAAAATTGCTAATTGCTCAAGACAAATTCCTCACGAACCTTGAAAAGTCAGTCGACCATAGGTACACACTCCTCTCGGCATACTGTGTGTAAGATCAAATAATACAAAGCCATGTACTGAAATGTTTCAAAAGTCCGAACTTTTGTATAGATTACCAGAGCTTCTTTTACAGGCAAAACAAACACAATTGACGGAACAGTAAGAATAGCAAGGGTTCACGAGAAATAATAACTTGGTGCGAAAGTAAGAAAACAGAATAATAATGCCCAACAGCGCTAAAGGCAACATTAAGAAAAAGGAAAATCATAAACCCACGTAGCGTAAAAATTGCACTAAATAATCATTTAAATACTTCAAGTAATAAGAAAACCGGGTGAAGAAACCATGAAATCATAACAAACTAAAAAACTGATAAAATATTTGAAAAGGCGGCGAGATGACAACAGTTTAAGGATTGCAATAAACAGAACCAGCTGAAAAATATCGATTGCTCTGAAAATTTGGTGGGCGGCTGCTCTTAGGTAGTGTATACAAATGGCGAAATGAAAAATAAAAACGGGGTCTCAATGCTAACTGAGATATAGGCGATGACAATTTCACTAAATTGTCAAATTTGTACAGAATTTGTGATGGGTATTTCATCAAGAATCTGATTTACAATCTTCCTCATTTTTTGGCTATTGAATGCACTAAACGTGTACGTGCCAATTAGAAAAACAAACAAACATATGCTTCAATGCTCAATTTCGCCATATAGGTGCAGAATGCCTTTTTAATAAGTTTGCTTTGGTGCATGTACATGCACAACTACATATCCCATGTACATGTACATGTACATATACATCTACCCTTCTCTACTAGCCCACCCCCAACCCTGCAACACACATAGGCACACGTGTGCACACAGACACACACAGACACACACACACACGCACACACGCATGCATGCATGCAAACACACACACAGGGCACACACATGCCCGCACGCCCGCAGGCAATGGCTCCAATGAAGATTAGGTTACTACTTCTTTGCAAAATGCTGCATGACAGAATCGATAATCCGGCGGTTGCTGGTGACCCGTGAGCTGCTGGCCGCCTTGTCGATAAACAATAGCCGTATGCCCATTTGGGGCTTTCTTTGGTAGGCCTGGACGAGGTAATCGTACGTGAGGCCAGAGCCTGCCATCTTGAGGAGCATTGTCCGGGTCAGGATGTTCCTGAGGTGGGGCAGCAGTGTTGCCAGGCACTTCTGCTGGTTGGCCTGGTACTGGCGTTCCTTGGCAAAGAATGCGATGCCTGTTGTCGCAACCACCATGTCCTTCTTGGAAATGGCGACATGCTCGAGGATGGCGCAAAGGCCCCACACATCTGCCAGCGCTGAATGTGCATCTGCAAGGGGATTGGCAGAGCAGGATTGGTACAGAGAAGATAGGCTGTACGAAGCTTCTCCTGGTATTGCAGCCCTTAGCAGCGACAGCGTCTCGCCAAAGCCCACAGCCTTTGACTCCATGGCAATGCAGCAGGAATCCATTGCATTGCTGAGGACACGAGCGTCAAAAGCAAAGCAATTGATAATAAAATGGTACATGAAAAACCAAGTGCTGGACCACAACGGAGAAAACAAACTTACAAGAATGGAATGTTGCACCACCAGTGATTGGACTTTGCAAAATACAAATATGGTCACTGCTCTGTATGCATATTGCATAACGGCAAAACAATCAGCAATTGCATTGCGCACTAACTCACTGCCCTTGGTATTGCTCTGGCCTTGCGTGATGATCACATTGCTGCTTCTGCTGGTCGAATTCCATCTGATGCTCAAGCCTTGCCCTGGAAACATCTTGCATTCTGTCCCATTCCGCGAAATTGTGCAGGACAGAACACGAGTAAACAACAATAGGTACGGTGTCGATGTTCAAGTCAGTGGTGTGGTTCAGGATTCCCCACCTTGCCTTTAGCCTACCAAAGGTGCACTCAACCTGATTCCTGGCACTTTTCAGCTTGTTGTTGAAGCCAATCTTCCGGTCAGTTGCCTCGGTAGGGAATTCCTTGAGGACATAATTGCATAAGCGGGTATGCTGGATCAGCAAAGAGGACTGACTGGTGGTGCCTTGGTGCCGTCTACAAGTAGTTCGCGAGCAATACATGTACAATATTTGGAAAACCTCCATCCCAGAATTTGCCATTAATTGAAGAGTTTGCAAAAACCCTCGCATCATGGACAGAGCCAGGCCACCGGATGTCCACATCTGTGAATATGCCCTTCTCATCGCAGATGGCTTGACAGTTGATTGAATACTTTATCTCGTAGCAGAAGTAGTTGGGGGGGGGGGGGGGGGCATTGGAGATGGGCTGGTGTACTGCTATGCGCATGCCATGGACACACCTGATCGCCATTGGGAAGCCAAACTTGGTCTCGTACACCTGTATTGTTCCCTCCCAGTCTTCCTTGGTTGCAGGAAACACGATGTATCTGGGGCCTAAGTGCGTTGCTAGAGCTTCCCATACTTGTTTCACCACCACACACAATGTAGGGACTGCCATGCCAAAGGCATTGCTTGTCATCCGGAACGATCCTTGATCCTTTCAGTAATAAAGGGTCATGGCGAGTTTCTTCTCCGCTGGTAGAGCGTCAGCACGAAACGGCTGGTCACGTTGAGAAATGTATGGCTTCAATTGCCCCAGCAGCTCAAAGAATTTCACTTTTGTAAAGCGGAAATTCCTTCAGCACTCTTCTTGGTTGTCTGACGTCCATATATTCGTCCATCAGATGTCAGTTCGCCCCGGAATCTTCCAGCTGGTCCGAGCCAGCCTCCACGCTTGCCTGGCCGATTAGCCAAGCTAACCTCACAACACCATAATCACTGCTCAGAGAGAGCATGGTTTGCTGTGTCCGCCGACGTTTCTCCATCAGCACTGCCAGGAGTAGGCAATTGTTTTTTTTGCTATACCAATAGCTGCCTCAGAAACCGCCAACGTGGCAGGAGGCTCGTGTTGATCGACTCTTTGTTGTTGGCTTCTAGCACATAATTATGTTAGACCAGCTAACACGCGAAGAATAGAGGAAAGAAGACATACGGCTTCTCTACTAGGTTGGTTCATCATGACACTTGGTTATTTTGCCTTCACAAAGACAACAAAAAACGTGTAGCCCTTTTCGGAAAGGAAAACTACATCTACACTAAACATGGCCATGGCATGTCGACAAGTAAAGCCAGAAGAAGCGCGATCCCATTCAAGAATATTTTAGCGCTCACGAAATTACCTCTACAATTGTACTTTGTCATTAAAACTACAAAAGTTCATGAACTCATGTACCCTTGGTCACCTGACAGACTGCGCATCCAAGGCATGAACACTTAATTCTATGTACATGTGCGATTTGTGATACCACATACTTGGACAACTCGCAGCCAATCACCTGCAGCCTGTATCCGATCGCCCCGTACCACCGTTATGTAAACGGTTGAAAAATAAGCCCAGGGCTGAATAAACCCGGTCTTATTTTTCTCATGTATTACGGCCCCTGACTTTGTTTACCGAGCGCTGCCCGTATTGAAACCTTCTTTCAGCTGATTACTGCGAAGTAGAGAGTAATAATGGTCTCTTTTGCTTTGATTAGCGACGTAGTAGTGTAGCAGTGTACTACATGTAGAAGTGGGTGTCTTGTATAGACGATTTCTTTGTTCTTTTTTCTACTGCAGGAGCCTGTCAGACTCCTTTCCGCTGCCAAAGTGCCTGAGGCATGTGAAGCGTATCAGAAGAGTTGAAGTAGATGAACATAGTAAGTCATGATCTGGCATATTTTTTCTTTCGTAGTAGTGATGAAAATAGGGAAAAATAGGATGTTGCCGAGATGCGACTTCAGGGATACTGCTTTTGAATGTCAGGTACGGCGCTGCATGGTCATTGTAAACGCTGACTAGCTTTGGCAAAATGGTGCTGTTCCATAAGGGCAGATCAGCTGCAATCTGCTCGCAGTGCGAATATGGTCCAGCCCAAACATAGAAATCGCACCACTGGGCACCACTGATAGCCAGCTGTCCCTGTACCTGGGTATAGTAGGCATGGCCAGTCTTCAGCTTCAGGCTACTGTCTACTAGAGTCAAACAGAACCCGGGCTGACTAGCTGCGTCCTTCATGTTTACACCGTCACGAAACATTGCGTATGGGCATTTCACTTCCAGCAAACCAATTGGGGGTTTGCCGTTGGGTCGTATACGACACGATGGGGAGTTGCACCGAGAAAAGGCAAGGAGGTGTGCAGCAAGAGACCACACTGCTGCACTTCTACTGGTGATCCTGCTTGTTGTTTGACTCTGCAGTAGTGGTCTACAGCCACCGCTTCATTCACCCGACCGTGTCTAATGCTGCTTATATTACTGAGGTCTCTTGGTGCAAACAGGCCGGTGAGGAAGGCAACAGACGCGGTCCTGTTCCTGATCACCTTGTGGAAATTTGATGACGTAAGAACAGTACGGTGGTATGTTAGCCACAGCTCATTTTCACTCTGGCCCAAAGTGCCCCGGCTCACCTGCTGTGCATCCTGAAGAGTGATCTCCTCCACGCCAGCAGTAAAGAGACGCAGAGCACTCGCTACGTTGAAACAGCACAGCTGGGAAAACGACTGTGGGCACTGGTGGCTGACTGAGAGGCTCGGGTACGGATGCCAAGGTGGTCTGAAGTGTTGATGGAGCAGCAGGGGCATCCATTACAGGATTTTGCACAGCTGGGAAAATGACTGTGGACACTGGTGGCTGATTGAGAGGCTCGGGTACGGATGCCGAGGTGGTCTGAAGTGTTGATGGAGCAGCTGGGGCATCCGTTACGGGATTTTGGCGAAGCTGATAGCTTAGAATTCTTCCTAACGGCGCGTCTCCAAATGCCGTTTTCCTATATGCGATGTTCCGTTGGTCATCTGGCAATATGTCTTTCATGCGACATGGATGTAGCATGGGCCGCATTGCCATAATCTCCTCCTTTGGCAGAACACGGGCGTTAGGAGTGCGGGCCTCAAAGAGAGAGCATGTGACAGCCTTTCTCTTACGCTCCGCATCAAACTTTGGCCGCTGGATAACAGTCTGCATGCTTGGCTGTGCAGTGACGTTGCGTTGCTGAGGACCCCAGCTCCTGAGCACAGACGTTACGGGTTCGTCACGAGGCACTGTTTGCTTGGGGTCTGGACGTGGCCCATAGTACTCCAAGACCATGAGGAGCGCAAACACGTGCTGGCACAGTCCGCCGCACTGGCCTGCTGGGCAACCTGCACACTTCGCAAAGGACACAGCCGTTTCCAGTTCCTCACCCTCCACTTGAGCTAGAACTAGGCTCATGGCATACTTCTTCTTCTTGGACTGAGATGCCCAGCACTTTGCTCGAACAAAGATTTCAGCCATATCAGCACTAGTTGCTACGTCTAGGTCGTGGACGTACCCACCAAAGAAAAATTCATCCCCACGGCGGAGTGGCTTCTGAACGACAACTACCTCGTTGTCCTTGGTGGGGACAAGCTTTCCAGTACCAAGGGGATTGGATTGGATTGGATTTTATTTATAGTGGTGACTATAACAGACAATTGCCTAATAACAATAGACCCACTCGAGGGAAAGATGTAAAAAGATAAGAATAATTAATATAATAGACTATTGGATAGGTGATCATGTCCACGATGGAACGAATGGTTGGGGCACCAGAAGATGGGCGCCCAACTTTTGCATAAATTGTGCATAGCTGAAAGTCATAAGGACTAGCGTGAAAAGCAAGGCATTGGGGTAACCGTTTCTTAAAACGGGCGGAGTTATCCACACATCGAGCTAGAGAGTGTAAATCATTCCACACCTTAGCACATTGGAAGGAAGCGCCATGACGGGCAAAGGCAGTTCTGAGCATGGGCAACTTAAGCGTGCGTGATACAAGGCTGCGCGTTGCAAGACCATTATTTAAGCGCTCGGACATTTGACTTCATGTGACACTGCAGCGGCCTTCGATGGCCCAAGACTGTCGCAGCACCAACATGAGGAAATTTCTGGCGATCGCTCGACCAACCGTCCACAGGGAAAACGGGCTCCTCGACACTCTCAGCTGCAGGCGATGTTGTTCCTGATTTGGACTGCCGGCGTACAGAGGCTTTGGTTTTGGCAGCTCCCGGGTTTGCGTGGTAGAAGGACACTCTGAAGGAAAACTAGGAACGGACAAGTTTTTGCTCAGTAAAAAATCAGAACAAGAAACTACTGAGACGGCGACTAGTACCTACTGTTCAACCAGCTGGGTCTTCGTTCCAGTGGTTTTCTGCCGTGGTCAGATCAATATTTTCTGAGATCTTTCACACGCCACGAGAGTGCTGGAACATCCCGGGCCAGCATTACTCCGCTCGATAGAAGAAGCTCTACGAAAAAGGCGATAACTCCAAGGGACTCGCCATGAACCAGCCTGTCATTTGTGCCCAAACAAGCACCTAACTGCTGCTGGTACTTCAAAAGCCAGAAGCGGCCTGTCATTTGTGCCGAAACAAGCACTGAAAAGCCAGAAACAGCCTGTCATTTGTGCCAAATAAAGCAAAAAAAGTAGGGGTGAAAGTTGGCACTGAGATCCCGAGTTCGAGTACTCTGATTTTCTCCGATCGAATATTCGAGTATTCTTCATCTCCTAAAAATTGCACACCAAGGGCCTTAAAATCACATGATACAACCCTGATTGAACCGAGTGGCGGTCATTTTTCTCGGGTATATTGGTTGGGTCATTTGGGCTCTCTCTACTCGTGAACAAATGTTTACCACACAGTCTGCACATCAATATCTGCCGACTGCTGCTCTGAAACTGCAGATTCCTGTGGTAAATGCAGGTACCATGTCTGAACGAGTACTCTGATTTATTCAGAGTACGATTATTTTTGAAAAAAATCGAGCGAGTACTGGAGTATTCGGTAAAATTGTTGCACCCCTAAAAAAAAAAGGCGGTGCGCCCACAGAGCCCTACACATGCCGTATGATAATGTGTAGGGCTCACTGAGTACTCGAGTGCGCCGCGAGTTGGCTTGCCCCGACCTCATACCCAGGTACGCTACTGCGAAAAGCATCTAATAGAGAGGTTAAGTTACACGGTTTTTTGCCTTTTTTCAAAACGCGGTGAAAATCTCACGTTACGTGTACTTCTTGAAGTAAATTTTAGAGGTTAAGTTACACGTGCGACGTGACGTGAAATTTTCTGTGGCAGGATTCGGGTTTAGTTCACACAAATATCAAATCTTCCAACAAACGCGATAAAACTACGGAAACTCACACAGATTCGATCGGGAAGACCAAGCGAAACTTCCAAAAACCCACGTCACGAACTTACGTGCGGGACAGTCAACTCACGTAAAACACGTCAAATGTTACGTGAGTTTTTTAAATTTTTGACATAAAAGTTCACGGACGTAAAACTTTTACGTGAAACTTAACCTCTCTACTGCAGAATTCTGTCTACTAACTTAGTTACCTAGGAAGGCAGTTCGTCCTGTCGAAAAGTCCATCCCGAGATGATAAAGCAGAAATGTTAGATGTACCGTATTTCCCCGAATATAAGTCGCACCTTTTTACACTGAACTTCATTCCCAACAAAGGGGGTGCGACTTACAATCGAGCATGAATTACATGAATTACTACTGAAGTGAGTATATTGAAACGATATGGCATAGACCTGGAAATGGGGATGCGACTTACAATCGGGGAAGTACAGTACATGTCTGCGTGTACAGTAGCTGTTGAGACATGTGATGAAATGAAAGCAGACAGAGCATTGAAGTGGTGCATATGAATACTGGTTATATTTCACCTGTACATGTACAGTCAACTTTGCGTATAACGACACTCGGCGGGGCATCAGAAAAGTGTTCTTATTCGCGAAGTGTCCTTATACCCGAAGTCTCATTATATGTATTACAGTTAGATGGGACTTTGCTCTGGGCATGGAAATTCTGTCGTTATTCGCGAATTGTCGTTATATCCGCAGTCGTTATTAGCGAAGTTGACTGCACATGCACTTCAAAACCTACAAATACAGAAAATGAGTGGAAAGAGGCATTGTTTCAGCAAAGTGTCACGTCCAATTGAGTATTCACTTAGGAAGTAAATGAGTAACTTACTCCACAAACAGTTCGGAGGACTGTTCTTGTTCTTCCTCTCCTCCCCAATGGTACACTTTTCATGTGCATGTACTATCTACTCTTTTGCAGGATCATCACTTCATGTTCTTCTATGCTCCGCCGAGGAACTGGATAGCCTGCAGGTCCCAGACTGTCAGCGCCTGCTGGAATCACGGAATATCAGCACTACCTTGTTCTCGGAGTATTTGCCTGTGGATGTCCCCATGTCTGCACCACTGACACTACAGCAGTGGACCAAGGTTAACCAGTGCTGGCCATGTGCCTGGCATGAAGACAAAAAGTAAGCAGCTTGTGGTGTTCTTCAACGGTATAATTAGTGCTTGTTCTTCTTTTGACTGGAGGAGCTATTTACTTATTGTGCGTCGGCGGTGTGGTTGTTAGGTACTGCACGACCAAGACCTTTAGACGGTCGACATCTTTGTTTGTGTTCTGCAGGCCAGAGCTTAGGAGGTTGAATTTATGGTGAATTAACTCACCTCCTTGCTCTCCAAGAGCACCGAGCGTTATACCAAAGTGCTTCATACACGGCACAAGGTGGTGTTCAAGAATGTGAAGCTTGGGCGTGATCGGCCGCTTATGGCGAGTAACTACCCCTCTGCGTACACCAGTCAAGAAGTCTTTGATTTTCAAGGCAAGGGATGACAGCATGTCATCATCAACGAGCTGGGCTGAAGAAAATGTTTCTCTGCAACTTGCTTAGGAGGCGAAAAGTGAAGCGTAGCGTTGGCGTATAGTCTCAGCGGCTTGCAGCAGATCATGCTGACTCTTTGTAGGCACAGCGGAACTCCATCTGGGTTCATTAAGGCATGAAGAGTACACAATAGGGAAGACACCATGTCTGCAGTAACTCCAGACTGCAGAGCCTTATGCACATGGATCGCAATGAAAGCACTGGAGTGGAAAGCTTGTCGTGACAAGGTAGGCTCGAAAGAAGAGGAGCACGGACCAAGTTTTATATTCACGGCAGTCAGTTCTTGCTCTAGCTGCGTTACGGCTTGGATGGTGGCTTGGAGCTGTTCTTGTAGTGTGCAGAGCTGAGCAGCAAAAGAGTGCTGCAGCTTGGTGGTTCACAGCAGGTTGCTGGCTAGCTGGCAATAGCCACCGCAGCTGTGCTTGGGCGGCTTGTGTTCTTTGTTCTTGTATTGCTCTTGGTTCATACAAGTTGTGCAGCTGCTTTTGTTTGGCTGCAACTTCATTAAAGCTAGCACTTGACTGGATTGTCAAGTATGACTTTGCTAGCTGTGGATTAAGCTCTTCAGCATCTCCTACTATTGCATCGAAAAGCCAAGGGAAAATTCCCAAATCTAGATGCAAAACTGGCAATCAAACACCTCTAATTTCAATTGGAACCACAAGTGGCCGGATCACATTGTTGTGGTGCTTTGCATGCTGAAGCCTGCTGCCAGAAGCGACAAAACTTGCATGGTCAGCTTTAAGGCCCTCCGGTGTTCGTTCTCCATGATTGCCAACTGCCTGGGTTTGTATTTCTACTTTCGTTGCGAGACAATAGAGACAAGGGCAGACTCCACTTGGCCCAGACAAACCATAGCACTTCATCATGAAGTCGTTTGCTTTCCGTGCCATTTTGTTTGTTGTAGGGCGATGATTTTGTTCTGCGTATGGTTGAAAGGTTGTCGCGAGGTTTGCGGGCGTGTCTTTTCCTGCAAATATTAGGAATGGAATGGTGTTATATAGTGCATTTGGGTGCAGAACATTAACCAATTGAAGTGAAAATATGCTTCGAAGTAAAAGAATGACCACCGTGGTCACCACCGACTTTTACCCACAACTCATCCTCGGGAAGACCATCCCAGATCAACATTCCTGCTTGAGCATTCAGCTCGATGTAATGAAGAACAAGGTCCACAAGATTCTCAAAACATACCAAGGGGCATCTCACGACTGTTCCGGAGCTGTCAAACAAAGGCTCCTGCTTTGCAACGAGCGGAAACGGCGGCTCCTCTGAGAGCTGTTTGCGCATAGCTTGCTCAGACTCCAGAGCAACCCCACAACGTTTGAAATATCGCCTGAGTTTCCCCAGTCCGTTCCACGGAAGTTGCAGATCTGCCTTGATGGCCAGGCCGACTCCTTCTTCCATACCCTTGGGCAACAATCCTGCCGCACGCAAAAGGTCCTCGCTTTCTTCTTTGCGAAGGGTGGCAAGGGCATGAAGAGTCTGTGCTTGACTGCCCTGCTCACCCCCCCCCCCCCCCCACATGCTACTTGCCTGTCCCCTCCAGCACACTCTCCCTCCGACGCAAAGTTGCCTGGGACGCCTCAGTCGACCGAGACAGCAGGGATCCGTTGCCAGGCTGCGGTGCCACCATGGGAAGGCTGCTCGAGAGGACCATCACATGAACGGGCATGGATCATCTTGGTGAGCAATTTCGTGCCTACATCACCTTGCAGAAGACTGTTGTCAGCATTCAGCACAGAACTATTTGTGCAAGAACAAAAGAACTGCTCTTTACGTCTCGCTTACTTACGGCCTCGTCGTTGTCGAGGGCCGTCAGCAGGCCACGGCGGCTGTGGGTGAAGTCCGTCTTCACTTGGCTTTTCTCAGCTTCAGAATCTCCATTGCTGCAGCTGCTGACTTCTCAGGTTGGCTCGAAGGACCATTTAGTAACTTTGGTCTACGACTACTTTTAGATACTCAGACTGGTAATAGAGTTGACTCGGATGGAGAGCCAAGGGTAAATTTATAGTAAAGAAAAAAGGACCAAGAAACTACAAGTTACGCTATAATGTCCACTAACACCACCAGTTACTAAACAATCAGCTCATGCTGTTTAGTAACTGGTAATAGAGCTCTTTATTTATACAGGCAAAGGATACAATTGAGGATAGTTCAGGTGAAACCAGATAACAGAGCGGAACGAAAGGCAGCTCTTCTGGACTACGAAGTCGGCAAAAAGGAACCCAACTCAAAACCAAAACGGAGCCACTAGCAGGCAGAAGGCGCGCAGGCTGCTGCATCGCTGCTGCATCGTACGGTAGTTCGTCACAATGCAGCTACGATGCAGATACAACTAGGTAGCACGAGGGGGAGAGAAGTCATGAGCGTGTTAGTATACCACGATGAGACGCCATGAAGCAACTACGGTAAGAATATAAAACTCTGAAAACACGAAAGGAGCACGCGATGAGAACATGCGATTTGTACCAAGGCGATGATGGCACACCACTAAATATAGAAGATTGTAAACTAACTTATAGTAGTCACGTACAGCACCATAATTATGCAACACTAGGGGGGCTTATGTGGCACCATCCCGGAAGGGGCATTCAGTGACATGATCTTTCAAATACTTCAACGCAACTGTTTTGGGACAACCCTCAAATTCTTCTTCCCCAGCATGATCACAAGCAACTACCAGCTCCTCTAAACAAGTTCTCACAAAAGGATGAGGTGCCTCATACAGTGACAGAATGACTGGTTTGTCAGTGACAAGAGACGTGAGAAAAGAACACCTTGCACACAAAACTACCCTACCGATCACAATGGCACCGGCCAATTTTGTAAACGAAGGATTCCGTTATACAAATCAACTTGCCTCGGCGCCACCAAAAGTTTCCCAACTAGCTACCTAGGGCGGTTTTCCTGGCCTATGCACAGCAAAAGACACGCTCGAAAAGGAGTAGGGAATCGACAAGAAACGATTGAACTACCGCATGCTCGAAGGCAGAAGCTTTCGTTTTTACACGCGATTGTACTGCACCTACTGTACTCTCACACGGTGCTGTTTTGTTGTTTTCAGTGCCTCAGGCTTCGCTCAGTGAGGCCGAGAAGCCGGATGATGAGACCTGGCCCTGAGAAAATTCTCAGCCCTTGAATACGCTTGAATACGGGAAAATCCCCTGCTGCGATGACTGCTGGTCTGGCCTCGAACCCAAGACGCTGTGCACGGATTTTCTCAGTCTGAATCGGCTGTGACTCGTAGTCTGAATGTGAATGTGGAACCAGCCATCTAGTACTGCAGTTGCGCTCGGTGAAATCCGCCTTCAACTTGCACACCCTTGACGTTGACGCCCTGAATGTGGAACGGCTGCGGCTGGACGTACACATGTAAAAATACAATGATGTAATCGGAATTGGTCCAGGGCGCCAGCTTTTGCAATTTTGGGTCAGATTTCATCGAACGCAACTGCAGTGGGGCATTATATGGCAATAATGTAATGGCCAGTTCTATGTCCAATCGCCATGCATGCCACATTGATGAGGCGCTGTTTTGATGATGACTCATTGAATATGAGTGTATTACCGACACGGCCAGTTTGGCCAACTATTACTTACCAGCAACGGTTGTTCTCTCAGCTACCACTATGATTGCAATATGCTACCAGTCACCACGTATGGTTGCCCATTGCACGTTTATCGAGCGTCTAGACTCTAGAGCAATGATTGCGTAGCACTGGATGTGTATTACAAAAACAGAAAGCTGGTAGAGTGGAGTAGAGTTGCTATCCCGTCAGTGATATGGATGGTGTGTTGGGGCCTGCTTGTTCTTGCTCTCTAGAATGACTTTGATACGTGAAGGCAAGCTGTTTTCACCGGCTGATCTGGACTATGTGCATTCGAGCATGCAGGTAGCCATTCAGGTTGCCAAGCATGCTAGGGCTAGTGGACAGGTAAGACCAAACATACATACCCCTCCAACTCTGCATCCACATACAGTAACACCCTCTAACTAAAGACCACCGTGACTAGCGACCAGCCTGGTACTACAGACCACTTTGCCAGGCACGGACAGTTTCACATTCATATTATGGTTGTGCGGTGCAAACCTCTAACTAAGGACCACCTGCCACTAAAGACCGCTTTCTCTGGCCCCGATGGGTGGTCGTTAGTTACAGGTTTTACTCTATCTCACTCTTGGGGACTTGTTTTGAAGCAACTGTAAGTACAGGCATGCTCTGTACTTGCCACAGCCTCGGCCGATACTCTTCGTCTTCAAGTGGTGTTGATTTTGAAGCTGTTATTACGTGTACCTTATGCCTGTGTATGCATGTCCTTTCGTTTCTCCTCTCTCTGCCACCACACACAAACAACACTACAGTCACCCATCGGTGCTGTTCTTGTTGACCCAGCACAGCAGAAAGTCCTTGGTGTGGGCACGGATGAGAGTTTACCAACTCCGATGCCACTCTCATCTCAACGCTCAGCGGAAATGCTGGACCCTGTCTCGCAAGCAGCACACTCGTTGAAGCATGCTGTGATGATGTGTATAGATGATCTTGCTCGTCAGCAAGGTGGCGGGGCTTGGGCGAAGACTCCACACTCTGGTATGTGAATATTACTAGCTCTTGTGTCTTGTGGTAAATTGTCAGACACATACATGTACTGCCCTGCTTGTACTGCAGACTCAGAAGAATGCTCAAAGGACTAGTTTTCCATTTAGGGACGAGCCACCTTTAAGCGGAGTTCCAGAGGTGCAACATTAGCTATCGTCAAACAGTCGTTGGAAGACGTGTACGGGGACCAAAACCTCTGCGGATGGCCTGCGTGCCCGCTCGCAAAAGTCTCTGGTATAGCGTAGTGCTCAAACAATGAACATATGCTATGCTGGCATAGTCCAGGGTTGACTGTATCAGTGATAGATAGAACATACGACGACCTTCGTGGTTTATGTTCTTCTTGCCATGTCTGAATGCACCAAGGTTCTGGTGTACCTTCTGCAGTACGCTCTCAATATGCAGGTCGAAGGCTAGATAGTTGTCGATGATGACCCCCAGGTACTTTGCGCTTTGCGACATTGGGATCCCAGGGCTGCCACTTGCTCCGATTTTACGGAAATCGTCCGATTTTTGATCGCCTGTCCGACAAACCAACTGATTTTGTTCCGAAAGAGGGACAACCGATTATTTTATTTTGAGTGCTTTTTAGTCGAGTTGGCCATTAATTCGGCGCTTCCAGGTCGCGTTTGGCCGGTCATTGTACATGTACATGTAGCTGTAAAATGCACGCGTGCTGTGTTCTGGGGCCCCAACAGCAAGCCATTTTCCTAAAAAATATTCACCGTGGGGGCCCTGCCCCCTGCACCCCCGCCCGGGGGACACCCCCGGATCCCCGTCAGATTTTCTCCCTCCAAGTGGGGCAGCCCTGGGATCCTGTTAGGTCCACACTGAACGGCTAGCGTGGGTGGAATTACCGCCTGGTTTGCATTGTGCTGGGCTTTGAGGTCAAGCCGGCTTCTGGCATATGAACGGGTGCCCCTTCGTTCTTGCTCTCTGGCCTTCGTGCATTCCTCGGCTTGTACACATTTGTTGGTGTGCTTGCCAGGAGACAGGCCTGCAGTGCCCAGCACTGTAGGCACATAGCTCTGGCCCAGGTTCTTCTTTGCCACACTAGCACCGAGCTGAAAGTCATATGACTCAGAGCCGCTGAGGTGCAGACGCTTAGGTGCCAGCAAGGAGAAAGTGTTGTTCAGGGCTTCACTGGGGTTAGATGTTCCACACGGTGCCAGCTTTTCGGCATTGTCGGCTTGCTTCTGCGGAAGATCCTTGAGAAACACTCTCATAGCGGGACTCTGCAACGGCTTACCTCTTGGCAGCTTGGTGAACTTGTATGTTGATGGGTCTGCCAATGTCTTCGCCTTGCACCAACTACCGCAGCTGTCATGCTCGCCGAAAAGATGCTGGGAGATGTTCAGAATAGCAGATCTCACATCATCTGGTCTGTTTTTTGTTTGCCTTGATGGAATACATTAGCGACTTCACGATATGGGCAGTTGTTTTTCACATTTCTCAGCTCCCGGTGCTCTTGCTTTGCTGCATCAAGTTTGGCACCAAAGTTCTTTTGGTGTGGCTGAGGTCTGCCCAGTTCTCAATCCCAATGTCTACCTCTTCTCTCAGCCGCTTTATCGTAGCAGCATCATCGTCGGCAGTAAGAGCTCCCAGCTTGAAGCTTGATCCCGTTAGCAGGCAACTCCTTGGCAACAGAAACAGCAACGTCAGGTTCCATTGCCTTGGACGATTTGTTCCTATTCGCTCGGGACGAAATACTGTCCCTGCTCAACTCTTAGCTAATACGGGGTGGCACTAAAATATTGGACAAAATTGAAATTGTTATAAAAGCCGGTTTGTACAATATATTATATATATATATATAGGCAAAGTTTATAGCAGACTCAAGCAAAGTTTATATACAGTTTATGTACAGAGTGAGTCTGTCGCTATGGGACTCTTTTGAATGAGTTAGATCATTGATCTGGGGGATGTGTCGGCTGCCTTCCGGATCTTTGTCTTCAGCGTCGACATCATCCTTTGTACAGGTGTCCAGTCAGTTTCTCCTAGGCATTTTCTGATCCTGGTGACTAACTGCCTCTCTGATTTTGCCTCCCAGCCATTGTCGTATACCGCTTTTTTCAAAATTGCCCAGAAGTTCTCGATAGGCCGAATTTGTGGGACGTTGGGAGGGTTCATGTCCTTCGGGACAACGTCGATGTGCAGCTCCGCAAGAGCATCCCGAGTGGCTTTTGAGTAATGAAAGCTCGCCAGGTCTGGCCAGAACAGAACTTCATCATTCGCATGCACCTCCTGGATGAAGGGATGCAACCGAGCTCGAATGCACTCCTCAATGTACACTTGACTGTTGATGGCCAGACCTGACGGCTTCACAAACACGTCCGAGTGCCCAGTTTCGCTGATGGCCAGCCAGATCATGACCTTGGGAGCAAATTTTTGCTTTTGCTTCAGCTTGACATCTGGCGGCGTGTTTTCCTTGTTGTCAGTGAAGAAACCATCATTTCCTGGCATCTCATCATGTCGATAGGGAAAATAAGACTCATCATCCATGATGACGACCGTTGGTGATGATGGAGGACAGAGATCTCTGTTCATCTTCCTCAGGCATTTGATTTGGCGGACTTCCTGCTCTGGAGACCAGTCAGGGCACTTCTGACGTTTATAATGTTTGATCCCATTGCTCTTGAGCACCTTTCCAACATAACAGCGGCTTATTGAGAACTTCTGGGCAAGCTTTCCCTGTGTCACACCCTTTTAAGTTTTTGTCCTTGGCGGCTTTGAGCAACTTGTTCTTCTTAGGACCAGGCAATTTTACAGCTTTTCTTCCACTTCCAAGCTCAACTTCTGCGATGGCCCAGTTGCGGCAGTTGCGTGAGCTGCAGGATGCACGCGATTTGGGGATTTCCCAGTGTCGCGGCTGTCGCATCGCCCACCGCATCGCAAAAATGCTTCTGTGAATCCTGCTTTACACAGTCACTACCCCCACCCCCCAGAGACCAGTGCAGTGGGCTTGGCCATTGTTTGTCAAAAAGTCTCAATGCAGCTGGCCATGGTTTGTGAATAAGTCTCCAATTTCCCACTGTATGAAGCCTCATACCCAGTTGGCATGTTGAAAAACTCTCTTGTCAGCTGGGTTTTAGAATGCGGTGCCTTTTTGTTTAGTGGCAAATGGGTAACATACCGTATTATCTCCATTATAAGCCCAGCGCTTAGATTTTTTCAACCAGTCCTGACCCTGGGCTTATATTGGAGACTGGGCTTCTACTAGAGACTGGGCTTCTAATTTTTCAACCACCTGGTACAAGTACATTGCCTATTATTTTTCGTTATATCAGTAGCAGAAAGGCTCCCAGCAGGTACTGGGACTGCAGTTTTGTGCTTCCTGGTACACTGAGTCTGCACTTTAGATCTCGGGGATCACAGACCTTTACCACAGCATGTGTTTATGTGATACTGTGTGACGTCAAACATGCATGAACATGACCCATACGGTTCTCCATTATAAGCCCTGCGCTTATATTGGAGACTGCGCTTGTATTTGTATGTCTCGAAGCCCTCTTGGAATGCGCTTACCGTATTATCTCTAATATAAGCACGGTCCTTTATTTTTTCAATGTACCTCCGCCCCGTGCTATTAATGGAGACGTTCCTTTATTGGAGACTGTTCCATTATTATTTCAACCTCATTTCAGAGGCATGTTGCCATGCCAAATTCATGTCAGACACACACATTTCAGGGGTTTTTTCGCCGGTACAGATAATGAATTTACACAGTGTGCTTATAATGGAGACTGAGCACTTTATTTTTGGAATGCCGCCCCAAGGTGTTCTATTATTGGAGACGTGCTATTATTGGAGACTGTGCTTATATTAGAGATAATACGGTATAATAGAGGCTGGGCTTCTACAAGAGACTGCGCTTGTAATAGAGATAGTACGGTATAACTGCTTGTAGAATACTGCCCAGCACTAGTGGGTTTTTTTTATTCCCGTAGCTATGCAGAAGACGTTACTTCAGTAACGTCTGGCGCTAGCCAGGGTCCACACAGCTTTAATTTGGTGTTTGTGTGTTTGTTTGTTTGTGTCACGGCTGGAGCTATCCCGTATCTGTCCCGTATGTGTGACTACAAAGGCTCTACAGGATTGTACATAACAGCTGTCCACAATATTTGCGGGCTCCTGTATCTGTCCCGTACCGTACCAATATTCGTCGTATTATGTATACGACTCCCTGATGTAGAGGGAGATTTGGAAAGAAATAGGGAGACGAGGAGGAAATTAAATTAGAATAGACGCCGAATAGGTGATAGGATGCGTCCGCATTAACATACATGTACTTTGGAAGAGAGATCCCGTCGTCTCCAAAATAAGCATGAACGAGCGATTCAGCGCCGGTCACAGGAAACGTCGGAAGAGAGATCCCGTCGACTCCAGAACCCCCGTGATCGGCAGAGTCCGCCGGTCCCAGGCAACGTCAGGACAGACATCCCGTTGAGTCCAGAACGCCCGTTATCGGCAGAGTCTAAGCCGGTCCCAGGAAACGTCAGGACAGACATCCCGTCGAGTCCAGAACGCCCGTGATCGGCAGAGTCAGCGCCGGTCCCAGTGAACGTCAGGACAGACATCCCGTCGACGCGCAGAAAAACTAAATCTGCAGCCTCTTTTGCCGTCGGACAGGATACGTATTATAGGAGACTGTAAAGTTATGTAATGTCCAAATTTCCACGTGAGCAGCAGGTCACTCGCGTTGATTTTTCGACGTGCGAGCCAAATAACGCGAGCTGAACTTTCGCGTCGCAGACATCCGGTCGACGCGCAGAAAAACTAAATCTGCAGACTTTTTTGCCGTCGGACAGGATACGTATTAAGGAGACTGCTAAGTTATGTAATGTGCTCCACAGGCAACCATGCATTCGGCGTCGTCATTGGCTCAACAGGTCAATGTACATGTATTACTGCAAAAAGGCCTGAAAATCCGATTACTGTATTAAAATCAACTAATTTTCGCTGGCGATTTAATTTCGCTGATTTCGCCGCTTGGTACCAACCGGCCAAAGTAAATCGCAGGCCAAAGTTTGTCATATAGGCAAATGATGCATGATTGAGCAATGGATGCATGTGAGAGCAAAAATACCGATCGATTTCAAATTTGACGTGAAATTGCGCGTCACGTCGGAAATAACGTGCATCTTAACCCATTCAGCGCTACTGGGCCTTGCCTATGGTACTCTGCATATAAAATGCTAAAAACAGGGCCAATAGGAAGTTCTAAAACTCCAGGGTTCTGGCAACTGGGGTCCTCAAATATTTTGGAAATGATTGCCAAGACTATCAACCACAGGGTGACAGAATCGATACAGTCCCCAAAAAGAATAGCGCATCACAACAGGGGACGCAAGTTTGCTCAAATTGCGTGAAATACGCCAAATGCGTGAAATTGCAGCTGAAGGATCGCTGAAAAGAGAAGAAAAAAAGACGCGTAGTATTTCCAAGCGAGATTCATACCAACGACCTATCGTACAAGAGGCAGGATCATGATCCAACTGACTAACAGTTCTTTTACCCACCAGAGAGTGCCAGAAATCACTATATATCCCATGACGTCTATAGACGTCATCCCGCGCATGGGGGGCATTTTCAATGACGTCTATAGACGTCATCAGCGTTCAATGGGTTAACCTCTCTAATAGAGAGGTTTCTATTTCTCATCGGCCAAAATTTGTTGATTTACAGTATAAGGAGATAAAAAGAAAAGAAGGAGCAAACCAAAAGTAGATGATTATTAGAGAAATAACAATCCGCAATAAATTCTGCAAATACTTTTGCCTCAGTTCTTATAACATGTACGATGAGCTAGGCAAAAAAGCATAAAAGCATAGCGTAGGGGACTGAGCTTCCAAGCTCTCTCGTTTGCCGTGCTGCGTTCTTTGCTGTACAGATAACCTGCAAGCATTCCGAGGACCCCTGCCATCAGCATCGCGGGTGGATAGAAAGGAGACTGGCGTACGCGCTCCCTACCTGTGTACGGGCTATGATCTCTTTGTCACTCGCGAGCCCTGTGTAATGTAAGTTCATGTACAGTGTGTGTACAGCTGTCATACGCGTGGGTCGTCGACAAGGAACCACCATATCCATGTCTAGGATTGTGGGGAATGAACCACAAAGGGTAGTTCTTGGCATATCCTCTACGCCAGTATATGTACGCTGTGTATAATGTACGGTGCTGCTCAAAGAAATAAAGTCGTGTCACTCAAGTTTGCGCCTTGCATTTTTTCGCAGCCCAGTGTTCGCAGGTCTAGGGCTGTGCAGCGCCCGGCACGTACTTGAGTGACTCGACTGGATTTCATTGAACAGCGCTGTAGTATTAATCACTTGCATGGGAAATATAGAAGTTTCTATTCCACTTAGCCTGGACTATGTTGTGTTCGCTCCTAGAACACGACATGTGCCTGTGTGGAGTGCGGTGTGTCACTGACACTGTACGTGCGAACATTTGCAATAGCCATGCTCCATGTCCTTCAACCAGGGTAATGCTTCACTGTCTAGAAAAAAAAAGAAAAGCATAATGTAGTGATTGGGAACCTGTCAAGGTCTAGCTGAAGTGGCACATTCTATCTTTGTCATTGTCATGCTACACCTTACCAAAGCCAGGAACACACAAGCAAGGCTTGAACATGATATACGCTCTTTCATGTTTTGAGCTTGGGCCCGAGTTGTGCCTGTGGTGGTCGACGGGTGGACTGTCGTCATAGCTGGAACCTTCTGCTCTTTCTTGCCGCAGGTGCTCCATGGCGCTTGTCCACAGTCGCATTGGTCGTGTCTTCTACGGCGCAATGTCCAGAACTGACGGTGCGTTGGGTTCACAGTTTTTGCTGCATTGCGAGCCGGGCTTAAATCATCACTTCGATGTCTACCGGCAAGTCTGCGAAGATGAATGTATGCAGCTATGGCCACATCGTTGAAATCCAGGACGGCCTTCAACAAGTGACTTCAGAATTCTGAGAAGGGATTGGCATCCCATGGAAAAGTGGATCAGAGCAATGGGTTCTCGCTCTTGCTGTTATCCTACTCTTGCTCAGTGTGAGGGCATGCACTCGGAGAAGAGCTGTGGATTCTAGCGTCAACCAAGTTATCAGTAAGAATACATGCTGTGATACTAGTGCTTGGTGAGTACTGTATCCGGTCGTTCGAAAGCAACACACTCGTACAATACACGAGTACAATACTACTGGCCAGTGTGCCCTTGCTCCTCCCGAAAACGACAACTGCAATGTCGAACAAAAACTCTCAGCTCAGCTCTGAGACTGACTACTCCGAATCCTCAAGCTGTTGTGGACAATCTCATCTCTGCATATGGGTTTGCAAGACATGCACTTGGTGCGTGCAGTCGAATCACAATTGGTTTGCCAAGACATCTTTGCCGTCCTGTCTGCCACTTGCACTTCCTGTAGAAGTTGGTCCAATACATATGGTCTGGCTAGGACTGTATCGCGGAGCACATGCTGACCACCCCATGCAGACACTGCGCTGTTCATGAACCAGCTTCCGTGCGATGACAGGATATGGCTTTCTAAGACTGCGCTGTATTGCATGTAGGTGCGCTCTGATATCAAATATTAGAATCGTATGGCACTTCACGAAGCAACAAGGAAGCTTTCATTTCGCTGCTCATGGTAGTATGCCACTTACTTTATTCCAATGTTTTACTTTTTAAGTTTTATCATAAAATGCCAGACTCACAGCTTAGGCCAGGTCCACGGGTTAGGTCATGTTACAGATTCTCTACAATTGTAGGTGCATACCCGTGACTCCTGTGCCACTTGTAACAGTTTAGTCTGATTGTGTGGAACTGCGCACAGCTGCTGGTGAAGCCAGGAATTGGCTACATGCAGTGAGTGGTATATTATCTCTTTCCGCACCTATTTCTGCGCAGGACGTACAGCATTGGACTTGTTATTCTCATTATCCATTCTCTTGGGAGCAGTTGCTGCTGCATCCCAGTGCTATTGTCTACAGTATTGTTCAAGACACACTCCCTCATCCACACACATGTACACGCATGTGTGCGCGCACGCATACACGCAAACACACACGCGCGCGCGCGCGCGCGCACACACACACACACACACACACACACACACACACAAACACACAAACACACACACATGCACCAACAGAGACAGATCCACAGTGTAAATATAAGATATTGCACTATTGTGACAGCGTACAGTTTGATGTGCACATTATGTTTCTGCTCAAGGTGACATGTCAGCTCCATTGGAATACAACTGAGTATGATACAATTGGAACAATGGTACTCAATCTCTCAATCTGACGGTAATAATAAATAGATGATCTAGTGCTGTGCCTAATAAAATCGTTATGAAGTCGTAGTTCATCTTCAGTCAATGACGGTTCAAGATGGCCAAGTTCTGTTGTAGCATACTTCGAAGTACTTGCCAAGCAGCTAACATACATGTACTGGCCTCACTTCTAGGTGACTATTTACATGTAGCTCTCATCAGCATCCAGATCACTTGACACCGGTCTCGTTTTCTCAAGCTCCACCATGTCAGCCAGGCAGCTGAAAATAGGAAATGGCTTCATATCATCGTCACTATCGTACTCTGCCCACTCATTCTCTTCAGATTCCAGGCCTTGCCGCCCACCGCCTGCACTGGGCATGCCAGAATGGCTGACAGGTGATTTTGAGTTTGGACTACTGGACAACTTGCCAACTTGCTTACTGTCTGTAACTCGTACTTTTGGGAGGCTTTTTCCTGAGGTGTTACTGTTTTTTTGTGGTGTCTGCCTTGTGGACTTGGCCGCCATTTTCGATGAAGTGCTTGAAGACGGATTGCCCCCGGTATTGCCTTTGTTTGCAGGCAGCTGATTTGCTGATTTGGCAACTGAGCTGGATTGTGTTAACACGTTAGCAGTTGGCGCTCCACGTTTTGTCCGCGGTTTTGTGGATGCTACTGGTGGCAATGCACTCCCATGTGGTACGTTGCGTGGGGATACCTGGCCACCTTGGGCATGTTGCGGAGAACGGGTATTGGTAGCTGTGGTCAGTCGGCTAGGTTGCGTTGCGGTTCTGATTGCTTCCTTTTGTCCTGCCTGTGCTCGGTCAGAAATCAGCAATTCTGATGCTTGATAAGAGTCTGTCGATGATTCAGCTGAAAGCACAACAGGTTTGCCATCAGTTTTAACTGGCGATGGTGGCTTTGTTGTCTTTGCGAGCGGGCTTGGCAGCAGGCGCTTGGTCTTCCCCGGCAAGCCTGATGCCATTGGTTGGGGACTAGCCTGTGCTTGTGGCGAGGGCTTCATGGGCGCAATGAGCGTGTTCTCAGCTGGTGTGGCTGAGCTGTCTGGAAAGTTTTCCGGCGGTGATCCCTTGTCCGTTTCATTTGCCTGTGGTGATCTGGTGTTGTCAGCAGGTAGACTCGGTGAAGGCTGGCTGGGAGAATTCTTTGCTTTCACAGTTTCTGATTCTGGTGTCTGTGCGGCAGCCTTCGGTTTGGTCTTTTTAGACGGAGTGGTGCGAGCTGCTGGTGCTTTGACAGGTGTCTTTGAGTCGGGTGTTGCCTTGGATGATGTGCTAGATTTCGATGACGTTTGACTGGGTTTCTGCTGTTTTTGCCCTGTCGCTGGTTTCGCTGATACTTTCGTTTTAGAGGCTGTGCCGAGAGATGTTCTGCCAGATTTGCTGGCGCTAAGGTTGGACCGTGAGCCTTGATCACTTGCAGGTCTGCTGTCTGGTGAAGTTGATCTTGATGCTTCATCAGTACTGATGCCCTGTTGTTGTTGCTGCTGCTGTTTGTTAGCCTCACTGCATGCACAAAACAATAGCAAAATGCACATGTTATTGACTCACTGTGACCCTTGCATCCTGTGACTCACTGTGACCCTTGCATCCTGTGACTCACTGTGACCCTTGCATCCTGTGACTCACTGTGACCCTTGCATCCTGTGTGTATGTGTAAGATATAACCGTTGCTGTAAATTCACTAATTTTCGGTGTACTTTTATTTTCGGTACTTTCGGTGCATCTGTTTCATACCTAAAATCTCAATACACCGAACAAACACTAACGCACATAATCCAATAGGGAACTGCTTCTCTGTACCTAAATTTTCTGTTCACCTACCCTGGCCTTTTGCCCTCATACCGAAAATATTGAGCACCGACAATTTCTGAAATTAGAGTATTCTGGAAGAGTGCAACATTGCAGAAGGACAGATTTGTGCTAGCAACTTGGCAGGGCCAAGCGTGTGGTGAATGGAGCATGGTTTCAGAATACATACTACGAGTAGACATGGTGAATCATCTCACACTACACATTGTGGAAACGAGAACACCTAAAAAAACATGGACATGAAATAATTGTGGCAGCAGAACCTCTCCAAGTGCAATGCTGAAACTCTGCTATTGGTCCGAGAACACTGCGGAATACTGCTCAGTCCCTGCAGCGACTTACTACTGCCTTTCCGGATAGTGTTAACTCTGGAGTGTCCCTAAGATAACACTATGGCTGTCTTCATCTGAAGTCTGCATTGTTGATAACTAGTGAGAGTGACATTAGTTGACAGGATACCACCTGTACAACAGTCAAATGCTTTTTAATTCACTAGGTTTCATTGCAATCTGTTTAGCCAGTCACTTTGACCTTCAAGGGGAAGTAAACCCTAAAATCAAATTTTCACCAGTTGTAGTCTTCGGGGAGCCGAGTCGAATGGTCTTGGTCCGAGGAAGCTGAGACGCTCCCTTCCTCCTTTATTCCCAATCGAACTCGCGCACTTCCACCGAAACTGGGTGACTGCGCCCTACTAGATAGGGATTTGTATGGAAAAAGTCACTAAAAACGCCGTTTCGTTCTTATAAAAGCGCGGATGACCGCGATTGGTCCATATGTTGTAGTCTTTTGGCCGCTGAGTCGACTGGTTTTGGTCCGAAAAGGCTGCGATGCAGCATTCGGCCCTTATACCCAATCGAACACGGTTGAGTAAGCGGTCACGTGCTCATTTACAGCCTGTTTGGGCCTGTTTATGTCACTCGAGTTGAACCTTTGAACCAGAGATCTAGGGAGTCGTAAAAGCCTCCTCTTACGACTCGCTGCTTTGAACCTTTGAGTTGAATCTTGATGTGAAAATTGTACTCTGCAGGCACGGTGACCAGGTGTGGCAGGCGACTGGTGTACACATGAGCACGTGACCACTCACTCAACCGTGTTCGATTGGGAATAAGGGCCGAACGCTGCATCGCAGCCTTTTCGGACCAAAACCAGTCGACTCAGCGGCCACAAGACTACAACATATGGACCAATCGCGGTCATCCGTGCTTTTATAAGAACGAAACGGCGTTTTTAGTGACTTTTTCCATACAAATCCCTATCTAGCAGAGCGCAGTCACCTAGTTTCGGTGGAAGTGCGCGAGTTCGATTGGGAATAAAGGAGGAAGGGAGCGTCTCAGCTTCCTCGGACCAAGACCATTCGACTCAGCACCCCGAAGACTACAACTGGTGAAAATTTGATTTTAGGGTTTACTTCCCCTTTAACTGGTGTGACCTAACAGGGTCGAGACTGATAGCTGTCCGCAGATTAAGTACCTGTACATAGCATGCACCGGTACATGTACTCTACTCAGTGGCAAGCTCAATTCACTTCTTCAGTATAGCGGTTTACATTACTGACTAGAAGTAAGTAATTGAGCTGCACGTTGTTGTACAGTACGTACCTTGCAGCTTGCTTCTGTTTAGCCTTTGCAATTGCCCTGCATATAAATAGTAGCAGCAGCAGCAGCAGCAATGGGAGTAAGACAGCAATGCAAAGCAAGACCCAGATGAACAGTGACATGAAAGTAAAATCCCTGAGCCAACGCTCATTCTTCCACCACTTCCCTGGCCCACTCTGGTGGCACAGCCAGCTTGTTACCGGTGTATGCAGCCTCTACCATTGTTCACCTCCAATCTGCCATACATCTTCCTTCACGTGATAGCCAGGGTTTTGTTCAAGGTAAAACTAGTAGTATTCTCGGACAGCAGACTCAGCATTTTAACTGCATATTTTCATGGTGTAAGTGATCAGTTTTCAATTTTTGATGCAGGGTTTGAAGGCACTGTAGTTATTCTTACGGTTTGTGTATCCATGATTTTGAAATGGTCCACACTCCGTGCACAGTGTACATCTTGGTACACAACTACACGTACACCGGTACTAACGAGTATGAGAATGTTTGTCATTTGGGCACTTTGGAATCGAGCACACCGGTGCGGAACTCTGAATGAAGCCTCTGTTTCTCAGCTCAGCTGAAATCTCTGCTGAAGCCACCGTTGCTTTTTCCCTGCACCAGATAATCATGATAATTACAGTACCACCGTGGTCAATGGCTGTACGCCTTTTGCACTGTGGAAAAGGCCGCTTTCCACTCGAAATGTCGCTTATGCCAGCTAGGCTAGTTATACCACCCAAGACGTTCAATAGAAAACTTGCCCTGTAGCGTATTGCAGTTTGGTCCATTTCTAAAGAACATCATTCTTTTTTGTGCTGTTGTGTACTAGTATTGGATTAAACCTTATCCCGGACCACGTTCAATTCAGGCTACTCACTTGGCAATGCATTCATAACACTCCTTGTGACCAAATCGTTCCGCTACACGCTTCGGTGTGTCTCCATATTTATCGGCAGTATCCGCTAGTGCACCTTTGTTCAACAGCATCCTGATGACGGACAGGGCGCCTGATTCTGCGGCGCAGTGCAATGGCGTGTAGCCACCGAACAGCTTGGCGTTCGGATCCGCACCAGCGTCCAGTAGCAAGCTGGTGCACTCGCCATGTTTGTTGATTGCTGTCCAGTGCAATGCCGTATGCCCACCGCTGTCCAGGTCACGCTCATCAAGGTCGGGCAAGCCCTTTAGGTGATCTTGAATCAGCTCTGCGTTCCCATCATAGGCCGCAGCATGAAGTTCAGACATAGTCGTGGCAAAGGTAGCTAAGCGAAGTACTGACAATAACAAACTTTCCGTTCTTTTTCTTCTTTTCCTTCTCAAACTACAACCACAAATGCAAGATGAATCGAGTCACATCGTGTAACGTCAGTCTATGCAAGTCAGTATGGCAAGGTGACACCGAATAGCCAGGCCAGAGACAATGTCCTTGGCTGGCAAACAAAACGTTATTTTCTTTCCTATAACACTCTGCCGATCGCCCAATACTAGTAGGTAATTGACACCCGGCCCACAGTATTTTTCATTTAGTACGATCATGTAGCTCGCAGATGCTGTGTCCACGTCCATGCTCCACTAGCACTGTTGACAACCACTGATCACATTTTGTAGTCTTGACAGTAGACCTACAAATAATTACAATGTATATTCTGCAGTAGCTAGTCAGGGTCCAATCATTCCTGGTCTGACAATCAGGACTGCAGTGACTGTGGTCCTAGTGTGGAGAAGAGAGTGTAGTCTGCGTAGCTATCCCTTCTGTCCGTCTGATTCCGAGTTCTACTCATATCATCATGCTGATAAGATAAGATCTTGTGATCAACGTAAGTCGTTCAACAACAATTACATCTCTGCTGCGCACATGAGAGAGAACGAAAGGCTATGGGGATCTTGATTTGAGTCAACCGTTTGGAAGAAGATATCTTTGAACTGACTTGCATCGCGTGTTCTTGACTCAAATTTCGAGACAAGGTGGACTTTTCTTGAACGTCATTGCCAATCCAGGAGCGGACCAGAGATCGATCTCTGTAGCCACTCTGCCATGCGGTAGGAAAGAAGAAAGCACACCATGGCACCCAACACTGGGAATCCGCAACAGGCACTGGAGGGAGGTGAAACTAGTGGCCATGGAAATTTCCTGCGATTTCCTGGGACTCGAAGGCGAAGTGCATGGTAACCTTCACAAATGCCACCACCCTCAAGCCAAGGATCAGAGACTTAGATGCAGACGCAGCTCCTAAAGCTGTGTTTGCAGAGTGAGTAGGAAAGAACAGGTCTGCTCTACAGCACGTCTTTGCATGATTGTATGGAGCTGCAGGAATCCTCACAACTAACTTTTAGAAACAGTATTCAATAATCATGTACATGTACTTAGTAACTTAGTAACTAGGACTGTGCTGGTGGTTGACAGCATGCATAATTATATCACGTAAGGAAACAAGGGCGACAGTCCTTCAATGGCTTCATTGCTTCAACCAACTAACCACGAGTAGAATCTGATACTCTTGCTTCAACTACCGGTAGTTCAAGGTTAGTTATTGTCAGCGAGTTAGCCGAAACAAGCCATACTGACTCGCTCAGGACCACAGGCAGATGAGTTTTCCGGTAATAATTTTGGTGTTGTGTTCTAATCATTCGCCATGCCACTGTAAAAGCCCCTGGATACGCCCACTCGAAATTACGCCCACCCTCCGTGTACACGCCCAGTCAGGGGAAGTCAACACTTTGTTTCAAAATAGCGCCCATGCCCATGTATGCGCCCAGGTATGCGGGCAACACCAGTACATGTACAGGTACTGATACCCAATACTTACTTCTATCCCTATTCCAAGTATTCCCGGTTCCAAAATAACGCCCGTGCCCTTGTATACGCCCAGGAAATCGAGGCTGCTATTCTATACGCCCGGGCCTATACAAGGGCTTTTATTCTGTTTGCCCGTAAAAGAGGCCTCCGTATTGGGCCATGCTCTCGGGTCTGAATCAACCAGTCTACAGCTAGCTAGCTAGCCAGTACAAGCTACTGCAGCTAGGACGCTTGGACTAGAAAGTGCGAACCCACGAACCTTTGCTTTAGAGAGTGCAGTGTGAACCCGCGTGCTAGGCAGATGTTGAAGTCGAAGTGTGAGCCAAAGTATCGTGAAATCCCGCGACCTGCTGTACTGTCACTCCCTGGTATAGGGTGTTCACTAACACGTCCTCCTCGAGTCGCCGGGAAAAACGTATTCTGTGCGAAGTGCTTTCACGATAATTATTTTAAATTAATAATTATTACCGGAAAACTCATCTGCGCTGCCTGTGGTCCTGAGCGAGTCAGTATGGCTCGCCATTCCAGGTTTATCTTGTGCTCTGCTGCGCATTGGCTACGCTAGCGGTATTAGGCAAGAAGACTGATGTTTGCGGGGGCCAGTCAGGACTCTCTGCTCAGCGCAACAATGTTGTCATAAGACTGTGTCCAGATGTAGCGGAGTGCCACCTTTCGCAGTAATATCATATTCATAACACATTGTGTTAGCAGCTCAAGTTTGCGGAGCTACATGACCTGTTTGCCACCAAATTATTACGTATCCGGGCAGGGAGCATACATAAGCATCCTTCAGTCATGTCGACTCAGCAGTAATGGAATAGATGACGAGGTGCAGATGTGCCAATACATGTACCGGAATGTGTATTACTGGTAGTGAAGGATGCATCATGTTCATGTTCAATTATTGTTCATGGTACCACGGCGTGGTTAGGATCCACTGGCACTGGTTTACTTGGAGTCTATGATGTGTGCATGTAAGTAAAGCGCGGTGACTATGTTTTTTAATTTAAAAGCACCTCTTACCAGTATTTGAAGCAGCAGTTGTATAAAATGTAGTTTACTGTAACAGTGTGGCCCGGCTGTGGCAGAATATTTGTAGGCTGTTGCAGCCTAGACTGTGTGGTGTGGTGTGGTGTGTGTGTGTGTGTGTGTGTGTGTGTGTGTGTGTGTGTGTGTGTGTGTGTATGTGTTCTATGCTGATGTACTCCGTATGGTGTAGACCAGGTGTGCCGATGATTGGTGGTCAATTCACATGCCCTTCGCAGGTTGTGTGGATTGGGCAGTTATCTGGCGCTAGTCTTGATCTGTCTCATTCAGATCTTGTCCTCTATCGTTGCTATAAGAGAAACTCTATGGGTACACATCCAGTGCCATTTGCAGATTTGCATGCTTCTCTTGCGACGGGCGTATACACGGTACAGGGTACATGGCGTGTGTTATGGCCTGGTTGTGATTTCAACGGTAAAGCGGAATGTCGGCCCCACTGGCCACTTGATAGTCTCTCCTGCTTCCTTCTCCCTAGCATCATCTGCTGCATGGTAGCCACTACAGTCAGCTAATAATGGTGGCAGAAAAACTGGCAGAATTTCGGTACTTTTTCTGGTATGTTTCATGCATGTTTGGTATGTGGATAAAGAAGAGAAGCAGAGGGAAGTGCCTGCCATAAAAGTTGTATGGTTCTGCCAATTTCATTGCTTTTTGAGAAAAATCTGCCGCTTATTTGACGCGCACTATCCGCCAAGGGCTACAGCCTTCCGAGATCAGCGAGATCAGATCCACCTGAGCCAGCAAAACTGGCCCTGTTCAGTGCTGGGTAGTGAAGACTTTGCTTAGGCCGCTTGCCCTTGGTGGATCTGTGCCGGCAGAAAAATCGCCAAATGTTGGTACCTCATCATTGAGGTTTCATGCATGTCAATTGTTTGGTATATACATGTACGTATACATGTACAACACATGTACCAGTGTCTGCTCTAGGATTGTAGGACAACCGGGTACACGTGTACCTGGCGCAACCATTTCAACCGGGTTGGAGCCGGGTACACATGTACCTGGCGCTGTCTCACCAGCCGAGTCACATGCTTTAACTGGTTGGCTTATTTTAATTCGGACAATAAACGGGAACTAGGCCCAATGGTATAAAGGCGAATGGATAAGCCGCATTTAGAAAAAGAGAGGACAGGAATTAGAAAATTACGAAAGAAGAAGAAGTATCTGACACATACAAGCCATGTAGTTAGTCCCTTTAAAGTTCGAAAGTATACTATCTTTTCAACCGGGTGCAAGCGCCGCCCAACCGGGTGGATTACCCGGCTCACCCGGCGCTGGAGCAGACACTGTGTACATGACTTACATATACATGTACATACTTGAGTATACATGTTTTTGTTTTGTTGTTTTTTTTGTTTTTCAAAGCCAACCATTTATCTTGGAAGGCGAATATGGAGGGAAAGCAGCAAAGGAGGAAAGGAAATAAATGGCAGGAAGAAAAATCGCAAAGGGTAGCAAGTGAGCAGTTAAATGGCAAGAACACCTGCTTCCGCAACCACTAGCTCAGCAGAAACAGCAGACGTGCTGCAGGAGTGAAAATGCTCCTTGCTCCACGCAAACACATAATACAGGATCTCAGCAAAGCAAAACTTAGACGGCAGTGGATATGCGCGATGACGGCGCTGTAACGCTCTGTGGACTTGGCAGAGAGAAGGCAAGCAATGCGCTTATACAGGGCAGAGGCGCATTTGCTCATTCCTCCGCTTGTGGAAAACACCGCAGGGACAAAAGAAGCATGCTCGACGTGCTGGATGCGCTGCTCATATGCCCGCTTCTTCTCCTTCTCGTGCTTGACATAGCAGACAGCAAATGGTTTGGACCGATTCGAAGACGCATACGGGTTAAACACCCGTACATCAATAAAGGTGCGTTTGAATCGGCCTCCCCAAATGCCGCTCGCTGCCACGTCAAGCCGGGCCTGGTCATCCGCGATGGCTGTGCGATACCGGAGGTGCTCACCTGACAGGGGTTGCAGATGTGCTTCAATGGACACTTGTTGGGCTACTTGCTTGAGCAGCCTAGCGGTAATGTCGCGGACCTCGTTGTGCCTGATGGTGGGAAATCCTCCAAGGGGGGGGGGGGGGCACGACAGAGCATGTTGCACAGTGAAAGTGCTTCCGCACTGGCAGGACGTTGGCAGCCGTTGTAGGAGCTAACCATAGCGTAGGCAGGTGGCATCGCGAAACTCACCCTTGGTGAGAGTGAAGCCATGACGACGGAGAGGTAGGCAGGTCAGCCAGTTAGATGAGCCTTTCTCAGAAGATAGCTTAACGGACCGCTGAAGATCCGGCCCGACAGACACAGAGAAAGCAAGGGCACGGGCCCTGGTGGCATCACGGGCACTGGATCTGACGCGACTCTTGGCTTGGTAGATCTGCGCAACTGCATTGCCAAGTCTGTGCTCTTGCCTCAGGATGCGGTGGATGATAGCATAGCACACGCTGACGGAGGACCCATACTGTGAGGCAATGGAGGACGGGGCAGTGAGGCCAAGGCCACCATGACGGTATGGCAAGTAGATCATTTCGCGCTCCACTTCATTAACCAGTCGCTGTAGGAGAGCCGGGATGAACACGCTGGTGATGGCATCGTCCAATGGCACCAGGTGCTGCGTGATATCTGGCATGGTTCGACATAGAAATGTCCATTTCCCATGCAGGCCACGAACGAGAGCTGCGTATGACGATTGCGGCTGGGTAACGGCGATGACGCTCAGTCTTTTAACTTGATCCACCCAGGAGTCGACCTTCACTTGAGTATACATGTACATGTACATACTCAAGTATGTACCTGTACAGACTTGAGTATAATTGGATACTCAAGTATGTACATGTAAATGTACATGTATAATGTACATGTACATGTATACTCAAGTATGTACATGTATAATGTACATAATATACATGTAATGTCATGTAGATAGGAGAGAGGAGTAGGTTCCCCGGAATTTCCCGTCATAAGCTTTGAATGGCTGTAATGCTTATCGAGCCTCTGGGGAACTGCTCATGTTTGAACAGTATCCGCCAGGCGCCAGGGCCTATCGGTCACTTCCTTGGACGGGTATACCTGTACGTGCTGATGCATTTTCTTTACTTGAAAACCTCGCACCCAATTTGTTTAAAAAAAGAAGAAGGAAATGACAAAACAACGGAATAACAAGACATTGACCGAATGGGGTTGCAATGCAAGGTAGTATACTGCATTGTGCCTCCTTTTATACAATCATGTGTGCGACATAAATTACTAATAATAGTAATGGGGAGGGGAGGAGGAAAACATGTGCCCCATGTGTACATAAAGAGCCTGATAACAGTGATACGCAGCATGGCCTCGGTATTCATTCCTTTCTTCCGCGTACAATTCTCTGCGGAGGAGTCAGGATTGGCAGAGGCCATAGAAGAGGATCTGTTGCAATCTATTTACTGCCGCAGACCCGAAATTCCTGCTCAGTTTCACTAGCGTTCCTCAGTCCCCTACCGAAACGTGCCAGCACAGGTACATGTACGTGTATTTATGTCATTTCATTCATCGGCCGCCTCCTCCGACTCCTGCATTGAACCACAAGACAGGCTTCGAAATTTCCTTGTACAAGCTGTTCAATTGCAGACTATTTGCAGTACCATTCTGCATACCGTCACACGTGTTGCGGAGCATCATAAGGAAGTACAATTATGTACCTGGACATACACGTACGGTACGAGCCGTACATGCCATTAATTTTTTATAATGATGGGAGTCTGCGCTGCTTGCATGATGTTGTTTGGCTTCAGTGGCTGTCTGGCAAATGGCAAATATTCCACTTCACCTGTCCTCTCTGACGGCTGTAGGCATGTGGCTACATTGTAGTGTAGGTTCTAGACTATGACAATGAGAACGCACCTTATATGCACATCACGTTGTGCACGCGTTTGCGTACACCGGTTCACACTGCCACCACACACCTAAGCCCTTGTACAGTCATTCAATCCAGGTGCAGGATGGCATGCGGGCACGCAATGATATCGTCGATAGTGTTATGCCGTGTGCTGCATGTACTGCATGTAGCTCTAGCATAGAAGGAATTAGCTACACAGCACATGCATGTGAAGTCATAGCATCTGTTACGATACTTCATGCATATACATGTATGTTCGTTCAGTGAGTGGATGGGGAAATGAGGAGGCGGATCCACCCGTTCTGCACACTGTCTGGGGAGGCCAGCTAGTCAGCCTTGTCCGCGATCCGGCCCGACTCGTCATGGGCCATTGGACGGGAGGTGATCGCTCATAGTCGTACTCACCGTGGTCACCTGAGATCATCTACATGATGATTGTACATGCAGCCGTGACAATGTGTGGCCAACTGCTTCATTCACTAGACAATAGTAGACATGCACCATGTGTGGTGCATGTCCAGCCTACCGGCTACGGTCTGGCAATGGTTGTCAATCGCCATGGACATTGTAGCTGCCCTTAGGCTAGCGCTAGTACAGCAGAGTGCAGGGGTTTGGTGAGTTACGTACCAATACTACCATTCCCTAGATCCAGGCCAGAAGCAGCATTGCAAGTATACTATACGTGTGCGTGTGTCCGCTATAGTACTAGAATCATGTAGTAGTCTGTACACGTGCTGCACATAATCATTGCTGTCTGAAGGTCTAATGCCTACTACAGACTACAGTACTAATAGTAATACTACTAGCGGAGAGAAGTAAAGTTGATGATTCAACAGAAACGGTATGCCACCAGCCATGCTGCAGCAGCACAATCGCCACCATACACTGGCTGCAGCCTACTACGCCCGTCTACGGACTCGGTGCAGGGGCGTGCTTGACACATGCCAATGCTTCCCTAGCTTTGAAGCTTTGAAGTTGAGGTCAGATACTCCTACACGCTTGGAAGTATTGGAACCTGTCAAAACGCGTTGACCTGTACAGAACGAGCGGGCTCCCTGGCCACGATTCTCCTCCTCCATTCAGAAGTTCAGTATGGCGCGGTGATCGATTCATGCAGCTGGTAGATTCAAAAGTTACTCGCAGCAGGATACAGACTTTACAGTAGATAGTGCACGGAGGCCGCAGTCCGCTGTGTGAAGTGACATACACATAGGTCGGTGAGCGACGTTGCGTTTTTCCTTTCTTTCAAAGCGGACTTTCTCCTACCTGGTTCAGCGAAACACAGTTTAGGAATAGTTAGGCAAGGTTCCAGCTTGTTCCTCAGACTTCTTCCTGACGTTGCCTTGAAGCCGCGGTGCAGACACTGGTGCGTGGCCCTTCACCAATCATTCCGATATATCGGGTAGGTGGTTGTTACCGGTTCTACTTGCTGTCCTGGGTCCTATGATTTTGGACTTCAGTTACCAGGGGCTACATGCTTGGCGTGCCTCGCTACGACTGCATGCTACAAATTCGGTAGAGTCCACTCTGGTCCACGGACTGATGAACTCTGAACTCATTCGACTTGATTCTTTCCTTCTCGTGCATTTCCCATCCATGCCTCGACCAGAACCAGAACTGATTTAGTCAAGAGAAGACCAATCGCAACACTAGCTACTGCCACCGTTCGTTTGAGATATCGGCTGTCTTCACGTCAGTCTCACTGGCAAGATGGCGGCCTCGTTCCTTCTTCTAGCTGTAGCTTTCTTTCTATCACAAGCAGCTGGCCAGGATAATGACTCAATAACAGGTAAATTGGTATTGCAATCATTCGGGTAGTGGGCACGATATGCTATGCAGTTGTGAAAATAGCAGTAGAGAAGGAGTGTGAAGACGACCTGGTGCTGAGACCTGTTTGGCTTGCGTTCAGTGATTCGAGGATTGTTTCATGGCGCATCTGCCATGGTCCTTTGCTCCGCACTAACTCTTAGCCACTGTATGCTGAGGTCATTCCTTGTTCATTGTCGGGTCATTCTTATGCTCATTCGGGTCGTACTCGTTCATAGGTTCATAGCACAGTCGCATGATTCATTCTGCTGAGATTGTATCATTGGCCACTATTCAGCTTCTTGGCCACAAATGACAGGCAGGATCTAGGAACGAAAGAGGTAACAAAAAAGATGTGGGGAATGCCCACCCAGCCTGATGTTGTTTCCCTGTACTCTTGTGCTCGGCATTCGATTTCAGCCACCTGCACAATGAAAGTCTGTGTAGGGATGCATTTCCTCGTCGTTTAGGATTTACAATTTTTACAATACATGCACAGGCCCTTAGTAAAAATCCGGGCTTCAGGTGATTTATTCCAAATGGGAGACCAAACGGAAATGAGCAATATTGACGAAAAAAGCAGTTTGCATTTGGGTGGGTCAATTGTTTCAAAATAAGGATATGGTCAGGCCATGGCTAGACCACGGGCCGGACGGGGTGCAGATGGGGGTGCTACGACCCTGATGTATGGTGCTACGCCCCTGATGTATGGTGCTACGACCCTGATGTATGGTGCTACGACCCTGATGTATGGTGCTGTGCTGTTTCCTTTGTCCAAACAGAGCCCATCCAGGGTTCAGCGTTTCACTTGCCAGAAGTTGTAGGTTATGATGGCTGGTACAACAACCCTTCTCACCCCGAATGGGGTGGAGCTGGTAAGCTATCTAACTCATCACCACACACCATTCCCACACATCACCACACACCACACACCACACACCATCACCACACACCACACACCATCACCACACACCATACACTACACACACACCGCACACACACCACACACCAGCACCATCAGACCAGCACCGACCCAATGGATCTACCCCCATGCTATGCAGTGTCATGTAGCAATCTGAACTCAGTCTGGTGTCCACTTCGTGTGTTCCACCTGGTTTAGTTGTGTACGGCAGTGTTTACGGTTATTGGCTACTAGTAAGGAGGTGTTCTGTCCTTGATAGCTGACATATACATGCAGCTTCAGGGGCGTCGGACACGGTACGGTCACTACGGTATTGACCGTACCACTTTTTTCCCCAGGTACCCCATGAATCAATAAAATACCCTGATCTGGACTCTAGATTCCCCCCCCCCCCCCCCAGACCAGAAGATCTCTGGCTCAACAGTTGGTCCATGCATCAAAGGGATAAGAAAATTTGGCAATGACGGGACCAGATAGTTCACGGTATCGGATGGTGCCGTAAAGCACAGTGTCATCAGCGTAGACGTCCATTTCTGTTGCACAGGAGAGGTATGCGCTTTCATTGTTCACGTATATACTGATAAGGAATCTTATGGAAAGACCCAAAATGCTCCCCCTGGGGTACTCCAGCTGAGATCTCAAATAGCAGTGATCTTTGGCCATTCAGGACTTCACAAATTTATCGATCCTGTAGTTAGTTGTGAGGCCAGGAGAGTAGGAGACCACCAATATCCAGTGCTGGTGCTGGTGCTGCTGCTGGGGCTGTGTGGGGCTATACCGGCAAGCGAGACCTTGTCAAATGCCGTGGCTATATGCATGGCAATGACATGGGCACAGCCTACATGCCAGTGTGAACCACCCGCACCCAGTTGTGCTGCAGTCCCTCGACTGGGCCTGATATTCAGAGTCCGTGGCAAACCCAAACTGCGCTCTGAAAGTAGCTGGTGGTGAACATGGCTGAACAACGCGGGATAAGCTAGTCCTGCTGGGCTTCTACTTACATTTGTTGTTAGACTGAACGCGATGAACAAATAATCTGGTACATTACCAATTGTGGTTGTATCATTGTTACATGCACCTTGTTTCTGCAGACATGCATTTGTCACGCCGTGTACCACCACGCTACTCAGATTCTACGTATGAGCCGTGGACGGCCGGTCGTCCCAACCCGCACGAAGTAGCCACTGCAACCATGCTCGGCTACAAGGGTTTGAAGTCCTATCAGAACAGAACTGCCCTGCTGACCTTCTTCGGTGAGTGTGCTTGTTGCATGCCTTGTCATCTTCACTGGCGCTGGTGGGTGTGGGTGTTGGTTGTGTAACTCTAGCTGAATGCATTAGATACCTCGATCTGTTTTGAAAGCAACACATAAGGAACGATGCGTCAGACAGGACCGCCTATGCGATGATCGGAAGAGCAAAGTATGACCCACAAAACTGTTATTTGTATTTCGGTCCTTTAGTACTTGTAGTTTGACGGGCTATCGTACATGCACTTTCATTGTGTCTACAGGCCAGCAGGTCGTAGAAGAGATCCTGGATGCACAGAGACCAGGCTGTCCTCCAGAATACTTCAACATTCCCATCCCCACCGGCCATACACTCTATGACCCTGACAGTGAAGGCGGCAAGGAATTGCCATTTTTGCGATCCAGGTATGACAAGTCCACAGGACAGTCGCCGAACAATCCAAGACAACAGGTGAGGATGGGTGTATGTCACAGTGCTAACACCAAATGCCTAGGTCCTGCAAAGCTGACTGCAGTCAATAGACTCAGTTGCTTGGCTGGTGTCTACCTGTACAGCCACTCCAGTACCGGTGGCTTTCTGCAATCTGGGCCAATCCCTCACCAATCACAAGGCACTCTGTGTTGCGGGACGACTGCGAGCCACTTCAACGCTACTTATCAGAGCACTTGGCATATCTGCACCTTGAAGTCCTGAAGTTCCCAGGGACAGTGCAGAAATATGAAATTCCTTTTAAAATGTTGATTATGGTGGGCGTCTTGCTGCAATCAATAAGACATCGTGAACATAAGGTCTCTTCCGGCCTTTTTTTCGTGTTTCTCACTTATTCCCTGACACCAGTGTTTGTTGTTTGGCACACTGCTTCTGCTCAGCTGAACGAGATCACACCCTACATCGACGGTGGTCTGTTCTACGGTGTAACCAAAGCCTGGGCGGACGCACTGCGAAGCTACACTAACGGGACCATGGCCTGCGCAGACCCGCCGGAGTGTAGGTTCCCGGCTAAGAATACCATTGGTCTGCCCATGGCCAATCCACCGCCACCAGCTGATCATGTGCTCAAGACTGCAAGTCGCTTCTACAGTAAGAACCACCACCACCACTGACACGCACTGACACAGAATCACTCTAGTCTTCATCCAGTCATTCATCTAACAAATGCTTATACCGGTACTCATATATCGGAAAAGGAAAATAAGAAATGTTTAAACACACGGCGAGGAGACAATAATTTGATAACCGCAATCAATAAAACTAGCTGAACCGACATTTGTGTACTTTATTCATGCAATGTAAAAACGGTGGAGATGATGTGCAATAAAACGATGAAAATATGAAGAAATGGTGTAGGGAAAAAATATGGATTCAAACAAGTTTTCGTACAACACTCATCAGGAATCATTTTTTCCCTACACCATTTCTTCATATTTTCATCGTTTTATTGCACATCATCTCCACCGTTTTTGCATTGCATGAATAAAGTACACACATGTCGGTTCAGCTAGTTTTATTGATTGCGGTTACATGTATCAGAAAGAAATGTATGCACAAATCTTGACCCGCTGTTCGCTCATCGCTTGCAATAGCAAAACATAGCAGAAGAGCATTGCTCTCATCTACACTTCCCCCGGGTTGCCTATGCCTCCCCGCTCATCTACACTTTCCCCAGGTTGCCTATGCCTCCCCGCTCATCTACACTTCCCCCGGGTTGCCTATGCCTCCCCGCTCATCTACACTTCCCCCGGGTTGCCTATGCCTCCCCGCTCATCTACACTTCCCCTGGGTTGCCTATGCCTCCCCGCTCATCTACACTTCCCCTGGGTTGCCTATGCCTCCCCTACCAAAGTCATCTGGATCTCTTGAAGTTGGACCTTTTCTTCACATACAATGAACATTAAAGCGGCAACTTCATGTTTGGGGGGCCAGTGCCCAAACTACTTGGCAACCACACACCCTATACGGCGCATGAATATCCATTATCAGGAGAGAAAAAAACTGTTGACGTGAGAATGACGATGGTGCTAGCAGATGCCCATAGCATGGCCGCTGCTACTACTCTGGTGATTATGTGAAGACACTCTGCAGGCAACTAACATGCAAACTGTGTCACTCTCAATGTTCTTTCAGAGCTTGGAAATCCCCGCGGTAACGAGAACCCGATGCTTCTCGCATTCGGAGTAATCTGGTTCAGAAACCATAACTATCATGCCCAGAGATTGGCAAAAGAGTGGGCTGCCATTGGACGTCCTCTGAATGATGAGCTGCTGTTCAACCGAGCAAGACAGTGGGTCATTGCTGAGCATCAGGTAAATACTTTATGACCGAGTAATTTGAGGTGCATGTTATTTTTGGATAATAATTATGGGCTTGAGCAATATTAAAATGTGATATTAGTCGAAATGTTAAATATTATTCTCACACAGGCTCTGTTGTGATAATACGTCTACATGCACACATACCATTCCATTCCAATGCTGATGAGCATCTGTGCAGCTATGTTTCACGTGGTTATACTGTCTGCACTGGATTCTCCTATCTCCTCTGCTGGCCTCCATATACCTGCGCTTCTACACTAATCAACGTCTGTTGTCTGATGATTGGTTTTACCATGAAACTCTGAGTTACACCCTGCTTTAAGGCACACTGCCTCTGTGTACTGCCTACTCTGTGTTGTAGTAGTACAGTAGTCTGCACTGTGCACGTATCTCGTACGCATGTGCCCTCACTCTGTGTGTTCCTCTGTAGAACATTGTACTCAATATCTGGCTGCCAAGTTTCCTTGGCGTAGAGATCAACCCCTACCCCGGATACAGCACGTCTACCTTCCCTGGAATTACACATGCCTTCCAGACATCTGCCATGCGCTTTGGGCACACATTGGTGCCACCGATTGCTTACAGGGCATATGCAAAGTGAGTACTTTGTGAATGATCAGCGATTACACCTTTCTCTCTTGGTGTGAATAATTCTGTAATAGCTTGCTTACCTCATGTGTATGCATGCTGTATCTAAGAGAAGAGGCGCACAATGCCATGTTGATGCCGTGCAGAAGCTCACGTCATGCAGCTTTCGTCAATGCTTGAACATTGCAGGCCAAAGTGCAGTAAATCCAATCCGGGGTTACTCTACTCTGACAGACCGGAGAGAGAGAGAGAGAGAGAGAGAGAGAGAGAGACAGAGAGAGAGAGAGAGAGAGAGAGAGAGAGAGACAGAGAGAGAGACAGACAGAGAGACAGACAGACAGAGAGAGACAGAGAGAGACAGAAACAGACAGAAACAGACAGAAACAGAGACAGAGAGAGACAGAGAGAGACAGAGAGAGACAGAGAGAGACAGAGAGAGACAGAGAGAGACAGAGAGAGAGAGAGAGAAAGAGAGAGAGAGAGAGAGAGAGAGAAGGAGAGAGAAGGAGAGAGAAGGAGAGAGAAGGAGAGAGAAGGAGAGAGAGAGAGAGAGAGAGACAGAGAGACAGAGTGAGAGAGTGAGAGAGATGAATGATTGAGAAAGGAGGAAAAAAGAGAAAACAATATTAAAAGGTAACAGCTGTATACAATATGGATCAAAGTACATGGGACAAAGAGAGACAGACGGACGGACAATCAGACAAACAAACAGGAAAACAAACAGACAGACAGACAAACAGACAGACAGACAAACAGAGACAAAAAGACAAACAGACAGACAGACAGAGGAAAGAGCTCTCTCGGCCAATCACCTTCATGCCAATACGAGGTTTTGACTATGTGTCCTGTCATCGCAAAAATGAGTAATGAACAGAAGTCACATTTAATTAACGAGTCATGGTCGCTTGTTACCATGGGTTGCACAGGGAAATGTAAGCAGGTGCCTGGTACAGGTCCCAGGGTTCGAACTTTATATAAGTAAATACTCTGCTCCAGACAATATGTACTCTATCACCATAATATTACACTGGTACTGCAGCTATTAGTATTTTTTTTAAGAAACTCCTACATCACTGTACATGTACATATTTTTGAACTCTTCTATTTCCTACCGTAGACGATGTCTTAGATATTATTAGAGCCTACCGTTTGAAGCAATTTGCAAAAAAAGTTCTTTCCCTCATCTTTGTGATGTTCATCCACAGAGATTCGTCTTCAGGAGCAGTTCCAACAAACAACTCGGATTGGAAGTGTGAGTTCCGCCCTCTGAAGCCATCCTCCACTTCATCATCTTCTGCCATCAGAACATGCCAGTCCTACTGGAATTCCCCGGACATTATCACGGAAGGCAGCGTGAATGTCGTGGATGAGATCTTGTTCGGCTTGTCAAAGCAAATCACGGAACGAGAGGATAATATCGTCACTGAGGACCTCCGAGGATTTGTAAGCACTATTTGTGTTGTTAGCACAAGCAGTAGTGTACATGTAGCAGCGATATTCTGCATGTGGAGGGTGAGGGGTGAGATGTACAGTCATGTCGGAAAAAGTGTGAGGGAAGCTTTTTGATTCAGGTGCACTAAGCCTTAGTCTTGTCAGAGGCATAGCAATGGGCCCATCCACTCAGAATGTTAGAGCAATCATGGCCATGGCCCAAACGTGCTTAGGAGTCTGGACCTGGGAATATGTTCTGGTTTTGTATTGTTGTGACTGCATCTGGGTTATGCTTTCCTGGCTGGACTAGCAAACAGGCCATCTAATGTGCAGCAGGGACGTGCTAGTGTTGTAACTCGCTTTTCTCTACCTGCTCCCAGTCCCGTGCCATCTCCACACTTATACAAAGGGACGACGATAACTACATTTAGGAAGACTGTTTATTGACACGACGACGAAACACAACTAGATATGACGAACTCAAGACGAAGACATTATGAACTCAAGACGAAGACATTATGAATTCAAGACGAAGACTGCTTTTCACACCACAGCAACACGCACATGCACCAACATGACGTACACACGACGTACACAAAATAACGTACTACAACAATAACTCCCTCCCAAGAGTAGAATCGTCCTCGTAGAATCGTCCTCGATTCTAATAATAAAACAGAGTAAAAAGAGGAAAAGATCACACAAATCACTCAATCATACCACACCAGTCACACCCATAAATAAAACACCTCTGCCTGCACTGCAGATTATTAAAAAAATTCTGTCTGCCCACCCAGAACACCAGCCACGATCGCTGTCACACGTGTGGGAACTGATAACCTCAAAAACTCTAAACTACTGCACTCAACACACCACCTCGCGATCACGCAAAAATTCTAAAATGTGAGAGCACAAATCATAAGAATAGCAAAAAGAACAAAATCCACTGGCTCTGTGGGGGCCTCTAGTTATCCTCATAGAAGAGCAAATCAAAAAACGAACAGAACACACGAGCTGTGCGGGCGCCTCTTTACCCTCGAGGAGAGCAAATAATAAAGAACAAAATGTTGGGAGAACAGAAATACAAAACTCACATACTCCTCACGTTCACAACAACACACGTACCCTCTCACCAACGAAACTCCTCACGCCGTCTGCCATGTCGTCCACCATCTCCAGGAGTGCTGCTCAGCGTCGACATCCTCACTTCTGGGCACAGTTTTACGTCGTGTCCGGGACCATCCGTCCTTCTTCTTCTTTTTTTTAGCTATTCTTCTGGGCACAGTTTTACGTCGTGTCCGGGACCATCCATCCTTCTTTTTCTTTTCCTTTTCTTCTGGGCACAGTTTTACGTCGTGTCCGGGACCACCAGTGACGACGACTGACAAGAGACGAGAGAGACGAATGATGAAGGACGAGGACGACAGACAAACTTCTTCAAGACGGACAAAACTGTGACGATAGGACGACTGGAGATGACATCGGAAACTGGGAGCGAAGGCCACGTAGGACGAATCCAGAAGTTGACAACAAATTTCTATCACCGCTGCCACCAATGTTGTAACTCGCTTTTCTCTACCTGCTCCCAGTCCCGTGCCATCTCCACACTTATACAAAGGGACGACGATAACTACATTTAGGAAGACTGTTTATTGACACGACGACGAAACACAACTAGACATGACGAACTCAAGACGAAGACATCATGAACTCAAGACGAAGACTGCTTTTCACACCACAGCAACACGCGCATGCACCAACACGACGTACACAAAATAACGTACTACAACACTAGTGCATGATTTCTTATGTGCATGTATATGTATATTGGCCATTGCGAGCGAAATCGTGTCTTCGCACGAGCGAGAGCAGTCAATTATATTACATCCACTCTGAAAATGACTTTCTTCTGGAACACCTTATCTAGCCCCGAAGACACGAATTCGCTCGCAGCAAATCATACAGTGAGTATATGCCAGTATGCATGAAAGTCTTTTCTCCAGAAAGTCACGCAACCAGAGTAGGAGGCTAAGTTTGTGCCGTAATTATCGCCTGCCCATGGCCATTATCTGGGGGGCGTTTTGTGGAGGGAAGGTGAGGTCAGTGCTTGCACAACTTGCACAGATGTACGCAGGATCAGCGCACAAACACACCTTTCTTTTGGCCCTGCAGGTGTTCGGAAGCCTGGACTTCAGTCGCCGAGATCTGATGGCGATCAACATTCAGAGAGGCCGCGATCACGGTGTGCCTGATTACAACACGGTTCGACAGCACTATAATTTGTCGAGGGTGACACGCTACAGAGACATCAATCCAACTATGTATGGAAAAGAAGGCAACATCACAATGGTATGTGTTGAGATTGCAACTGGGCCCCATTCTGGCATTGGAATACCTTGTTGCTGCTCAGCTGTGGTGCCAAAGACACTACATAAATGTACTATAATTTTAAAATGTTTACAGTCGTCCCTCTCTAATCCGGCACCTTTTGCAACGGCATTTTCTGCTGGATAAACAAGGGTGCTGGATTATCAAATCCTGCCCTCCAAC
>NC_088646.1:12370233-12420233 GCF_964019385.1 Sycon ciliatum
AGTAACCATCATCCCCCCTAGAAGACAAATTTATTACTATAACCTAGGCAAGGGACATTCTGTAGTCCACGTCACACTGCATGTAATTGCAACAAGTACACCAGGTTCGAGTTTCAATAATGTCATGGCAACAACCCCGGGGCTTGTTCTTACAAATGTCAGGCTACGTTGTAATAAGGAGCATGGGTTTTGTATGATTTTTTACCTTCCTGTAGCTTTCCTGTTTTCCGGTCTGGACATTCTTTGGGTCCATGTTCTTGATACCCGGGGCCTAGTGGAGCGAGTCGTTTACAACAGTAGTGCCACGCACCGCCGCATCTATTGAACATGTACCAGTATCTCCTTGGCCCTGTAAATCTGTCTTATCAGGAGCCAGCGTTATCTATTTCTACTCGACTTCTTTCAGCACTTCCTGCTGTTGCTGTTCTTGTCTGCTCCAGGATGCTGGTCTAGCGCACAAGACCAGCCTGACAGTGGAGGACTTTAAGGAGATCTTTGGCAAGTATGGCAACGAGCTTGACTCCACGGCCATGCAGATTCACGGCAAGACTGCCAGGAAGTCCGTTGTGAAAGCTACCACCACTGTGACCAGTGCGACATCTCAGAAGAAACTTGCCGGTGTGAGCAGTGCTGGCGGCGGCCAAGATGAGACTGATGCAGCACAGTTCAGGCAGCGCCTTGCCACTGGCCTCAGGGCAGATAAGAGCAGTACGTTAGTGAGAAGAAATGCGTATCACTGTTGGCTTCCAGGGGCGTCGGCAGGTGTTTTAGGGTGGTGAGGTCAGCCATCTGAGTGGTGCGGTCAGCCATCTGAGACTGGAGTATACTCGAGGCGGAGGGGTTTCTGCTGAAAATGTTGAAAATGTAGAGCCCAACTTCACAGTGTTTTATTCATTTGATTTGAGGGGTACCTGGGGCAAATAGTGGTACGGTCAAGACCGTAGTGACCATAGCGTGTCTGACGCCCCTGGTTTATTATATGTACAGTGGAGATTGGATATAACGACACTCCTTCGGGAGAGAACAAAATGTCACTTTATTCGATCTGTCACTACAGTCCATTTCAAAACTATAGACGCGTAGGTTTTTGAAATATTTCAAATTTGGCTGGACCTTTTTGAGAATAGTTTTCGGAATATTGCTCAGGTCTGCTCCACAATTACTCTCATATAGTTTCTAAACGATTGGATAACAGACGCCCAATTTGGAAAAAATTATGCACAAAGTGATCACAGATTTTATGTGGTATAGATGCTGGCATAACGGTTTTTGCCTAGGTACGCGTCTTTAGTTTTGAAATGGACTGTAAACCCGATCTTCACAAAGGACTTACTAAACGACTTGGGCAACAGAATTGTGTCGCTAAACTCAATCCGTCGTTATATGCAAGGTCGTTATATCCGATCTCCACTGTATTGGGTTCTGTTTGTGACTCATGAAATCAGGCTATTGCAGAAGAATACTGTGCGAGTTTGATGCAGCCCATGTCCAGATGTTGTCATCCACTGCCATTCAGCTGTGTATTGTGGAGCAGTATTTGCCACGGTATCACCACCCGTCCAGCATGTAGGCACGCACATACACGCACACACGCACACACACACACACACACACACACACACACACACACACACACACAGGGGTCACATGGGTCAGCTTGTAGAAGTTTGCCATGCATGCTAATTGAGCATCCTGAGGAGGGGTGCATACATGCTATGAATTAGGGCCACTCACTATGTATACACAAATACCTTTAGGCATCAATTATGTATGACATGCACGTTTTGTCTTGCAGTGATGTATGACATGCACGTTTTGTCTTGCAGTGATACTGCACCAAGCCTTACATGTGCCTGTGTAGTGCTATGAGTACTTTGTGATCATTACTCATCATTACTCATCATTACTGACCTGGTCTCTCATGCACATCATGATGCATTGTTTCCCATAGGATCAGCAGCAGCAAAGGAAGCACGGAAGGCCTATGCCAGTCACGAGGATGAAGACTTCACTTCAAGCATTCACGTCGAGCCTCTGCCGGTGGATGAAGAGCTTGGCAACAGCGAGGATACACAGAAGGACTCGCGTTCCCTCCTGTACATGCAGCGAGTGTGGGAAAACTATCGCCTGCACATCTTCTGGTTTGCCCTCTACCAGCTAGTGACACTGGCCATATTTGGCGAGAGAGCCTACTGTAAGTATCTTGTCATTATACACTTTTTGAGCACGTGTGCAATCCAGATTTCCACATTATGTGCAATGTTTGAGCACGTGTACAATCCAGATTTGCACATTATGTGCAATGTTTGAGCGAGTGTGCATCCCAGATCTGCAGTGTACCAAGCGCTCTTTCGCATCTGAAATACATCATGTGCCAGGTGTAGCATCCCTGCTACGATCCACAAACCCTCACTCACTGGCACTGGCCATAGACATATCAAGAGGAAATGGTTCTTGACAACTCTCCGCGAAAAGGACTTCAACATCAGAAAGACCAAAAGGAAGGAACCAAAGAAAGGAACGAGTGTGTGAATAAACTCAGTATGTGCGAGAGAGCAAAACGCGGCTGCCCGTGCACACGTGTGCGCACGCTGAATTGTGAGACATAGCCTGCTGACATCGTCAAGAGCTGTTTTTTTGTTTTTTTGTTTTTTTACTATTGACACAGCCCTAATAGAAAACAGGTGGAGAACAAAAAGAAACAAGAAAAAGGACAAAACATAGGGGATGTAGGGACGACGTGCTGATGTGCTGGGAGCAACTCAACCGACCAGAGGTCTCGGCGTCAGCGTTGCAACTAGGCATCGAAAAATGGGTGTGGGGGGGGGGGGGGTTGCACAAGAACAACTGCAAAACAAACAGAAGCTAGAGAATACCCGGTGTGACAGAAATAATAACTTGGTGCGAAATAATGAGAAGAAAAGAATGACGCCCAAAAGCGCTAAATACGAAATTAAGAAAAGGGAAATCAAAAACCACATAGGGCTAAAGCCGCACCAAATAATAATTTAAATTATAACTTAACCGGGTGGAAAACCAAGAAATCATAACAAACAAAACAAACTAATAATAAAAGGTAAATGAAGCCCAATATCATCAGCATAGCCGAACCAAGGAACATGACCCGTGCCACAATCAATAGTTCATCCGTAGAAGTCGGTAGCCATCAGCCAGTGTTGGTGCGTGAGGTACTTATGGACATCTTCTTTGAACGTGTGGAGCCGCTTCAAGCTGAGTGGAGCCCTTACAATTTCGCTTGGCAAGCTGTTCCATACTGAGATGACAGAAAACGGGAAGGAGCGAGAAGCATAGGTAGGTGCTCTCCTGTCCAGGACTTGCTGCAGCTGCACATGGTGCTGCTGGCCAGGAGGGGGTTAACTCCGGGTGCGCCGAGCTTCTACATGGTTGGCTGGAGGGGGGGATCGTGGCAGTGAGCTGGGGTGGTCCTGGGATGCACTGGAGCTTGTACAGGTATACCAGCCCAGATACAATCCGGCGGTGGCACTGGCTTTGGAGAAGGGCACCAGGGCCAATAATGGCCATTGCACGTTTCTGCACACGGTCGAGTCGGGCGAGGTGGCTGGATGCAGCTCCCATCCACACAAGGGGAGCATACTCAAGGATGGGTCGCACAAATCCATTGTACGCACAAAGCCGGCCATGGTAATCTAACACCCGGCAAGCCCGACGGAGAACACCGTTGTTGAGGAGCCGGTAGGGCTCTGGAACATGAGATCAACAGGCAAGTTGATTTCCCTACCGAACATCAACATGGCCGGAGTCTGCTTGGCCGATGAATGGACATTCGTACGATAAGCAAGTAGGCAACGCTGCAGGTAGAGATCCCAGTCGCTATGGTGATCATTCACATGGGCTGACAGCATTGCTTCAAGAGTTCTATTCATACGTTCGACCACTCCATCGCTGTACGGTCGATACAGAGTCGTCCGTGACTTCTGAATGTCAAGCAGGGTACAGATTCGAGCAAATAGCCAGAACTCAAATTGGGCCCCTCTATTGGAATGTAGCTGATATGGAATGCCATATCTACAGAAGAAGCCGTCAACGAGAAGAGTGGCAATGGTGTCGGCGCGCATATCAGGTGCAGGAAACGCTTCCGTCCACTTTAAGTGAAATAATCACATATTTATCACAATCAAGTAACGGTTCCCACGACAATTGGCTGGAAGAGGGCCCATTATGTCAACAGCCACTTTCTCCAGTGGAAATGATGGTTGATCCTGCACAAGCGGAGCTCTGATAGTGAGAGCTCGTGTTTTGCCACTCTGACACACCTCACAGAGCGCCTCCTCTCCCAGTCGGGACGTCTCACGGAGCGCCTCCTCTCGCACACGGGTCACCTCACAGGACATCTCCTTTTGCTCCTTGAGCACCTCATTGGTCGTTTGGATCAAGTATCCCCAAACAAAACGAACATTCAGTCTGCCGTGCAAAGTCGGCAACCTCCTGATTAGACATATCATTCCACCCAGCAGGCTAAAGTTCGAAAAGGAGCAAGCGCCAGAGACCAAAGCGCCGGAGAGCAAAGTAACTTCTCCTGTTTGTTTACTATATTTCAAGGATTCCTTTGCATGCATACTGCAGTCTTCAACGCGTCTTCAACTGAATGTTACACAGGGTTCTGGGCAGCGCCCCCTACTCTGATTGATCGCCCTCCTGTGAAAAGGTGGCTCCCTCCTACTCACTTGTCGATTTTTGTGTTTTTTCATGCCATCCAATGAAAATGCACATGAAAATGCACATGAAAATGCACATGGCTCATAATGTAAAGGTACACTTGTGTGAGTTAAAATCGGGGTTCGAGCCGTACGTTGCACCTTGCATGGCAAGACACTTTTTGCAAAATGAAAAAAATGGGTTACGAGGTAACTGTTTCCCCTGCCCGTCCGTCCCCCTACTATTTCGACCTGGCTAGAACCCTGATGTAAGTCATGCAGTCGACTCCTGATAAAACAAACACCGTTGTGTGGGAGAATTAGTTCTCCATAGCCGAATGTATTTATAATAGAAATGCACTCACGCCATACAAGCAACACGTAATGACTGATATGTGACCGGTGACTGTAGGAGTGCATTTGGTTTACATACGGCCCTACAAGATAAGGTTCACTACAAAAACGAAAACTGTTCGCTACAAAGGGTCAAATTGATATGGGTTCAACCAGGGACATGGACACTGGCTCGCTACATTATGAAATTCACTATACGCGAGTTCGTTCTAAGTGGAGTCGACTGTAGTCTTCAATGGTCGTGAGCATCAACAGTTTGTTTGTGCATAGGTTCATGTACAAGCTACCACTCTTGCTTGTGTGGTATTTGTCAAAGCAAGGTTTTAGCCTGACTGTCATGACTGTCATGACTAGCGTGTAAGTTTCAAACCTGCTTTCACCTGCCTGCCGTGTTTCTTTCAGACTACTCGGTGGAACGTGAGCATGCCGGTCTGCGTCGCATTGCTGGCTATGGTGTCACTGTGACGCGTGGAGCTGCGTCCGCCATGATGTTCACATATTCTTCCCTGCTCGTCACGATGAGTCGTAATGTTATCACTCACCTCCGTGAGACCTTCCTCAACCGTGTCATTCCCTTCGATGCGGCTCATGGAGCTCACAAGGTACAGCAACTGAATTTGTGTTTAACAACAGCAGTTTTATAACCTTCCCTAATGCGAGCTTGCCCGTGTAAACACACACACACACGTGCACACACACACACACACACACAGTCTCCTCTTGAATTTAAAAGTCTAACAGCGTTCACGTCAATACTGAACTCATTCTTTTGCTCACTGAGCAATACAATCTTTTCATTTTCTTTCTTCTGTTTTCTTTTTCAACTTAATCCTCCCTACCCGACTTCCCTTTGGTGCGTCCATGGAGCTATGAAGCCGAGACCTCTGGTCGGCTGAGCTTATTGGGCCCCACCACCACACTCCATTATTCACCCCAGTGTCTGGAGATATGTGGATTTTGTAGAAAAAAAGGAAAAAACACACACACACAAACACACACACATGCATTCTATAATACTATTAGCATTACTACCTTTTGACTACGGTAGAAGTCTACCCAGCCTGAAACTTTGATTCCAGTCAAGATTATGTCAAAACACGTTCCTGGAGCCCACAGAAAAAACCGGAAAGTGTCCGATTTTGGCCAAAAAGGGCTACAAGTAGTGTAGATTTTCCAATTATGTGCGTTAGCAAATAAAGTAAATAGAGTATAATTTCCCACTTGCATTTTGTTATGGTGTGCTGGAAATTTTCAAATCATGGTTTATCCCATGGTGTGGCAATTTCAGTTAATCAGCGGCCGTATTGAGATATACCAGCTCGGCTGAAAGGTACACCCCGCTCGGTTCGCATGGGTCACGCCAAGAATAAGGGAGCTTTAGTGTTGGTCTTGCTCCACATCTGGGACAGTATCATGGGATTAAAATGGATTATACCATTTGTACTCTGTGTATACCAATACCATTCGTACTCTGTGTATACCATGTCCCTCATATTGCCCCTCGTGCTAACGCACTCGTGAAAATATTCGGCGGTATACCCCTCGTACTCGTGGTATAGTCCATACATATACATTCCATTGCACACTGTTGTGCTGTGCGGTGTCCTGCAGGCCTTTGCCATGACAGCACTCTTCTACACCGTCATACATATCCTCGGACATTGCATCAACTTCTACCACATCAGCACGCAGACGGCCAACGATCTCACGTGCCTGTTCCGCGAATACTACCATCTGTCTGATGAGCTTCCCAAGTTCCAGTTCTGGATGTTCAGCACTCTGACCGGTAAGTGTGACAGCTTGGTCATCATCATCCAGAGCCAGCCAGTGCATGGCGAAATGCTTTACTCAGTTTCCTATGCTGCTGCTGCTGCTGCTGTATTGGGGATCTCATGGATGTGTAACTCAAGAAGATCCAGGCCTGGTTGGAAAAAAGATGAGCAGTTTAACCAGAAGCACAATATGAGAGTGGACTGTTGGAGGATCGGGTTCCACAAGCACTAAGTTTGGTCCAAGAACACTGTCTGGCACATCGGTTTACCTTTTTATCTCTCTTTCTCTCTCCCTCTCTGTTTTCCTGCCCGCTTGCCTGCCTGTCTGTCCGTCCGTCTGTCCATCCGTCCGTTTATCTGTCTGTCTGTCTGTTTGTCTGTCTCTGTCTGTCTTTACCCCTGCCTCTCTCTTCCCACCCACACACACACGCGTATGCAGGTGTGACCGGCTATGTTCTGACGCTGGTCATCATCACCATGTACGTGTTTGCTTTGCCAACGGCCCGTCGTTACCTGTTCAACACGTTCTGGTTCACCCATCACCTGTACTTCGTCCTCTATGCTCTCCTGATCCTGCACGGAAGTGGACGTCTTGTGCAGCCACCACTCTTCCAGTGGTACTTCATCGGCCCGGCACTCCTCTTTGCAGCTGACAAGCTCATCAGTATCAGCCGAAAGAAGGTAGGGACATTGCGTTGTTGAGCACATATCATAAGAGGTGATACTGACAGTGTGTGTTCGCTGGACTACAGTATGAACTGTTGGTGCATTGACATTTTCTTGTTGTGTTTCTGCTCCCGATCCAGACTAAGATCATTGTGTATAAGGCCGAGAAGCTGCCGAGCGGAGTCACTCACTTGCAATTCAAGAAGCCCACCAACTTCAACTACTTATCTGGCCAGTGGTGTCGCATTGCCTGTCTAGCACTCAACTCCGAGGAGTACCATCCCTTCACCCTGACATCGGCACCGCATGAAGTCACCCTCGACCTGTACATCCGTGCAGTTGGACCGTGGACACACAACGTTCGCCAGGTGTACGATCCAGACAACGCAAAGAACAAGGACCTGATCACGGGAGCCGTGACATTCCCAAAGCTCTATCTTGATGGTCCATTTGGTGAGGGCCATCAGGATTGGTACAAATTCCAGGTTGCCGTCTTGGTAGGCGGTGGAATTGGTGTCACTCCGTTTGCATCAATTCTAAAGGATCTCGTCTTCAAGCGACAGGCCAACAGTCACATTGCTTGCAAAAAGGTAAAGTTACTACTGACTGGGCATGTATGCTATATACACAGTACAGACTGGGTATGAATGCTATACACAGGTGCGTATACAGCACACCTGTGTAGTTCATGGTTAGAAACTGCATGCTTCACAATAAGTGATATTGACCTGTAGCCTAGGATGCACTAAGCCTAGGATTTAGTTTGGTAAGTGTAACTAACCCTTGATCATCTCCCAATAGCCCATCATCGCCTGTGGTGCACTAGTGTTTGTTGGAGCTGAATCTGAGTCCATCATCGCCTGTGGTGCACTAGTGTTTGTTGGAGCTGAATCTGACCGCTGAGGTGTGACTAATTGTCGCTCGCCATCATTGTGTTGTTTCCTGCCTCAGGTGTACTTCTTGTGGGTCACGCGCACCCAGAAGCAGTTTGAATGGCTGACAGACATCATCCGACAGGTGGAACAGGATGACAAAGACCGCCTGACGGACATCCATATCTTCATCACTCAGTTCTACCAGAAGTTTGACCTGCGTACCATTATGCTGGTAAGCTACTGCTGCCGTTGTTCTTTTCTGGGCCGGTGTCCCCATCTAGGGATGTCAGCGAACGCACTGCGCAGGCCTCTGCGCATGCATTGCGTCATCGATTTTTTGAACGTGATCGCGGCCGACAGAGAAAACATGGCCGCGGTCTGTTTGCACCGCTGGGAGTCGTAAAATTACTGTTCTTCTGTCACCATTCAAATCATACGCGATACTCGAGGACCCACGAACTCACCACGTTCTCCCCGGTCGATTTCTCTGAAAGTTTGCACATCGTGAAACACCAGTATGAGAGGTGTTCAGGCCAATTTTCAAGGAATTTCCCTGGTTGGATCGTTCCAAAATCGGACTTCCATTTCTCGTTCGCGGCCATTTCTTGCGCGATGGAAGCGCCCTGCCCTGGTGAGTAACCAGCATCGCGCTTGGTAGAGAGTTGCTGCAATCAGCTCCCTGATGTCTTCGCTGCCATTGTCAGAAGCGATGGACCATGAATTTGTTTGAGAGTCTCTGGATGCTACTATTCCTCAGCCTAGTTTTCAGCCATTCCGTGCATCTTCTGCGCACGATTTATTTTGCAAAAAAATGAAAGTACTCATGAGTTTTCTTGTCGGCCGCGCGTAGATGGGCCAGGCTGACCTGCGCAGATGGGCTGCGCAGTGCGTTCGCTGATATCCCTACCCCATCCACTGCTGGTGGTAACTGCATCTGAAAGAAAACGACTCAAGCTGCTCCTGTACACAAACATCACAGGTTCTCATGAGATTCAGTCCGACTGACTCCTCTGCATCTGCAGGAAAAGCAACACCCTCAAATCAAAGATCATATTGTAATAGAAAGATCTGAAAACGATGTTGCACAAGTTATAAGGGAATCGTTCGTATTATTGTTATACTATTGTAGCTCATAATGTGTGGACCATTTAGTCATCTTTGGCTTCCCATCCGAGTTCCCATCCTTTGCAATAGCCATGACTTCTAAAAGTGGTGACCAGGGCAGGACCGCCGGAAGCAGTTGTTGATTGGTCCGGCCATACTATGCCACATTCATACACAGTTTGTGTATGAATGTGGCATGGTACACATAACCTCCTCAGCAGTAAACATGCGGTGGTGGCCAACAAGTTGGTCCGGTGATGACGTGACCAACCGGACCGGTTCCGACGGTCATGCAGGTTACATTAACTGCATTTCCAAGACAACTTAACAATACATGTACCTTTGCCCTGTCTTGCGAGAGCACCCAACCTTGATTTTGCAGCCAGGGAAAGGAAAATGAAAATTGCATGGCAGAATGCAACTAAGTTTGTACGGTGTGAGAGCCTCAGTGCACTAAGGTCACACTTAGCATGTTGTTGTGTGGAGCTCGTGTCTGCTCGAAGGTAAACTGAGTATGAATTGCCTGGACAAAGAGCACAGTGTGTACAGGGTACGTGTCGTACGACCTACAGACAGGACACCATCTCTGAAACACGACCACGAAAGGGTGGTTGGTGGTGGTAGCTGCGGGGCACTCTCGCTGTACTCTACGGTACTAGGAACTGTTCACACTCTGGTTGTCCTGAGTAGTGCGGGTCCTGATGCTCTCTGTCCTTCTCGTCCAATCTCTGCACAGTACATTTGCGAGCGTCATTTCCAGAAGATTTCCAACCGCTCTCTCTTCACCGGCCTGCGCTCTGTGACTCACTTTGGCCGTCCACAGTTCGATAGCTTCTTCGAAGGTTTGCAGCAGATCCATTCCGATGTTGGTCAGATCGGAACCTTTTCTTGTGGACCGCCACCGATGACGCGATCAGTGGAGGCAGCGTGTGGCCACTGCAACCAGATTGAAGGCCCGGTTTTCCATCATCACTTTGAAAATTTCTAATTTCACTGCCACTGCTTGCTTACATGTTATTATAATTATGCTAGTGTATAGCCGCTGAGTAGAGAACAGTTCTAGCCTTAGCCAATGCTCTTTGTGCTGCTCTCAGTTTTCACTCTACTACCTTGTAACAGAGTTATTATGTAGACATTTTCTTTCTACTTTGATGATTTTCCCCTCTCTACTCTCATCTTTCCCATTCACCACCACTACCACTGCTGCCGCCGTCACCTCTGCCTGCCTCCACTGACTGCTGTTCCGGCTATTGCCCGTGCCATGGCTTGAACGGTAAAAAAACTCGAGAGTCTGTGGCCCCATCATAGATTGTCAGTGCTCTGTCTGGCCAACAGCCTATTGCCCATGCGTGTTGCTGATATTTTTTCTTTTCTTTTCTTTCATTCTTTCTTTCTATCTCTCAGGGTGTGTATAGCTGGTGACCGTCATTCTGCGATGCCTTGTATACCTGGTATTTTCTTCCTCTCCCAGATTCTATTATTCTATTATGCTGCACCTTCATCTTGTACTTTGTTTGTTCTAACTTTGCTCGTTTTCAAGTAGGCATTTGGATGAAGTACCATGCGGGTTTTGCCACAAACGCATGCTATAACACCAATGACTTGTGTGATGTGCTGCATGGTGGTTTGTACCGTCCTGCTCGTGCTGATGATTATGATGATGATGATGATGGTAATTGTGTATAAAATGTGTCTCAATCTGCGGACAGACCAAAATGTGTCACTGTAGTCACCATGGTTACCAGAGTTCTTGTGTTATATGGCTGATGTCCTGTCAAGTGTAGAGCGGGGAATTAATGTGATGGTTGGTCTACCCACTCTTGAAGAGTGGGTAGACCCTTAGTCTCTCATAACAGAACGAGTTGATTGATTGATTGATTGATTTTATTTGGATTCGCGAGACCAAACGAGCAGGAGTGTTCAATAACAGGGGAGCGAATGGTTGAGTTGTGCTATGTGACAATTATGTAGTGTGTGCGTGGGGTGGTGGTGTGGGGGGGGGGGGGGGGGGCTGCGGAGGCCCAATACAATGTAAGGCCGGGGGTGGGAGGAGAGAAGGCCAGCGGAGAGTCAAATTCAGAAGAGGGAGGAGAGAATAGCTGAAGTACACGTTTACTGGGCGAATTCAAATAAACCAAACAAACAGCAAAACGAGTGCACAAACTCACGAGAAGAGACAGGAGCACAGAAATGAACGGGAGACAGTCTACGAAGTGGTGGTAGACTGCCATCGGTGCATGTAGATCTACCACGGTACATTTTTAAATTATCACATTATCGGCTTTGCAAAGTTAGTTCGCGGGTACTGAATACCATGGTATGGCCAACTGTGTAGCAGTCTTGGTCTTGTGTGATTATATACGAGCAGTTTGCTCTTTCTTTGTCCTACGGTTGGATGGTTACGGGTCAAGTAATTGCCCCCGAGACAAAGGAAGTAGCCATACCAGCCGAAATACTGGACTAAGTAACGGAGCAGCCGCGGAGGAAGAGGAATCCACCTGAATAATGAGGCCTTCAGCAGAACGTTCACGAATCCTCGAACCTAGATAATAATTGTAACGATTAACATTTTTCGTGCCTGTTTTGTTCTGGAATGCATGAAAGCGCAAGATCTTTCACACTCCCCACCCTGGGCGAAACAAGGTACGAACGAAGCAGAATGCGCCCATATTATACAGTGTTTTCTAAAGCTTGTGCCCTCGCGAATCTTCGAATCCATTCAGCTCGAGTTCGTCTCGTCAGCCGCGTTCGTCTCATGAATCATCGAATCCATTCAGCTCGAGTTCGTCTCCCAGATCAGGGCGTCGAATACATTTAGCTCGAGTTCGTCTTTCACTCGCGAAAGTGCGAAAGGTCGCTCTATCATGTACATAGTGAACAATGAGACGAGAATTGACAGAAAAATGGCTTCTACACAAGCTCAATATTGATCTCACGGTTCTGGCCACCAGCATAATGTGCTAATAATAATATTTAGGAATGGTTTGCTCCCACACTGGAGCTCGCGCTATCCCGCCGACTTGACTTGACACTTGACTGACTCACGACTGCCATCCAGAGCACACGAGAAATCCATCGAACCTTCCACTCGGCAAACCTGCAAGAAAGCACCACTCCCTGCTCAATACACAGTGTTTCGGGGAATTCATCCCTCATCAGTTGAGCTTGAGTAGGCTGAGGAAGATTGTGCCTGGGAGGGAGGGAGATAAATTGGGAAAGAGGGAGAGAGCCACAAGAGAGAAGTTAACAAGATAGAGAGCAAGCCAACAAGAGAGAGATAATGGATGAGGCTAGTTGATGATAGAACTACAGCTGTACTGATTATAAAGAGCTAGGGCTTCAGTGGAGCCAGTCAAGAATAATTCTCGTTCTTCTCTATATTTTAGCTACAGTATGCACTGGGTATATTTTATTGGAGCCATTTAGATTGAAGGGTGCACTTCACATAACAGTTTGACAGTTATGTTAGTACTCATCATCTCAATTAGCAACACCAACTCGAAAAGCCGATACGAGTTTCAGCGGATCATATCCTCGGGTATGAACTTTAGTCGTCTTTACAAGAAGTTCACGTCTGTTCATGTTGTGCGTCGCCTACCCACTCACTGGTAGTAGACATGCGGAGGCTGTGGTCCAGTGTGGAGGATGTGGTACATCCGTGTTCTCCGTGTTCTACAATGACCCCCGCAAGATAGATGGGGGGGGGGGGGGGGGAGGGCGTGCTGGCACCGTTTACTATGTATAATTATGTATGTAAAGAACGGGTTTCTGCACCGTTCCATGTCAGGGATGGGAGGGCCTGGACCAATCAGAAGTTGAGTATTAAACTTATTAAACTGGACTTTAATTTTCCTTTTCCGGTTACAGTTCATTGTTTCTGAAATCATGCAGATGGTCGCGGAGAATTGGTTGAGTATTGAGCAACTCGATGAATAATCAAATCACTACCATAAAGGTGTCTTGAGAAACGACTTACCGTTTACGTTCAAGCTCCATTCATGTAAGTCGAAGTAAAGTTCGCGCATCTGCGTTTTAACCATCCAAGAAACACAATCGAATCATCAGGAGGTGTCGCTTGTGTCAGGCCAGCACCACGCATGGTAATGCCCACTATAAAAGGCAAATGCAGAGCCTAGCATGGAGAGATACATGTAGTATCGAGGAGAGGGGAAGTCTCACAGCCAATTCTATAGTGCATGAATAGTGACGTCATTTGAATGCAACTACAATCATAATCATTGTACATGTATTAGTGATTTTTAAAAGTGGATGGCAGATGTGCGTGGCAAACGGGTGTGGGGCTGTGGGCAGACACATACCTACATGTACATGTATACGTGTACAATGTCCATTCAGCAAATCGCCATCCCTCTGGCATATCTGCGACACTTACCTGCCAAATCCTACGTACATGTGTATCTGCTGCGCTCGACTTGAATCGGATTCGAATGAATGTCTTAAGTGTCAACACAGCATAATCAACGGCTTGGATGATGTAATGCCGAAGTTCATAAATCATCATTCACAAAGTCATTGGACGTTGGACAACATGATGTCAACATCCAATGGCAATGACTTTTATGATGGGAATAGCAACAGCCATGTGCATGAAACGATACCAAGCGTCCTGGGTGTTTCATCAGTAATCAGGTGGTTGAAACGGGTTCGAGAGTCTATAGGTTTGCATGCGTGCAACATTCGGAATCCAACTGCATCAACTGCATGCATGGGAAAACTGAGTGAGACGAGAAGATTAGCTGCATGTAAAATAAATCTTTTGGTGGATCGCTTTTACCTTCCGGCCAAATGGTCTCTGTCCTGTGAATTTTTAATGTCTCTCTATCTTCACCATACTCTATCTTCACCATACTCTATCTTCACCCCACTCTATCTTCACCATACTCTATCTTCACCACACTCTATCCTCACTATACTCTATCTTCACCCCACTCTATCTTCACCATACTCTATCTTCACCACACTCTATCCTCACTATACTCTATCCTCACCATACTCTATCCTCACCATACTCTATCTTCACCATACTCTATCCTAACCACACTCTATCTTCACCACACTCTATCCTCACCATACTCTATCCTCACTATACTCTATCCTCACCATACTCTATCCTCACCACACACTATCTTCACCATACTCTATCTTCATCAATCTCAGTTTCCATCACTCTCGGTCTCCACCACACTCGGTCTTCACCACACTCTATTTTAACGTCTGTCAGCCTGCACTGTGATAAAGATAGAGAGACGTTCGTGGCACAGAGACACATTCGTTTTAGTATGGAAGTCGGGACTGGATAGTGTAAGAATGGCTGCCCAGCTGAGTGGAGTGTGAAACTTCTTTAATGTACTATAATAATTATGAGAGTTTGAGAAGAAGAAGTAGCGACGACCCGGCCATTATGGAATTCAATACACCACACCACCACATTGCGCTCTTGGCCGATCCAAACTCTGCACTCACATCACCATCACCACAGCGAGGACAATTCCGGTATATAGATTGATATTGACAATGACCCTCCAGACAGCTGTTTCGCTCCTCCTGAGCTCATCAGTGCAGAATGAGCGCAATTGCGCCAATTTAGCCCTATAAAGATCAGTCTATTCTTATTATTCTTTCATTCAACATCAAAATGCCTCCACTGATGAGCTCAGGAGGAGCGAAACAGCTGTCTGGAGGGTCATTGTCAATATCAATCTATATACCGGAATTGTCCTCGCTGTGGTGATGGTGATGTGAGTGCAGAGTTTGGATCGGCCAAGAGCGCAATGTGGTGGTGTGGTGTATTTAATATGAGAATGCTCCAAGAAAGTAGTGCTGAGCCCTTCATTTCAATTTCATGCTACGGTCTTTATTATCCAGAGTGCACGTCAGTCGTTCACAGTGTGCCAATGACAATTTTGGAGCGATTCCTATCTAGAAAACGCTTGGATTCTGATTTTGTCGAGAGAGTACTAAAGACCATCCTGTCCATGTCACATGTCCTTTGCGTCTCTGTTGCTTTTGACTGGCTATTGACATTCTCTTTCTTTACGGAGTTGTTGTTGCTGTTGCTGTTGCTTCTGCTACTCTTTCGTATTCCCTCCTAACCCTTACTTACATGTACATGTACACGTACATGTATATGTATCGCTGTGGTTGGCTATCACCCACACGCTTCACATTGGCCGGTGTTTCCACTGAGTTTTGAGATTTTGTAATAAATACATGTATACATACATGTATAATCTTGACTACTGTAAACCGCCCAATGTTATGTTCGCGTCACTAAATTTTCGCGATTTCTTAGAACCAGCGCGTTTGCGATGGCAAAATTTCGCGAAGCACTGGGGCCACTTACATACACACGCTGTTGGAGTTAGATTTCACGCGTTACGCTCTTCTCGCGAAAATAGCGAACATTAATCCGTCGCGAATATTAGGCAGTTTACTAGGCAGTAGTTTGAGGGAAAGTATACAATATATAAATCATGATAAAGTGTATTGTGCGTATAGACTATATATAGTGCACATCGGATGCCTGTGCCCTGGACTATAATAATTATAATCATGCACTACGACAGTAGCGTGAACTCCATAATGCCCAGGTATTAGTGGACCATATTCAAATGTGGACTCCATACTGAAAGTACAATGTACATGTCCACTCCGGACAGCCTAGTACATGTACACGACACAGTCACTGCACATTTCAAGTATGGAACCCACAGTGACACGTACGTAGGGACCATCCGATGTGATTTCATGTATTGTACTGCACTCTGGTAGTCTGGAATCTAAAAAAATACCGTTAATTCCATTTGCTGAGTGACGTGGTTTGCCCTCCCTTGGCATGCCTCCAATGCCATTCCCAGGCACTTGAATGTTGAGAGCATGCGTCTTGTGCCGGTGTCAACCCAGCCGGATCCGCTCACCTGCTACATCCGAGCACAGCATGCATGAGATACTTAAAACAGTCAGGGTATTACGATCACCCTCTCAGCGGCCCAGCGGGTAGCACTATGGTCATCTGATGGTCATTTCACTTCTCAGCTGGGGCCAACAGTGGGTGATCATCCAGGTCAATGACATCCCCTGACGGTAACAGCTGGAGATCTTCTCAGAGTAAGGCACCACATTCCCTTCTTACATGTAGAACGAACACAAACCAGGAAGGCAAGAGGCTGCATTGTGGACCATGTGGTACACTGAGAGTTCTTCACACAACACGTGACAACAGCACTTTAATTACAAGGAATCGAAAATGATACTAAAGTACATGTATGGAGAATTGGAGATACATGTATATGTAGTAAATTACTACTACTTGAAGTACTACAAATAGTAATAGGGTAACAGTTTGCAAAAGATACTAGTAGTCACTAGTAGTCCGTTTGGGAAATTCAATAATATACAGTGCTGGCAACTGAAATCCGACCCCCTGAGCGGTGGGTTCACATTCTTTGCGATGTGAGCGCACCGCTCAGGGGGTCGGATTTCAGTTGCCAGCACTGTACTCTAAACGCCAACTAAAGATTATTGAGGGGGGGGGGTATCCTATTGCCAGTATTGGCAAGGATTTCATTAAACGAGCATCTTGTGGGAGGCCCCTCAAATTAATTTAGCCTTTGGGAAATATCATGAAGTTGGTTGCTCCAACGAGGAGCACACGCTTCTTGCCGAACTTGACACTTGACTGACTCACGACTGCCATCCGGAGCACACCAGGAGCACGTCGCACCTTCCGCTCGGCAAACCTGAAAGAAAGCACCACCCCCTGCTCAATACACAGTGTTTCGGGGAATTCACCCCTCATCAGTTGAGCTTGAGTAGGCTGAGGAAGATTGAAGTTCGGCAAGAAGCGTGTGCTCCTCGTTGGAGCAACCAACTTCATGACATTACCGCCGAAGTCGCAACTTCTAAGTTCGTATTGTTGTCCCTCACGCGGACGTGCGACTAGTTGTTGGACGTGACAGCGTTGTGAATAGCTATACTGGCTCTCAACGTCTGTTTAGCACAACTCCATGAGCGACTCTGACTCACGCTGCTACCTGGGGCTTCACGAGGTGTTTGTCGCGCTGGAAACAAAGCGTCTCTGTAAGTTTGTATCCCTGGTGATGGTTTGGCCTGGAGAACAGTATATAAGTGGTGCTTTTCAGGCACAATCTTCCTCAGCCTACTCAAGCTCAACTGATGAGGGGTGAATTCCCCGAAACACTGTGTATTGAGCAGGGGGTGGTGCTTTCTTTCAGGTTTGCCGAGCGGAAGGTGCGACGTGCTCCTGGTGTGCTCCGGATGGCAGTCGTGAGTCAGTCAAGTGTCAAGTTCGGCAAGAAGCGTGTGCTCCTCGTTGGAGCAACCAACTTCATGACATTACCGCCGAAGTCGCAACTTCTAAGTTCGTCTTTGGGAAATATTACTGATAAAGTTCTCCAACTGCATTATTGTCTCTTCACAGGGAATATACTACAAGTTAGGAACATGTTTCCCTTTTTGCAGTGTCTAGGCCAAGGGTGGCCCTTGGCTGAACTTACCATTAGCAATACAAAATACAAAGTAAGTTAGCCAGATTTGAGGCCGCATCACCTAACGTGTTGAGGAACACATCAAGCAGAGACGTTCGCAGCAGCGGACCACCAGAGGCACCACTTCCTGGTGTCGAATGCAGCCCTCACAAGTTAGTCAGGGGAGAGGGGATACGTCGCTCAAGTAAGTTCTCAACACGATGGGCGTGTAATCCCCTCCCCATAGATCGCGGCATCCTTGCTCAGCATTACCGGTACATGTAGTGCATGCAGTTGTGTAGATGGTTGCCTAGGCTAAGGCCGAATACGAAACCTCTGCCATGTACAGGTTACCATGATTACAACGAATCAGAAGCGTAGTGCCGGTACATGATTGTACTCCATACAATTACTGTTATTGTAAGTTACAATCACTGTAAGTGAAAAATTGAATATCGCCCTACCCTGTCGCCTGTCGTGACTGTTGTACTGCAGTACCACATCAGGCCGCTCCCCAGTCACCGTGGCCAATAGTATACCCCTACTAACCTCGACTTGGTTGAACACTTCTTTCTGGTTTATTAAAATTATAGTGTGAAAGCATCTGCCATCTGCCATCATTCTGGTCTCGTGCAAAGCTCGCTGTACTTCTCGCAGTTAGAGACACGTGACGTTGATGCCTTGCGCCGATTTAAAAATGCTAAGTTTTCCGTTCAGCAGCCTTCTTCTTGCGGTGGGTTGGGCCAGTGACTCTGAGCTCTGCTGGGAGACCTTACAAGGTCGAAACGGTTTACGTGTCGTGCTGCTGCATACAGGACTACAAGTCATGTACATGTACATGATTGTACATGTTGATGACATTGTGTACTAGTAGATTATGAGTTTGAATGCGCATATGCGGATGTCGAAGGTATGCCAAAACCGTCTTTTCAGCACAGACGATAAGACAGAAGCCGGCGACCGCACAGAGGTGCGACGTCGAACACACGTCAGACGGTGGCTGGCAGTCTGGCAGCCAGCACACGGCAGGAGCAAGCACGCACAAGCATCTGGACATTGATGAGACGTATCAGTGGATGACTCAACTTGGGGTACTGATCTCGGACTCAGTGTTTGGTCTCTGATGAAGGCCGAAGAGGAAGAAAGCAGCACACAACTGCTCTTTGATACTGTTCCACTGACCACACAGGACGCCAAAACACGGTGTGTACCAGGGAGTAGTAAAATACAGTATTTACTACTCCCTGGTGTGTACATGTACGTGTTACGATACGAGTTATGACTTTATGACTATCTGCAAACGCGTCATCGACTCATCGCATGTATAACAATAACAATTTTATGGTGAGATCACGAGGGCTGCGTTCGCAGTATGTCCGATGGTGTGAACACGACGATTCGATCGTGTTCCCAGCGTGTTTATGTTTATCGTTGTTGCTCCAGACGCTAGACCGCAATGCCCCTGTGGGTGTGGTAACCCGTACTAGTAGTATGGTGAAATGCTTCCTACGCGGTCCATGCGCAGCTTTCAACACCACACCTTCAATTCCAGTACTATCCTGTAGGCTAGTGTAGCCGTGTAGGCAGCGAGATGGTAATCAGAATGAATGCTCAGGCGATAGTGTCGGCTGCCTATCATGTCGTCAATAGTGTCACCAGTATGCCGCTACACGGCCACTTCTGCCTTTCAGAGCCTACAGGTACTACCAGTACATGTACTAGGTTCTATACACAGGATCCTTTCATCCTGGAAACTATTGCCAGAAGAATGCTGTATTGGCAAGCTGCCATGGCCACTGGAAAAAGCAATTGGGCTCAATAAATGACACAGTGAAGGAGTCAATGCAGATGCGAATCTCCTCTGCCGTTCATGAATGGTGCACTGATATGAATGTAATCAGTCGATTGCATTCACTTTCCAAGGCCGTGGGGTGTCGCCAACGTATCTCTCTATCTACGACTGCGTGTTTGCCTGCTTGATCCCAGTCCGTCGGGTTTGTTCAATGTTGTTGTCTGCGAGTGTGGAACATGATACGGGTCTGCAGAATCGGCCGAGGGGACTGATTGCCACAGGCCACATGACAGGATTATTACAGACACTGTTATCAGTACCCGTGCTCTGAACTGAAGCTCATGCAGTCATTGCTCGACTACTAGGGGGTATGAAACTCGGTGTGACATCAGTATAGCCATGAAAGGGAAACTAATACTTCACCCCACGACTAGAATGACTGCACAGTGCACACCCATCCACACACCACTGGAAACACTGCACACGCACATACATGTACATGTACATGTACGCAAACACACACACAAACACAAACAAACACGCACAAACACACACACACACACACACAGGATTCAGTCACTGGCATTCACTTCTTTTTAGTGGTATATGTACATGCACATGTAGGTCTTTGCATTGTTCTACTTCTACTTCTAGGTCTAGGTCTAGCAGTGGCAAGTGACAAACACAGCGTCATAAGGGCTTGACAGCGTAAATTGCCGTAATGCCCGGTTGCGGATTACTGGCAATCGGGGCAAGAATTAATTAGTTGGCTCTATTCTGTAGCACAAACAATACTATGATCAGGTCCTTTCCTGAACGTATCTGTGACATCACACTCACACCGGGGAATTGACAATCGCTCCTTATTGCTGCATCAGTGTATGAATAGTGTATTGTTTACAGCTGGTTGATAAGTGTTATGAAGACTTGGACTTCTAAAGTTGAAGGAAACCCGCCGAAGCAACCAGCAGACCGGCTGCGTCTGTTTGCAACTGGCACATAAATGTGAACTATGATAAAGTCTGTCATCAACTGTGCATGGAGTGTGGGCTTCCTTCCGACATGAAGAAACCTGCTCATGATACTATTAGGATGTATTCCCTGTCTGACGTCACGGATCAAAACAATCCGTGATCACAGACATGCACAGTGCCGACAGGAAAGGCGGTGGGATATGAGTGAGCCATACATGTACATGTACATGTATGATATCACGAGCAGGGCAGGAGGAAATGCTACTACAGACGTGCAGTACTGGACGAGTTGCGACCAGCTGACCTGTTGCAAGGGTGAGGTCCCCGCACACTGATTGAGGATAGTCCAGGACACTGCCAACTAACACAACACACTGCCAACTAACCTACAATCAGACACCACAGTCTGCTTGTGAAGGAGAGATGACCTTCACGGCTTCATGGACTGAATAAAAACAACGAACTGCAATACTTCCTGTTGGAATGGTATGCAGTACTAGTATGATGTCATTGTAATTCATTGTACCAGTAGTCATTGTATAGGCATTGTATTGACAGACTTATAGTATACAGTACAGTGACTGCACTGGTTTGCCATACATAGCCATGCCCATGTAGGTTTCAGAAAGAAGTTTGCTCCAGGGAGGAAAACAACTGCAAACCTACTGCACTTCGAAGGAATTGTAGAATGATCTGAATGGATACAAATCTAGACACTGTGCGTGTGGTTAGCATCTTGTAATACACAGCCAGGTAAATGTAAATGGGCCAGCAGGGTCAAACAAGACGACCTAGAGTACGATCACGGATCAGTACCGTTGCGTAAAATGATGTCTGGTGGTGTACATTATACTATTAATATTATGTACATGTATATTGTACTCTTATGACCGGCGCTACTACCTTCCCACTGTTTCATGCAATCACTACACACACATGTACTACACTAGCCCCATCAAACACTGACTGAAACAGACTGAAACAGAAGTGCAATGTTCACGTAGCGTGTGGCAAAATCGATTCAATATCAATAATTATTGACAATAAGCTCAGGCAAAGAACTGCAACTCTTACGAAGGGATGTCAGAAGTACAGTTGTCGTGTATGTCGGTTCCTCTGGCGAAATGCCACCGGATTGCCTTGCTATATTGCATCACATCAGCTCTTTCTTGAGAAGTGGCCGGCCGCAGCCCTTTCAAGAAAGCAGAAGGTCAACACCTGATGCGAGTTGCGGTAGTATTTGCACCTTTTTTTCACCAGCATTGTAATTCGATAAAGGCAATTCGACTAATTCATCAAAATGGTGTAAGTGCTGCTTCTGGGCTTGGTTGGAAGACTCTGTTGGGGAGTCTGTAGCTCAGGGCAATTTTCAAGGACAGATTAGCCCGTCAGAACAGCTCTCAAGTGAATTGAATTTAGTCGATTGTCCGGTGCCACTCTGTAGCTGTAACATGGGCGAAACAAACAGGTTAGCAACAGAGCAAAGACTGGCACAAGATTATCTCCTGCCCGCTACTTGTCCCGAGCTCCCGTTGGTGCACACATATGATACAGCGGCAAATGCTGTATGCTGTATGCTGGCACTTTAGCAAGTCAACCTCACAGTGTAAATCTGTTACCATGTATGGGGGGGGGGGGGGCTAAGCCGAAAGAATCAATACTGTGCAGTGTACAGTAACATGTTTTAAAGCAATCGCACCCCAATTTCCGGTTGTTCTATTTGAGGATGGATCATCAGCATGACCAACAATTAAATTATTTGGCGAAGCACAGAAGGTGTGACGACGTTCGCAGCAAAGAGACCATGCAGTGTGATTGTGGAGGCGCCGTTATGTATCATACGTCATACATGTACATGTACAGGTACATGTAAGTTCATAACCTCAAGAGTAGTAATCAGTTACAATCACTGAATCAGGACCAGTCGGCGCAACTCCCAAGTGTTCTCCACGCACCGGTCTCCAGAGTGCATAGCGAAAATACAGGAGACGGTACCGGTAGGATGCTTGAAGGTTAGCTGCAACTTTTAAAATGGGCTATGGGGGTGACCATCGGACAGCATTGACCATTAATTGTTCTGAGCAAATCTACATGTTCATAAATGATATAATCCAAAACTGGTAAACCGCGGAAGGTTGTAGTAAGGTCACTGTTTTCAAACACAGTGTCCTCCTCCTTGTTTCATGCTGTCAATCTAACAATTATGTTCATACATGTACATGACGATAATCGATATTGTATAATAATATTCTGAAATGTACATGTACATGTACATGTACATGTACATGTACATGTACATGTATGTGAAGTAGAATTCAGAAACGTTTTTCTTCGATGGTCATCAGGGAATCTCCATCGAATAATGTATATGGGAATTTACGGAACTAAAAGGGTCAATCACTGTCAATGAAACTTGAAAGTAACCAAAGTTAAATAATCAAGTGGGGATACAACAACACATCAGGGTTGCTAAGATAATGCGATAAAACAATGTACAGTGTAGGAAAGCTAGCAAGCGAGGTGACAATTTTACATGACAAAGTGTAGAAGAACACAATCAGAAGTGTGACCTAATCGTAATGTAACAACAGGTTCTTTTTGTTTGCACGAATCAGGCTTATGCATACGAATACAGATTACAAAACAGTTTCAAGGACTTTCAACTGGAACATAACAACAGCAACAACAGCAACAACAGCAGCAACTAGCCATTGGCGGACTATGCTCGGCCAATCGTCAAATTATGCTTTTCAGTGATTATGCCACAATTATGCCAACAAATATGCTGAATTATGCTGAATTATGCTCGGTTCCACTATGTATTCACGCTGTACATAGAGGATTGAGAAACCACGCATACACACACGGCCATGCCCTAAGCATAATTTTTTGTCTAAATCGAAAGATTATGCCGACCTTACACGTTGGAATCCGTATATTATGCCGGAGCATAACATTTTGACGAAATCCCAAGATTATGCCAAATATTATGCCGGCATAATCCGCCAAGAGCTAGCAACAACAGCAATAACAGCAGCAGCAGCAACAACAACAACAACAACAACAACAACAAGGCTTCCACTTTCCGGAGTCTTTACCGGAGAGGAGTAAAAGCCCATTACTAGTACTTGACCTCTTCCGTTCTTCTTGCCAACGATTCGACAGGGAAGGTGAAGATGTAGAGGGTGACGTTCTCACCGCCGGCCCCAGTTCACCTCATCTGTCCGGAGTCCGGACACATGAGGTCAACAGGGCCTCCGTCGATCCTGTGCATAAACTATTTAGTGCTAATCTTGTTGGCACTTTGTCGTGTACTGCCACCATAGTGTAAAACAATGAAAACTACTACATGTACATGTACGTCTTTCACTCCCATCCCAAGCTGAAGCTCACGAACGTGTGCTCCTTGCCGTTGGAGCCTCGGATATTGAAGAAGACATTCATGTATACATGTACATGTACATGTACATACATGACTGTACAACAGGGGGAATTCCCAGGTTGCTAGGGTGATCAACACCACTGAGGGATACACCACTGAGGGATGGAGCAATATCACAAAGGCAAAAGACGACAGTGACAATCGGTCAACAATGATCCAACCGGTTGTCACTGTTCTCTTCTGTCTTTGAAGGAAACATACATGCACACATGCGATTTCATTAAAGCAATCAAGAGTCCAATTGATGCGGACATGATGTCTGCACCAATTGTACTCTTGATTGCTATAATACTGTAGGAATTTATTATACGTGTCCGTCTCCTTTGTGGCCGTTTGGAGGCTCAGTTGTTCAATATAGACTCACACAGGTACACGTACATGTACAATAGAGCCGTTAACGGTGAGGAAAGAAATGACCCATGACTGAGGCCATAGTCGGCTGCGGCAAGACTGCTTACCACCAATGCCTCTCTCTCACGTATGCGCGCATACACACACACACGCGCACGCGCGTATACACACACACACGCGCTCTAGCTTGTGGCGCTAGAGCAATGCGTAGCGACAACATCACGAAGTCCTGACTGGATGGTGATTATGGGTGAATGGACCAAACTTGAATACTACTAGTATTACCTTTCAGACATTGCCTCTCAAGCCAGGGTCATCTCCGGTGTCTAGCACCTTACCCCACCCAGAAAGAAACGAAACAGATTCTTTCCAAACGCAATGCGGGTTAGTAACGTACATTTACATGTAGGTACATGCAATTGTTAGATTGACAGCATGAAACAAGGAGGAGGACACTGTGTTCGAAAACAGTGACCTTACTACAACCTTCCGCGGTTTGCAGAGCCCCGGTCCCTGCGGACCATTTGAACCATATGGGTATCGCACCCGGTTCTGTCCCTCGTTATGCTATGGGGTTAGGAGACTACTCCTGATGTCGTCTTGTCTTCGCTTTTTTTTTACTTGTATAAAAACTTCTTTTTCTTTTTCTTTCCAACTTCTGCCCATGGCGTCCTTCTCTCAGCTCGTCAGCTGTAAACAGTTTTTTGTCATCACCATGACACTGTCGCGGAAGGTTGTAGTAAGGTCACTGTTTTCGAACACAGTGTCCTCCTCCTTGTTACATGCTGTCAATCTAACAATTGCGTGAACCACAACAAGGTTTATCTAATACTGGTTTACCAGTTTTGGATTATACAGGTATCATGATTGTACATGTACATGTACATGTTGTACATGTACACTATCGCCATCATGACAATGCCCGTTTGGTTTGCGATGTAAAATACAACTTCAAACAAACAAATATGTACAGACTACAATAGTAATAATATGTCAGTAAGTCTCGATCTCTGAGTTGGATGAGCTACTGCCACTGTGCCAGTACTCGTACTGCCTACTGGTCTGCATAAAACCTACTGCAGTTCTGAAGACCGATACTGAACCAACAGGTCTCCCTGGTCACAGTCAGGAACACTGCTTTCCTTCACGTCCTTATGACACTAGTACACCAGTACAGTGTATGCTCTTATCATCATGCACAATAATAACGACTCGAGTTACGTTGGCGAACATTGTGCCATGGCTCCATTATGTTACTTTCCCGTAAAAGAGGCTCATCAATTCATCAATAGGCTCCATTATACAATGTAATTATTGTTGTAGCGTCAAAACTTGCAGTACATGTTCTTTTATATACAGCGTACACAATGTCAGTGCATGCGCCACTAGTCTCTCCCATAACGCACAATCATGTTTCGTCGGTATTATTCGCAATCTATGTTTTCTTTGAAAGGTATTCCTGACTTTTGTGTCTAGGCTAACCACATCTTCGATAGTTTCAATAGTTTGTGTATAATTATGTCAGTTATAGTAGTCCGCAATGCTGCTTTTCTAATTCTCATTATGATTAGCATGCAATGTACCACCCGAAGTACTGAATGTACTTCTTTCGTACTCTATAATCTAATGTATCTTCTACCTCTTCTCCCTTACGAACATACTTTCTCATTTTCCATACTTACTTAGGAGACTCCCTTCGATAGACATCTATTTGCCTCTGGAGGATCCGTGAAATAAAAATCAATCAATCAATGTACATGTACATGTACATGTACATTACTCAATCTGCGGTCCGGACAGCATGCTGTTTCGTTCTTTGTGAACTCATCAGCGCAGCACAGAGGAAATGAGGCCGAACCTGATAGCAATGGAAATAAAAATTTCCAATCAGGCCCGAACGTACATGTACCTTGCCAGAGTGCTCAAACTGACATGTACATTATAAGTTTATAACTCAGAGCGGTCCTGGTCTCAGCTTCAGTTCAGGTCAGCCAGCAGCCGGGATCGGATGCCAAGCTGCACTACACGACTGTAGTACAATCCTTGCTCCAGTCCAAACGTAGACGTGACAAGTCACTGGCGCCCACCGGTCGGCCACCTCACGTGAGGCCGTCAGCAGGTGGATGCGATACTGACTTCATCATTACCATGAGCCCAGAACAACTACGTCATGTACATGTACATTGTATGTGAGTCTGCAGCCTGCAGCAGGCGCTCCACACCGCAAACAAAAAGTTGTAAACAACTCGTCTGCGTTGGGACACACTACCAAAACAGACGCATTCTTTCACGGCTGGCACTGAGCCTCTGACTGGCGTGTGCCATCGCTTGTCAGGACCTTAGGCTCAAGACAGGGACAATCCCCTGACGTGTTCCAGAGCAGGTACAGTACAATGACAGGCTGCCGGTATGCTTGGCAGCTGGCAGTTGACACGAGATCCAGACTTTGGCCAGTTTAGGCATTGTGACAGTTGCGGTGCAACTCGAGATATTGAACCTCAGCCTGTCAACTGTCAACACCATGTGCGCCTGGCACCTGTCACTGCACAGTCATGCAGGTACCCGCGCGGTGTCTGAGTTTGTCATGTGGTGCGAATGGCTACAACTTACAAGTGCAAGCAAGGTGCAGCAGTAGCAGTGTGTGACTGCGAGTGTGGGAGATTTGACAAGAACGGCTGGGCTGTACGTAGGCGGGACGGAGTCTGAGTTCCTGCTTCCCTACCCCTGGCTTACCCTGCCGGCCTTCTTGTCAATTCGCCATGACGTCAGGCAATGCCAGCAATGGACAAGCAATGGAGTCTTAAGTCAGTACCATCTACAGCAGATTATCTGATTGCACAGTACCACAGCACAAGGCGGTGGTACTGTGCAATCAGATACATAATTATGTACATGTACATGTATATGTACAATATACATGTACAACGTATGACTGAGTAAGTTCACTTTGAAATGAGGACTGAGGGCGAGTGAGGCCTGTGTTTTTCATGTTCATGATTGCAGAACTGCCTATTGATTTGCCCTCTCTAAATAAATAGGCATGTCCCAGGTCCATGATGACTGATGGTGCCACTGCCCACGTCACGTGTAAGTAATTAGTTGTGTCATACTATACAGATACTGTGCATACCTGTACATGCACGTCAGTATGCTACAACTGTACTTGTAGCACAATCTTCGCACAATCGCAGATGCTACTCGTCGCCGAAACAGTCATTTCTACACAATCATCGTCAGAGATGTGGTCATGATCAGATTAGATCTCACAGAAATGATTCTTCAAAAGATAATTGTAATCGTGAATGAATGCATGCAATGTACATTGTACAGAAGAATGATAAAAAGACTTCAATTTAGTTCAAAGTTCAAGGCTTACATGTACAATGACAATGTAGCTCTCTTTGCGTAGGTGAAGTGAGCACACGCCTGACCTCGACTCGCTCTCAATCTCAGCTCAGTCTTGCGCCTGTGTAGGCTGTAGTCATTGCAGCACATGTACAAGACGATTGTACATAATAACTATGCCACAGTACTACACTGATTGTACATGATTGTATGTACAATACATTGCATGTACATGTAGTCAACCGTCATGATCAATGATCAATGATCAATGATCAATGGTAAAAACTTAAAAAAAAAGCACTAAAAATGCTAAATAGAGGTGAAACACAAGACTGAAGAGTGAAATCAAGACCGTGACACACAGCACGAATCAGTAACTCTGCTCAACTGGTGCTGCAGCATGCACTGATGTACATGTCTCTCTACAACGGCGAAATTTAGTATTGCTGTTCGTCGGTATCATTCGCAATCTATGTTTTCTTTGAAAGGTATTCCTGACTTTTGTGTCTAGGCTAACCATATCTATGATAGTTTCAATAGTTTGTGTATATGTCAGTTATAGTAGTCCGCAATGCTGCTTTTCTAATTCTCATTATGATTTATAGCATGCAATGTACTACCCGAAGTACTGAATTTACTTCTTCTGTACTCTATATTCTAATGTATCTTCTACCTCTTCTCCCTTACGAACATACTTTCTCATTTTCCATACTTATATAGGAGACTCCCTTCGATAGGCATCTATTTGCCTCTGGAGGATCCGTGAAATAAAAATCAATCAAATGTACTGTACATGTAGACTGTAGAGTGTTGTGTTAGAAGTGTTTGTCAGTTCTTCAGTCGATCTTCTTCTCATCTACATGATCATGTTGATTGTACAGTCATGAACATACACTGATGACGTAATGTTTCATGAACATAATCATTGTACATGTATATTGCTGACAGTGGCATTTCGTGTATCACGAATACGACATGCTGCGTTATTGGTGCACCTGTGTGCAAGTACAGTAAAATAATTACAGTCATATACAATCATGTAGACTGTACATTCAGTCATGTACAGTACTAGTACTTGGAAGATGGTAGTGTACGGGCTGATAGTTGATAATGATACGTTTGTTTTCTCCATAAACCTATTCACTCGACTGACTCGCGACTGCATGCCATCCAGAGCACACGAGGAGTAAAGTCCATCGAACCGTCCACTCGGCAAACCAGTTTACCTGCAAGAAAGCACCACTCCATGCAGTGTTTTGGGGAATTCACCCCTCATCAGTTGAGCTTGAGTAGGCTGACCTCTTCTTCACCATGTTCATGCACATGACATTGTATAATAGTAAAGGTAGAACCAACCAAACAAAAAGAACAACCCAGACCACCGACCGTAGGCGTAGTACTACTAGTAGTACTAGTAGTACGTACAGTGCAGTACGTGTTGTTGTGTGTTTGTGACACTTCTTTTGTGACACTTTGTCTTGCCAGTGGGCAATGGTTGTGATTGTGACATCCCACACGTCGATGTCTAGTTTGCCTCCTCGCAGTGCTACACCTACAGCTACAGACGCTATTGCTAGCAGTAGTAATACATGAGTCGACCGTCCGTAGTCGTGTACTGAGTTCTGGCAGTGCAGTGGTGGTACCGGTAGCGGCGCGCTGGAAATGGGACAGGTCACAGGTGTGCGCACGTGAAGAAGTGTCATGAAGGGCGCCAGCTTGGTGGACAGTTTACGTCATTGGGTTGGCAGGTGCTGCAACATCGGCTAGTCTACACTACTAGTACTACTACTAGTACTAGGATATCCGCAGGTTCACATGCGGCTGCAAGCGTAGGAGTTGGCAGGGGCGGCACAAGCCGGACTGTGTGCTCTCCCCTCCCCCAGCTCGTCGACGTCCTCGTCTTTGTAGTCTTGGGAAGTAACACGTTAGTTGGGTGCACTGATCAGGACTACGTAATTTCGTAAAAGTGGTTGCATAGATTTATGGCACAAGCATAACCATGTAGTTTACTCTCTAGACCGCTAGTACATGTACGTCACCAGTCATGTGGATGTATTATGTATGCAGTGCAGTGTACAAAGCCAAAGCACCTTGGCTTACAATCATCAGATCATGATGTAGGTTCACCTACAATGATTATGATTGTAGCTTTGCTGTTCTACAAGACAGTTATCGTAGTACTAGTAGTAGTAGGAGCTCCTGCGTCCTTGTTGCTGGGTTGTACAGAACGCACTGATTTACGGACTGGGCGACCTAACCAGGTGACAGACATGTGGAGCCGGAGGTGCACGGTGCACAGTACCGACTACCATTATGAACTGATTTATGGCATTGTTATGGCACTTGACAGCTGCTGTCAGGCAGAAATATTCCGCTCTACCCTGACCACAATGTTTATGAAAACAGGTGTGATGGCCATTATGAGTATGCTAGCAGATTGCGGTGGAAGAGAGTGTTATTGTAGAATCTATCGCAATAAGATTCTGGAGCTCTTACTCTTTAGTTTGATTGTAAAACGTCAGGTCAAGGTAGACATTGGCGGATAGTGCAGACAGAAAAATCGGCAGAATTTGGTTATTGTTCTGGTATGTTTCATGCATGTTTGGTATGCGGATAAAGGAGAGGAGCAGAATTCAAGGAATTCCCACCATAAGGTTTGCATGGTTCTGCCAATTTCACTGCGTTTCGAGCAGAATCTGCCAATTTGTCAATTTCACTGCGTTTCGAGCAGAATCTGCCAATTTGTCAATTTCACTGCGTTTCGAGCAGAATCTGCCAATTTGTCAATTTCACTGCTAGCCAGTGGTAGAGCAAACACAGTTATAATACGTTCCACAGCTGTGTGTTATTATCTTCCTATCATACCCTGGTTTCTCATCATTGTGTTGCTTTTGCCCGTAGAAGAGGCTGTTGTGTCATTATACCAGTATACCGGCAGTACTGCAGTAGATCTATAGACTGCGGTGTAATGCTTGAGTACTTTTCTTTCTTTGCATCATCATTTTAGGCCATCATTTTTTATATCTATGTTTCGCGTCGTCCGCACGCATACGTTTTGATTTTTTCCGGAAAAAAATAAAATAATCGAACATGCACAGTGAGTGTACGATCGTGCGAGTCATCAGTGTGGACTGGTTGCATACGGCGAAGCTGGGATTCAGAATTGGCCTCGAGGCCAGGGGCAGGGTTGGTAGATCGTTTGTTCTGCATCTGCGAGCAGAATTCTTTGAGCTTACACCAGACCGCATCGATCGCCTCAAGCTGAGAGGATGCGTCGTTTCCGAGCTCTTTGCACCGCTGCTGAAGGCTGAGTACAATAATCCAGCGAAGCATGGCCACCAACGGTTGCCTCCTCTGTCCAAAGTGATATTTCCTCTTGCTGATAACCCAGATTTTGTGCTTCGATGTACGATTTTTCTTTCGAATGTACACCATGCACGAGCTATTGACAATAGTCAATAGACTATGTAGTATGTACAGTGCTATACACCTCTGATGATCCTTTTTTATTATTTTGCATCTTTTTATTTCTTTCCACCTCTCGCATACGATTCTGGAAGTTGACCTGACGCAAAACATAGATATAAAAAATGATGGCCTTATGCGGTCAATAAAAAACACGCTGCTACATGTATACAGTAGAGCTATAGTATTAGAGGCTGGCAATGGCATTGCACCATGTTGCACAGATGTGTGGATGCATCAACAGGCTACGTAACATGATATTATACGTCCTACTGGGAGAATCTCTGTTTCCCAATACTTACGACGTAATCGTAAATTGTAGTCCCCTTACTGGTGTTTCGGCAGAGAGCGCATGGAGGGGAAGAGGAGGAGAGATTATTGCATTAACGTTATCAGTGAACAGGCGAATGGTACCGTTCACAACAATATTATTGATATTCTTAGTATTTCTTACCGATAGGATTGCTGCAATAATATCGATCTAGTATTAGTACTTTCGACAATCTCCGGAGCTCCCGGCAATCTCCCTACGTGTACGAGTAGCTGTTTCGACCTTGTTAAGTTTTACATCTTCAAGAACCTTTTCTGTTCAGCGCTTACACGTTCAGAATTTATGTACACAGCACAACAAAGTCAAGGCGGTAGGTACATGGTGTGCGTATTACGCTCTGCAGCACCCTGAGTCCTGACCTGGGTACATTCTCCAACAACATGGCATTTGTAAAACCGGCTCAAATGAAAGCATCAAACTAACTACTTCCAATTCTAGAGTGCTCTCTTTGACTGTCACAAACAAAGTGAGCTCTTTGCACTAACTAACTTAACTACAGACAGATAGCTTTGACGCAAACCAGAAAGATGGCTCGATCAAGTAACACGTTACTTTGCAACCATAGCGCTCAGATTTGTGTGCGTGTGTGTGTGTGGGGGGGGGGGGGGGTTAATCTACTGTTGTTCTTGTTGAATCAATATTGCCTGGATGCGAGAGAGGATTGAGAGTTGCTGAAACATTACAATTCTGTGCATTTTCTCACGTTTCTGTGTTCGATCTAGTTCTCTCTCCATCACTGCATCAGCACATCCGCAAGTGCTCGTATGGTGTTACCCTTCGACTTCCATAACGCATTTAGGATAATTATACCGACTAATCCTGACCATGCTCTCCAGTCATACTCATGGCCATAGCCGGGCAGAGCCATGCAAACCTTATAAGTTATGGCTCGATGGATTATCGCTTAGCGCAGTCGTAGACTGCAGGATAGAACGAGGCCACCGTAATGCGCGCACTGAATGGATCTACTTCTTTGAAACAAGATTATTATCATCCTATGCTTACTTTCGCAATCTGCGACGAATACTGAGCGAGACGAAAATATTACTTTCGTCAGTTTCGACCAGCAGTAAATCTACACTCTACACTGCAGGACGGGCTGATGAATGGTGCCCGGCGATGCCACTTACCACCAACACTCAACAGTCATATCAGTGGTTTGCGCTGGTTCTTGGGGAAGTTGGGCACTGACAAGCCGAGTAGCCGCACACACGCAGTCAGTGCACTGTTGAGAGCGTTGAGATACCCGGTACCCAGGCTGCAGCTGACGCATGGAGGGAGGTACAGAGTAGGAGGTGCTGTACACCATGTGCTGCATAGCAGTAGATCTACTGCCTTTGGCTTTGCGCATCGATCTGAATCATACTACTGCACACAGGACTTGGTGGTCTTGCGCAGGCTCTTGCTCGACGATCAGTGTCCGTGTCCGCGCGCTGAATGAAGTACTGATGTATGCATGTACACTAGCCAGTACTGGCAGTAGCCACCGATTGCGCAAAGTCAATGCTCATACTACCGCCGCGGCGCCGCTAGCTCAAGCACGGCGACTCGATCGACTCGAGCGACTCATCAAGCCGTGTGTTCAGTGCATAAAAAGCTCAGCAGGCGGGGGACGGGTGCTGCATTTGCTCCAGTGCGTTGGTGTGGAGTTCAGAGAATTGGTGCCACGGCGCTCGCCTCCACTCCAGTTTTGTTTTCGAAAGTAAAGATTCTTCGAGAGTAGCTAGCGCTACATATCTATGGACTACGATGGCTGCCACTATGTGTGCAGTTCAGCCAGCAAGGCCAACCTTTCCGATGGTAAGTTCGCTTGCAGCTGCTGGTGTTGCTTTGTGCTTTTCCGAACGCTGCGTGTTGCTGCTCAATAATTACTAGTACTCTACATGCTAGTGAAGAAGATGCAGTCCTCATGCTCATGAAGTTATAGCCGTCCGCAAAGATAATCATTGGTTATATTGGAACTGATCTTGCAGCCCGGGATTTCGCCACAGTATGCAGAATCCTACTATTTTCCTCAGTTTCAGGCAGTCAGGGTCTTTCAGACCAATGCTCATTGATATGTGTGTAATGCCTAGTACTGTATGTTGCCCCTACAATGCTACATTATGGCGAAATAATGTCAACGGGTAGAGGGAGCGCTTGATCTATTCTCCGGCCATTGATAGTCACTGGTGTACTCATGGTGTGACTACGCCAGGGAACGGGAAGTTTTGTTTCCATTCGTTTTATGCTTAGAGAGTATTCTGTCCGTGTTTTCCTGCGCTTCTTTGGCATATCCAGGCAGGTTTGCAAGACTACGCCGCTCGCGGATTCCGTACGGACCGTAGCGCAGAGCCGCGACCTGACCGATACAACCCGACTCGGCCAAACTCTCTCTCAGTCTCCGCTGATACAGTGAGTGCCGAGGCTCTCAGTAATCTCTGGACCCCCGACAAAGACCCAGGAGACTCTGGCGATGGCACGGCAAGAGGGCAAAGAAGCAACTCCAGTCGGTACAAGACGGAGCTATGTCGTCCATTCATGGAGACAGGCTCCTGCCGTTACGGCGAGAAGTGTCAGTTTGCTCATGGCGCAGCTGAGCAGCGAGCTATCGAGCGACATCCAAAGTACAAGACCGAAGCTTGTCGTACATTCTACAAGGACGGCTTCTGTCCGTACGGCTCTCGTTGCCACTTCGTTCATGAACCAAACGAGTCTCGAGATGATCACCCTACAACTCCAAGTGGTTCTGTTGGAGTATCGGACACGCTCTCCAACCCCGTCACTCCTCTAGATCAAGGTACAGTTGCCAGAATCGCTGGTCTCTCTCTGCAGAGTTCGATGGGCTCTGCTAACTCCCCAGTGATGCGAAATCGGCCTCTAGGTCAGCACACTGCTCAGACAAACTCGCCAAGAAACACAGGAAGACATGGACCTGGACGTACGCCATCATCGCCACCACTGGCAGGTCGCGTTGGTCCTGTGACTACTTGCACAGATCCAAGTCATATTGGAAGGGCCTGCAACTGTGCTCAGTCAACACCACCTACGCTGGCCCGACGTTATTCAGCTGATATGCCCAGCAGGCCTGCTAATCAGAATTCTCCACCAGCAACCAACATGAGCCATGCTGCTGCTGTGGGAATGGCAGGCTCCATGGTTGGTGCTGTCAGCACTAGCTACTCTGGTGTGCCTGCTCAAACTCCACCTGCTGCTGCTGCACATGGACGGAGTAACAGAGCTTTATATCAGCGCAGCTCTTCAGTTCCTTTGACGGACAGCTCCAAGACCAAGGGATTCCCACTTGCAGTAGGTCAGCTGCCAACACCGACGCACACTGATCAACCCATCAGCCTGGATGAATTCCCATGGGGTAGTGTTCTGCGTCCACAGAACCAAAGTTCCAGCAGGTCCAGGTTGAACATGGAAGGCCTGGATAACGCCATCACTCTTCTGGCACAAAAGTCCACTCCGGCCATGCTCGGATTGTCGTCCAGTTCCCAGAGTTCGCGCTTTGAACCAATCCCAGAGCAGCAGCAGCAAAGATTGTCACCAACTGGAGCTCATAATCCTATTGCCAGTCGCTGGTAAGGCACTTTCATATAGCTGTATATACATCTCCCCACTGTTATAAGCTGCTTTGGCCAGGAGGGCTAATCTGCAGTCGACAGCACGTTGTGATCATAACATTTTTCAGGCTATACGCCATTCCTTACCGCCACCATCATGATTTACCCATCTTCTCTTCATTTTAACAACTCATCTATTATTTATACTGCCAGTTACGCCGCTAAGAATACTATAGAAACAATGCTGGTGTTTAAACTATCCCTCTGTGTGTGTGTGTGTGTGTGTGTGTGTGTGTGTGTGTGTGTGTGTGTGTGTGTGTGTGTGTGTGTGGTGTAGATTAGCTGTTGTGTCAATCTGCTTTGTTACCACTAATCCCGCTACTCTATTTTCACTTTTTAAAAGAAGCGTAGTTTCCAATGTGTTTCCTAGCTTACTTCTTGTAGTTCCTCAACTAACTGCTGCATGGAATACTTGGCGTGCCACTGTATTTTCTTGGTATAGTGCTGTTGGCAAAGTTAAAACTTGCTAGTAATTCCATTGGGTGCATTCAATAGCCAGCATTGCTTGCTTCCCTCCTATCATTATTCTGGCATTATCATCGCAGAGTGTTGTACAGCTTTGCCAAAGTCTTGTCTTCTACACTGCATTCTAATTTATTTCTGTTGTTCAGCAGCCGTCCTAGTTCTAGTCAGCAGGAACATGTCATCTTAGCACTGTGTCTACATGCAGTTCCTCCTTTCACTCAGCCTATTTTCGTTTTCTATCGTCATCTTACGTTGAAATTGAGTGCTCTAATTTATCTTACCCCTACCCTCATTACCATCCAAAACTTGTCTCAGTATTCTCTTGTTTGCTTCTCTTGTACAATTGTGATATAACTCTCCCCATTTCAAGGTGATTGAAATATCAAAAAAGCGTGTCCAGAATTGTTCTGACCCAATGTGTGACCCTGGTGACAGTGCTGTGTGTGGTGGTGTATCCAGCCTGTTTGCATGCTTGGAGCTAGCTAGGGAGGCCGCATTCCTGAGAAAACTGAAATATTTCTAATCAAAATACTACTTGTAGTAGTAGCAGGCATGTGTGCACAGTGAAAACTCAAGTGAAGCTCAACATAGTAATACTCATCATAGTGATCATGGTGATTATCCGCTGTCCAGAATGTTTTAGGAAAACGAGCACTAATCTGCGCGCAGTAGGCGCGTCTAGTCTAGCGTCACGTAAAGCGTCGTTACTCTTGGACTAAAATGATTACTATGTATGTAGGCTGAGTCTGTACTGGGTGTACGTAGATCGTAGGTACTCAGTAGGTCTAGCATCAATGACAGACTTACGTGTCCAGCTCTCCAGAGTCCAGTGTGGTGTAGTGGCAGTGGCAGTGGTGGTGACTGGTGTAACTATGGCAGATAACCTGATAACTGCTCTGACGTGTCTCACACCGTGCGCGTCAGCTCCCTTGCACAATCATACACATCCGTAGCGGATGTAGATCACCGCGCCAACAACAGGCAACACAGCAGCTAGCATGCCGTAGATCTACGACCTAGGCTAGGGCTGTACTTGTTCTAGGGCTAGGCGCGGCTGAAGGCAGCAAGCGCACAAGTCGCGGATGTTCGCAAAATCGCTTGCACTACACTGCTAGCGAGTAGTGATCGCGCAACCCGGACTCCGACATACGCGTGCGCGTACTACTCGCGACGTAACTCCAGTTTGGTTGCTTGAATTGAAACGGTGCCAATTTTTTCAGTACAACAACAAGCACTGTTATGGCTTCAGTGGTTCACGTGCAAGGCGAAGGTGTGTCAGGGGCCAGGCGCTTGGCGCCAGAAGGCCTGGCATTCTCTTGCACTAGCCAGTTTGTAGCGGTTATGAGCAGGCGTCCGGCACTTGACAGCACCAAGCTGTTTACCATAGGCATAGGCATAGGCATAGACCAGGCTGCGTAGATCTACCATGCACTAGTTAGGCAAGTACCATGCATGGCTCGCCTCCAGCACCTCCTGACCTAAGTGACAGTCACCGTAACTGCCAAGTAGACAAGGCTGTTCGATCGCCCGAGTCACGAGTGAGTGCAGCCGGAGTATGAGTGACTGTCGTCGAATCGAACTACACTACAACTACAAGCTACTAAAATGGACTTCGAGGTCCACTGTACTGTACTGTACTGTATCTCCAGATCTACTCTTCCCAACAAGTCGCATTGTTTGTAGAGGTAAGCACCACCTACCTTGTAAAGTAATTGTTTCACATAATCACACTCACGGTTAGCAGCTTCAGCCTTTCAGATGAGGATACCATAGGATTTTTTATGATGCAACCGACTGCTAGACTAGTGCTAGTATAGCAGTGACTAGCTGTGAATAGTGGTGATCACTGGTGATCACTGGTGAATAGATGTAACAAGAACAAAGCCCGTGACTAACGTAACCAAAGTCGTTATGACTTGTACTAAATAATTACTTGTATTTACTAGCATTAGATCACCTAGGCATGCATGCGCGTGTAATTTTATCCTTTTCAATTATTTCAGGGACTTTTAATATAGGGCCCGCGGCCCGTGCGTCTTCATCAACTGTTCGAACAAATTTTTAAAAGAGATTACTACATGACTGTATGTACGTACGTGTAGTTGAAGTGTCCCATTAGAACGGTTTCTATCATTTTAGAGTTTTTCAGTGGGAATCGCTACATGACTGCATGTACGTCGACTGTACGTGTAGTACAAACTACGACGTACTTAGAAAAGGACTCACTTCAGCCTGTTCAGGCTAAATAAAACTAAACGCAACAACGAAGAATGGGTGTCACATACACATGTGACATAGAACGAAAATGAGGAAACCGTCTCCGAGGAAACTGTAGAAGTCATAATGTATGTGTACTACAAGTAATGTGCCCACTGAGACTAGAACGTAGAAGTGAAAAGAGCTCCTTGACTTCGTTGGGAAGTAAGTCAGCGCTGCCAGCCATGCCAGGATGCATTGACGGATACAGTACCTGGATATGTTCAGCTCAGAGTCAGACAGTCAGAGCTGTGCACAATCATGTGGTACGTGGTGTGGTCATCAGTGAGTTACTGTGAGTCTTGTTTTATTCAAAGCCCCACATTAAAAGTGAATAACAGCAAAAAGGTACAAGAGAAGAGCTAGCCTAGAGAGAAAAAGGGAAACCAAGGAGTCCAGGTGGAAAAGGAAAAGACTAAAGTAAAGATAAAAACATTGAAAGGATCGGTACTACTACTAGTACTAGTCTGTGGAAAATACATAATTGTACTCATATTACGCACAGTGTATTCTAGCGCTGATGTTATCCCCTCAAGCTTCGTGGTCACTGCGGCACTGCCTTTAGCCTACAGTACAATCACCCTATATAACTAGCGAATAGCATTATTATGCTTTATCGTCTGATGATCTGAGTGTTTTGTGAAACACGAAACTCGGAGTCACGAGAAGGATTTTTGGTCTCTGTTGTTCTGCCCTGTGTAACCATTGTACAATCATGTACAATCATGTACAGAGTCTGCATTACAATGACTGCTCTATGAGTATGAGCACTACTTGCCACTTGATCAAGACTCCCTGCCAGCACAGTAGTCAGTACATCATGGTAAATGGCCTATGGCCACACGTGTAGTTGTTCCAGACTGTCACTGACAGTGTCTGCGCGGAGGGCTGGTTAGTTTGCGCTGCAACATCCGGACGCCGTCCGGCAGGTGAGAACAGACAGGCATTGAGACTGAGATTCCTTGAGCAGATACCTGATTGGCCACCATTGCCATTTTGGCCAAAGCAGTCCCACAACCAGGAGCAGTGTTATTGATATGGGTAGAGACTACTGGTAGATCTACTCTGGTGGAAGTGATTACAGTAGCAGTACAATCATGTACTAGTAGATCTACTAGTACTATTTTACTAGTAACAGTTCAGTGTGCGTAGTAGGGGCTGAATGTTGCACATACCATGGCGTGCCACTACCTGTAATAATAAGTAATTTAAGGTGCTAGGTTGTGGTGACGGGTTTTGTGGAAACAAGACACCCTCGTCGTCTGGAGCACAGTGCTCTTTTTGCCTTGCCAAGATCGGATTTTGATGTTTCTGGGATGGACCGCGCCACCGCGGCCAGGTGAGGGACGCTTCTACAATCATGCTAGTACAGTGTAGTACTACCGGTACTCAGTACTATACAACTTTTACAAGTATTGTAGTAGTTATTGTACACTCTTTGCCTACATAATCATTGTAGGCTATGGCTACCCGGCTGGTCCTGCACTGAGGCGGTGTTTACATGAGGCGTTTCAACCCGGGTTGAGTTCGACCCGGGTCAGATTTCAACCCGCCATGTGCATAAAATGAATTGCGCGTTTACATGACGCATTGCGCTTGACCCGGGTTGAAATTTCGCCCCGGGTTGATTTCAACCCTCCCCCCAAGGGGAGGGTTGAAATCAACCCGGGTCAAGAAAATCGTACAAACGTACTTCTGTGCGTATCTCGCGCCAGGTTTGAACAGCACTGCAGATGCAAATTTCGCGCGAACGGATTCACGTGATCATACAGGACTGTAGAAGTGGACTTTTGGCGGCATATCAGTATTTGACCCGGGTCAACTGTCTTCATGTAAACGCTCACCTCTTTTGTCTATCGTACAGACTTTCAACCCGGGCTGAACTCGACCCGGGTTGAAATTTCTCATGTAAACACAGCCTCAGTCTGTACTGCATGGCTGCGAGTGAGAACGTCATACTGTAGCGTATACCATTGCCATTGGTACTACTACACAGTACTCTCGTAGTGTCAACAAGACCCCCTTGTCTAACCCCCAAGACGAAAATGATACTTACTAGTAGTAGTAGTAGCCGACTGGCCGAAAAAATAGCCGTAGATTCGATAGAGCTAGAGGCTAGAGCATGCTAGCACGGATACCCGAGTAGGACTCTTCTCGCACTCACAGACCGTAGTCAGTCAGTGCTTCTCCTGCTGGTGCTCCGCCACACAGTTCCACAGCACCCAGCTCGGTAGCATTGCAAACTGCTCTGCGGCTGTAGCCCTCACGCGACTCTGCTCCTGGCCGGCCATGTCCACTTCGTTCCGCTTGGCAAGGTGTGTACACAGGCACCGGCAAGAAACAGTTGGAGCAATGCCCGGTCAGCGGGTGCGAGAGGAAGTAGGATGTATGTCTGTGCATCGTATCTGCTGTTGCTGCTACTGCTGCTGCTGCTGCTGCCTGACTTCACCGCTGAACAGAACTACTGCAACTGTTTTTGGTGGTTCGCTTGAGGAGATCCAAATTGTGGGAGTGTTGTTATCCCTTTGGTCTTTGCCACTATCAGCGTCCGGCCTTTTCAGCACATCGCCGTTCAGCCCTATGTTACACCTCTCGCGGATAAGCAAGTCCAACAACAATGGTGGATGCATATCACGTCGGAAAGGGAGCGTAAGTGGCAGTGGCATCAGAGAAAGAGAGATAGAGATTCAAAGCTCTACGTACAATGTAGCCTGCACACAGACTGTAGGGTTTGTTTGAAAACACGTGTGACGGTTAGAAGAAGCGGTTAGGTCTGAATTCCTTGACTTTCACTCAAGTTTCAGGTGCCCAATGCCATTAATCACCAGTGGCCCTTATGTACATCTACCGGTTTGGTCATCCTGTATAACTTGGTATCAGTCTTTGGTCAGTAGTTTAGGCAGAACAGAAGTAAGTTGCCCCACCTTCGCAAAGGGATCTTGTGTTGGTTGGGTTGTAGTCGCTATCAACACCGGCCCCTAAGCACATCAAGATGCTGGTGATTTCCACAAAAGGTCAAAATGTCACTTTACTGCCAACTGGGCAAAACTGTACAGCTGACTGGCACAGAGGATCTGACACTTATGTTCCCAGGATATCACCACTTCTACCTGTCACCATGCTTCATGGAGCACTTGACTTAGTTTGGGCTCTGGTGGTGAAAGACTTTTGAAGTCTCCATGCCTTCGCCCTAGCTTGGCATAGGACATACCAGGCAATGAGGCATTAGACCATGTCGTCCATGCATGCAGTGTGTCTGTACAGATGAGCCTGGGATGGCTGAGGGTAAGGTAGGGTCTGTGCTTGGGCAACCAGTGCCTCTGGTAATGTAGTCCATGGCAGTTGGCTGGATGGTATGAGCTATGCGCCCTGTGTCAGCTTCAAGCAGCTTGTACTTTGCCTAGGCTTTAGCCTCTCAGAGCTAGAGAGTACTGTCCTATGATGGGTAAAGCTTTGGTCCAGTTTGGATCTCTATCCTGTGAAACATGGGGACAGTGTTCAGGACAGATAACTGATCTATTTTCAACAGACTGCATGCTGATCTGTTGACCAGCTCCACCGCCACTCTAACTGATCGGCTAAGAGTATTGGCATTATTAATACGATTTCATTTACATGTTAATCAAAGGATGGAGAGGTACAGCATGAGGGAGCTAGAGATTGGCGGGCTGTGACTCGCTTTGAATGCCCCTCTCTGGCTCTCTCAGAGTTCGGCCAGAATATCACTGGCCGGTTGTGCCAGAACAATTCAATGACTAACTACTAGGCACTGTTATTTTGTGGATGAATGAACTCTTGGCCTTTCATCATGCTGCCATTGCTGGAGTGAAAGAGCGCCAGGCGTCACTGACACGTCGACAGGAGATTAGAAAGGGATTTTGCCTTCTATATTATGGATTTGTGTGTCCTTAGTGTGTATGCACCTAGCTAAGCCCATTGTTGGCAGACCGGCATATCAATAGACTGATAGCACTACAGCTGCCAACTGGTCAGTGGGGCGGAACAGAGTGCTGAGCAGAGGGTCAGTGATGCGTTCATCCCAACTCAATGGAGCAATGCATGCCAGAGCTAATGGTCTGCATCCTCTAAGCCTAACACTCAGCTGTCTTACTCACAACACAAGGGCCCAGATTTGCAATTTTGGAATTTTTCTTTTCGCCTATCGAGGGGGTTTCCAAACCTTCCATAATACCAAAGCTGTATAAGAAGTGATGAGCAATAGTGAAGAGGATACAGAAATAACGTTAGTCTAGAGCAGAGCTCTGCGCTGTAACATACATGTACATGTATGTAAGAGTTCAGATGATAGGCCTGTACGTTCGATCGAGGGAGATAATAATTTTCTTCTTCTCATCGCATTTATTACAATCATTATATTATTACTGTTTTGTCTGGTTGTTCACAGCAAGGACCGGCATGAACACAGGTGCACTGTAGCAGGTGCACTGTACACGTACAATGACATGATTGTACAACTATGGCCAGTATGGGGAAAGTCTGAAGAAAAGAGGATGCCTGGCGCTTTCTGGTTTTAGTATAATACATGACATTTGTACTCAACTCAGTACAGCTAGCATGAGGCCATTTTGCCACTGCCAGTCACCTAAACAGCATAAGGCTAAAGGGCAGTGACTAATGCCAGTAGTGGGGACACACGCGTGGTGCAGCCTTATTTGGGAAAGCTCTTCCTTGGCCTCCTTTGCCTGATTACAGCCTATACAGGTAGGGCTTACTTGGACATATCCATACACCCTGTACACTGGCTACAGGCTGAACCACCAGTCCCAATGCCATGGCAATGTCCACTTCCGACCAGCTGTACAAGGCCAGGCAATGACAATGTGATACGTCGTCTTTGGCACTTGGCCGCTAGTCTTGCGCATGCATGGTGAGAGCATGGTTAGATAATATCGGGCAAGCCTCCATTGAAATGGTATGGACTATGGGTAAGAAGAGGAAGCCTTGATTGACTGATATGGTAAGGGTATTGTAGGGTTTAGTTTAGGAGATAGTGATCCATGGAAAGGACGCTGTCATTGTCATAAAGTACACAAAGCACGCAAATTACTGCAGTGCTTTGGGTGACATGCTATGGGCCGCACCTCCCAATCCGGCGCCTCCCAATGAACCGTGTCAACATGATTGTGCAGATGGTCTGTCTGATACCTTCTGAGCATCCATCATCTGTATATGTTCAATGTTATTGCCGGCAGTAGGCGGTTCTGTGATAGTTAAAACTATAATAATTATCTGATTCTCAACAGAGCTCCCATGTCACTTTGGTATGCAACCGGCGGCTACACTATTGCACATATGACTTTGTTTACACATGCTAGTGAGTAGTGTACATGGCGATCAGTAGGATATCTAGTACCTGCCCGTGATAACACCATGTTCGTATACATGTGCATCCCAGTCATGATGTATTGATGTTGCAGGTGAAAAGATCACACTTCACAGCCGACATTGTGTTGTGGGTGAGTAAAACTAGGTGTACCAGATATCTCCAAAACGCATTATTCCGACGGGGGGGGGGGGGGCAGATTAGGCTGTAACTAACTTTTGCATTCGTCTGTGATCGCATTGTTCTTATCTCCGTATTGCCTGCCCTGAAACTAGTCATGTGATGAGGAGCGATTACTACATTCATACAATGTAACTTTCCTATTGTAGTATTGATGCAACATCGATTATATGCAGCAGCAGCAGCACTTGTGACGTTGTGTGAAGCACTAAGGACCAGCAGTACACACCTAGGCAATAGCAGTTCTTCAAGTATTAGGCACTGTAAGTATGATCCGAACCACAAATGCCGGGGGTGTGTCTGCTAGCAGTTGATGGGTTGGTTTACATCATTTCCATAACACAAAGATCACAGGTCGATGTGACACCTACTCTTTATCATAATTGTCTACTTCAAGTAGATTCTGCTGATAAGTCAGCGAATTTCTAATGGGTCAAACTCAATTAGAACAATACTACTTGAGGTCATGTGATTGCCTGGGTGAACACTGGGTACAGTGCCTGTTGAACACTGGGTACAGTGCCTGTTGAACAGTCCGGTATCTTATACCGCCTGGCAAGACGGCGCATTGTCCGGCTGAACTCTAGGCAGTTTGGTATTCGATTACAGTACCGTAGTAGTACTGGTACATGTAGTAAGGGGATCGATTCAAGGACCTGTGCTAGATGTTGCCTAGCCGCGTCTCCGGGGCGAAATGCGATCCGAGGTGTGCCTCACCCCCTTCTTCTAACAAATGACTCTTTGGATTACCCTGCGGCGGACAGTATTATATTTAATTTATAGCTTATAGATAACCCGACCATACGGTATTCGATTCAGGGCACTAATTAGCTTTGTGCAGGAATTGATTATCGTAAGTTCTCTCACTCCAACCACATAATACCACTAACGTCGATGTGTCCGAGCCTGAAGCCACATAAGGAGCGGTTAGAGTCCATTACTAGATTTGGCATTGTCCCGTGAGCTATGCTATCTTTGATTCACTTTCATGATGAATTGGGTTAGGTTCAATCTGGTTGGTGTGTTGCAGCATCACTGTGGCGAACTTCTTCCACGGACGGACAGACAGGCTCATACTTCGGCAATCAAACGGAACCAGTTCATCAAGCAGTAACAGCATGGATGCCATGACTGAAAGCAACCAATGCTACGCAAGTGCCAAGCATTGTCCAAGTGACTATGTCTTCATGCAAAGAGTCATGTCTGCGAGCATGGCTGGTGCATCTTGGCATGTCCGCTAGCCTAGACTAGAGAGGAAACACTGCACTGCTACAGTGGCACCAAACTGAGCTCAGTGCTGGGATACTTTTGTACATGATTTCTACACCGGTCCTTTATCTAAAGACTAAACACATCTCTGCCTGTGCTTGCGAGCCTGGTGAACATCATTCTATGCAGGCGATGGACTACAAAGAGGTATCTGCTCTCCATGCATGAATACACGGGGTAGCACTGTACTAGTAATTGTTACATGTTATACGTCATGTAGATTGTAAACCCGACATGGATAGGAAACAAGGCTAGCCACCATTGCGGCCACTAGCGCCCGGCCCAACGACACCGGCAGCCAGATGAGCTACAACGAAATCGTAATTGTCTGAGCAATCACACATGTGCAGTGTCAGGTTTCGCGCTTGATTGCATTTGACCTAAGGGTGTCTTGCGATAGCAGCGTTGCGTAAACAATAATATCACGTCGCGCGGACTGTGATGGAAACAATGCAATCCAGGGCAGAATGCAGTACAGTACTCAGTAGTACATGTAGGACCATATGGATGGTTTTAAATACAGTCTCAGTAGCTATTACCATGCCTGCTATAGCGCTAACGCTTGCTACTACTACATTGTACATGCATTCATGATAATTGCGTAAGGACTGCCGTCATGGCATGTACATGACTTATGAGACTTGGGAGTTCCCAAGAGCAATGTAGAGGGGTGGGTAGGCATTGACTTGTGTACCTGTGGGTGCTCGTGTGCCTACTGGATGGTGACAAGATGTTTCACTTCGCTATTCAATCCTGGTATTGAGTAGTATCGCACTTACATAGGCACCGGGCCAAGTGTTAGAAGTGGAGGTGGTTCAGACATAGTTAGTCACACCGCAAGTGCCAGATAAGCTATTACTGACATTAGGCAACTTTCACTAAAGCACTAGCTACAGGTCTGCAGCCGCATGGGCCAAGGGGGAGTGTCACCGCTTCAAGTCACTGCTCGCCCGGATATTATTGTCTGAACGTAGGAGACCCGATTCGTACACCACTCTCCGAGAAATCCTATTCATCGTGTTTGTTGCGCTGCCAAAAGTCACTTAGTGGCCGAAAGAAGTTCGGGCGATAGGGGGCATAGCAGAGTAGTCAAGTTGGAGCCAGTTTAGATACAGCTCAAGCACCTAATCAAACATCCGCAGCCACTGGCTCTAGAACATATGTTTCTGCTTGGAGCGCTGAAGTGCATACTTCAGTCTATCCTATAGCCTAGGTACTGCTGAGTGGTGTGGCCCACTTTGTGAAACTCAACGTCTTTGCTTTTACCTTGTCTGCAACTGTGCGATAAACAATGCACGATCCCCCTAAGAACATTACTATACATGTTCATGACTGTTGTACTTGTGTGCAAGTACACTGTGCAGTGCAGTATCATAGTGTATGCTGCAGCGACTGTGGACTACACAAATATGATGTAGGATAGCACTACAAAAGGTAATGTGCATGTTGTGTCGTCAATGTGACCCTTCACTGCCCCCCCCCCCCCCCTGGCCTAAGGTAATTAGAAGGTCTAGCTAAAGTCTGATGTCTCCCCTGCCTTGTTGCAGTTGAGGCGGTACGCGGTAGCTTTAGATAAGTAGCTCTGTTTGGTGGCATCCAAGCATGCACCGTTTTTTGTTGTTATGGATTTTGCGTTTCCGGTGCGTGTAGATTATTTTTAAGATTAGTATGTTCTTCATCTCTTTTCACTTGGTTTTCACTTGGTTTTCACTTGGTTTTCACTTGGTTTCCTATTGCACGTCTTGGTATCCTAGGGTGCAGTAGGTGTGGTAGATTACTTGTATCAGTAATTTTATCATCTTTTTCAACCTCTAGCTACATGTACACGTAGATGCATGTGTTGCGTACGGAGAAGAGTCAGTGTACATGTACATGTATATGTACATTACATGTAGACCAGCGTTCAGCCGGTCCTAACAACTAACTAACTAATACTTCAACCGACACTGTTGACTTGTAGCCTACGTAGAATGTAAGTGATGGATTTCCCAGATCAAAGGACTGTACTCTGTAGTGTTGGAACACATGACTTATTTCCACAATGCCAAATTATTATTAGGGTGGAGCTATTTTCTTCACAGTTCAGGCGCACACACGCACACACGCACTCCCCTATTATATACACCCACTAACACACACGCACAAACACTCGCCCACACACACGAATACACACCCACACACACAAATACGCACGAACTGGTGCACACACACACGCACACACACACACACACACACACACACACACACACACACACATACACACACACACACACACACACACACACACACACACGAGTGAGATCATGGTGGGAAACGGAAAAGAATGCCAAACACGAAAGTTACTGGAGCGCAACCGGCAAGATGGAGAATTCGGCATTTTGCTCATACCTACTAGAAGTAGCAATACAAGTTCTGAAGTACTCAATTATTTACCTGATGTGTCCACGGTCCTGTAATAGAAATGATATGTAACCGGCAAAGAATTCTCCCTGCTGCTTTGGCGTGGGGCAAGATGTACTGAAGTATCAAGATATTTTAACAGTAGGTCTACAGACTACATACCATTCGTACACGATGCTACTTGAAAAGGATTGTATTGTACATTGTATATGTTGTATTGTACCGAAGTACAATGACAATGTACATTGTACATGTCATGTATATGTAGTACTGCAATACACGGAAGAAGGTCCAATACCTCTACAGTACATGTACAGTGCTAGTCCGCTATGAAGGAGTTACGCCGAGTATGGAACCTGAACGTCGATCGTATTGTGCATGCACACTTGATGCTGGTCCAGCAAAGCGGGACATTTTCAGCCACCCGTTCCAAGTGAAGTGTAGGGCCGATTCCCCAAGTGACACACAGATTTACTTCACAGTGCTGTTGGCGTTGAACACGATTGTATATATTTATTTATTCCACATCCCATAGAATGTAGTTGCCAATCAAATGGGAGGGGTGAAAGCCAACCATACTCCATAGCTGAAGTCAGTGAAGAACAGCAAAGAAATAATTATAAAATAGAAAGAAAAGAGAGAAAAAGAAAAAGAAAAGGTGACTAGAACTTCGGTTTTAAGTACATGTATTGAAAGCTGGGTTTAAAAGTCTCTGACTCAGTCTGAGGCATGCATAGCAAACGGATTTGGAATCATGATCCTCGACCGTCGTAAATGCTCATCCGTAGGTTCTTCAATCCACACAGAACAAACACACACCCACGAACACACATACGCTAGCACACAACATACGCACGCACACGCAACATTCAGGGCGGCATGAATACTCTTATGTACGCAGGCAATGAACTGCGACGCCACCATCGCCGACCCAACAAGACCGCACTCGAAAATTAATGTACAATGCATTACGTTATCAGCAGACCAATTTAAAAGAGCCCAGTATTCCCCTGAAAGGCTGAATGTTTTCAATAATACTCACGGCCCACGCCCCGGTAGTATACCGGTCGGTCAAGAGGCATACATACAGAAGGCAGATTGCTATCCCCGGCTCGTTAGGAGAACGAATACACTGTATCATGCAAGCAACAGAACTGACTCAGTGAGTGTGCCGAAAACAGCTTTCTTGGGCAGGGGTGGTGTGGGCCAGCTACAACACTACATGTTAGGTGCATTGATACCATGCTGCCTGAGCCTCTGGGCCGGTGAACTACCCGCCGCTTCGCCCACGACTGTCGCACTCATGCGACAACCATTAATGCATTATCCATAGCATTGCTGTGACAGTACTGGTTGGTCAGACTCTCAGGGGAAATCTCAACAACAATCATCAACAAGGATATGAAGTAGCGTAGCCACCACTTCAACACCAGTGCCATACCGGTGATGCTCAGCAGCTGTGATCTCTCTTCCAGGTCTACTCTGCGGCCCGGTGTTGAAGATTGACTACATGCAACCAATCGAGCTGTACTGCAGTGAGTAAAGTGTTATCATCTGACATCCATTATACACATGATGAAGTCATTCACAAACTGTGTCAGTCCTGATTTAGACAGCACTCGGCTCAGCGCCCACGGTACCAATCAGTGCCATTTCCTGAGAAGCCCTTCCTAGATCCTCCAGCAGGACCATACTACTACACCGACATGCTCGGCGTGTTTTTAAGGTTTTAAAACACAAAGTACATGTACATGACTGTAGTGTGGAGTGTAGTATATCAGCTAGAGACGGAGGTGGAATCTTTATTTAGCACACACTTCACAAACACGATTGTACATGTAGCACTTTTCCTCTTGTGCGAAACGCCACGGAGTGGAATCCTTGATTTAACCGATGTAAACAAGTCTCCGGGTACTACCGTAGTATATCTCGTACTGCCGCACGAATCAACCATACTGTAACCATTCGACCTACATTGTAAATGCAGTTTTCTCCCTGGATTCTGTCAAGTTCGTGCTTGCAGTTGGACGTCCATGCATGTATTCCAGGCTGCAGGTCTAACGCCTAGATAACGGAAGTACACAATTTTGCGCGATAGGAAGCAAAGGGGAAGAAGCAATGACATACATGACGGTCACAACTGTGTGTACTTAGCTGCGAAGAGCCGCTACTCTCCACTCAGTGACTTCTTCCTATGATGATGATGAGGGACCGATAGTAGACAATGGAGATCTTTGCATGTAGGACGGTTACTAGTAGTATACATGTACAAGATGGAGGTCATGATTACTAGTATCCGATCCAAGCACGTGGGTTCGTAGCACAACAGTCAGAAGTAAAGGTTGCCAAAGTCTAGTGCTAGACTAGCGGGTGACTGTGAAAGTCATGATCACAACTCAGAATCCAACTCACACCTCCGCAACAACGAGGAGATCCGGATCGCCTCAAGCTCAAGTCAGGACTACGAGTTTACGACTCACTACTGTCCCGTTGCTTTCATACATTGTACATTCCTGTACCGACGTCAACCAACGGCTTGGCCATGCAGAGTGAAACCACATCATTCCATCAAATATCGTTATGTGCCTACCACGATGCTAAAAGGTATTCGACGCCGGGAAGCTACTGGTACATGTACATGTATGCACTATCGTAGGTACACTGATCATTCAGTGACTGATTGACAGGGAACATAGTGATTACCATGATTACAATCCCTTGAAATCGATCATTGTGCTCTTTTGGGTTGGCGGTGGGAGGTCCACACGTACGGCCAGTGTGAATTGAAATGTCTGAGGCGCCCCGTCATATTGCCTTCAATGAT
>NC_088646.1:12427733-12457733 GCF_964019385.1 Sycon ciliatum
GGTTCATCAGGTAGGTGGCATCGTGACAGTGCATCAGCGGCAGCATTCTGAGAACCCTTGACATGACGAATATCTGTCGTGAACTCAGCAATGTACGACAAATGGCGCTGTTGACGCGGGCTGTGGGTCTGTGAACGGCTGTGGATGGCATGTGTCAGAGGCTTGTGATCGGTGCACACATGGAAGACACGCCCTTCCAGGAAGTGTCGGAAATGCTTAATGGCTAGGTAAATAGCGAGGAGCTCTCGACAGAAGGTGCTGTAGCGTGTCTCAGCAGGCTTTAACTTGCGTGAAAAGAAGGCAACAGGATAACACTCACCATCTAGCTCTTGTTGGAGGACGGCACCAACAGCAATGTCTGAAGCGTCGACCATCAAGCTGTAGGCGGCATCCGGGCGAGGATGGTGAAGTGTGATGGCCTCAGTGAACGCAGCTTTGACATCATTGAAAGCAGCGATGGCCGAGTCGGACCAGACGAGCGCGCCTTTGGTGCGGTGGCGTTTCTCAAGCATAGCGTGCAGAGGTGCGAGCTTAGCAGCAAGATGTGGCTGAAATCGGTGATAGAACGTGACGAAGCCGATGAACTCACGGAGCTTACGAACACTAGCTGGCTGTGGGAATTCACGAATGGCGGTCATGCGAGCGTCGAGAGGTCGGATACCTGAGGCAGTCACGTGATGTCCCAGGAAGTCAAGCTCATCCTGGCCGAACTGCGACTTCCGGACGTTGATCAAGATGCCATGTGAAGCAAGGCGGGAGAATATGCAGCGAAGGTGGGCCATATGTTCAGCGGGTGAGGCGCTAGCAATGAGCAAGTCATCCAGATATGCAAAGCAGAAGGGAAGGTCTGAAACTACCTGGTCAATGAAGCGTTGGAATGTCTGGGCTGCGTTGCGAAGGCCAAAGGGCATGCGGACAAACTCAAACAGTCCAAAGGGGGTGGTGATGGCAGTTTTCGGGATGTCGTCAGGGTGCACAGGAATGTGGTGGTATGCACGGACGAGGTCAATCTTAGAGAATATGATCTTGTCATGCAGGTGGGACGTAAAGTCTTGAATATGCGGGATGGGATAGCGGTCGGGGATCGTGCAGTCATTCAAGGCTCGGTAATCACCACAGGGTCGCCAGTCACCGGATTTCTTTGGCACCATATGCAGAGGGGATGACCATGCACTAGAGGAGGGACGAATAATGCCTAAATCTAACATGTGTTGGAACTCACACTTAGCGACAGCAAGGCGGTCGGGTGCCAGACGGCGAGGCTTAGCGTGGACGGGGTGGCCATCTGTGACTATGCGGTGTGTCACATTGTGCTTGACAGGCGAGTCACCAGTGGTCGGTCGGACAAGGTCAGGAAACTCACTCAGCAGGGCAGAATACTCACTAGGGCTATCAGTGTCCAGCAGGTTGGTAGCGGAGGTGCTGACATCCGAGGCGGATCCGACAACGGCAAGTTGAGTAGTGGAGTCCCGGAGACATCTGGCGGCCAGGTCGACAGTGAGTTGGAAGTGGCCAAGGAAATCCGCGCCCAGGATCGGATAGCTGACGTCAGCAACGACGAAGACCCATTTGAAAGTGCGTCGGAGACCTAAGTCTAAATCTAGCAGCTGCTGACCGTACGTGGCGATGCTGCTCTGATTCGCTGCACGGAGGCGAGGGCTATTGCGATGAACACGACGAGACAGAGTTACGAATGACGGAGGAAGAACACTGACGGCGGCGCCGGTGTCGACAAGGAACTCGACGGACTGGGAGCGATCCTTGACGAATAGTAGGCGATCGGTAGCGGTATTCGAGGGGCCAACCACACTAGCGGTCGCGACTAGTGGCTGGCCTTCCCGTTTCCCGACAGGAATCGGCAGGGGTCTCGGCATTTGTTCGCCTTCGCACCGAACGCACGGTGATACCAGCAAAGGTCGTCGTGATTGTTACGGCCGGGAGACCTGGAGGCACTTGGGTGGCGTGACGGTGGCCCGGGACTACGCTCTCGTTGGCGGCCACGCTGGGAAGGGGCACCAGTGTCACGGGTCATCACATTCACAGCGGACGTCAGCTTGGCGAGTTCAGCTCGGAGCTGGGCCATCTCAGCCCTGTCAGCGGTGCAGGCCTGTTCCGCATCTGTGGACGCTGTAGATCTACATGATAAGGCCGTACTAGACCGAGCAGGGGCTGCACTCAGAGTCAGAGCGTGAACACTTGTACCGGTGAGTGGGGTTGAGCACGTGCTATCAACCATCTTGTCAGCAAGCGCGGCGAGGTCGGCCAGGCTGAGGCACCAGTCACGGGCAAACGCTGTACAAACAGCTCGCGCAGGATAGTCGGGTCTAGAGACTTACTGCCCGAAAGCCAGCGGAAGCGGAAGAACCAGCGTTGCTGGACATATTGCACTTTAATCACGTCGGGGTCACCAATTTAGTAGTCTAGATACAGTGCAACGAGTGTTAGTTTCCAAGATCTTTACAAGACTGGCGAACACTAAATGTCATGAAGAAAGTGAAGAGAAAGGAGGTTTATATAGGAAAGAGATTGTGATAGAAGACTGTGCAATGAAGTTTGTTGTTTTGTTAGATATCTGACGTGTGCTGTTTGGAAGAAGTGTTTGGATGCAAACAGAACTTACAAGAGATGAGTAAAGACTACTTTTCTACAATAGCGTTGTAGGCGAGGAGTGCGTAACATCAAAAGATGTCGTAATGTGTATTGGAACTATGCTAGCCAAACATTACGTAATTATTATGGTAGAGAAGTACGTGTAGTAGGTATTACAATGTGTGCGAGAGTATGGTGAATCAGTGTTTGTGATGATGAGGAAAATATGACGTGTACATGCAAACAAATGATGATGTCATGATGCGAGAACGTCAGAGACGCTACACGAGCATCTATAACGCCGCTCTCAATGTTTTCTCAACAGCTTCTGGCGGTGTTGCAGAGCGTCGTCCAGCCCCAGACTCGAGTTCAAAATCCGGATGTAGCAGATCAGGAATGATGGCATTGCTCTCTAATCGTTTAGCTCGGGGAACTCCCACCACCATACCACACCATACCGTACATGTGCTCTCTGGCCTACATGTACCTCTTTCACCAAACCAGCAAGACGAGTCAGACGACTCCAAGTTGTTGTAGAGATACTCTCTGAACACCCTCTCCGCTTACACCCTGCGTCCCCTTTACTCTGGTATATGTATCATCTTTCCATTCCCCCTGCATACAATGTACTCTGCCTCTCCCCAATCCTCTTTTTCTACACTTCCCCACTCTCTGGTGCATTGAAGTGTCGCTGAAGCGCAGACCTCAGGTCAGCGGAGATACTCAAATTTCACCACCACAGCTGCGACGGCATACAATCATCTCTTTCATGCGGTATTCTGTTCTTGATGTTTGTTATTTCTCGTGAAAAAAAGGGAGAGGAAAAGATATTGGCATAAACCCTCCATATCGAAAGAAATATAGTGAGTGCAATCGTACCACGACACCCATGGAACAATATGTAAGGATTTGAATGTCGTTTTCATGTGATTGCCATCATAAATCGTCATCACACTGAGAGTTGGACTAAAAAGGAAAGCTTTAAAGACTACTTCAGTACCTTTAGAATATTAATGCTTCTTGTACTAGTTTTAGATCTAATCATGTTCACTGTATGCTACCATGTATACCGTATATCTTCCTTTTGTAGTCCAACTCTCAGTGTGATGACGATTTCTGATGGTAATCACATGAAAACGACGTTCAAATCTTTACATATTATTAGAGAGTTTACGCTTAACGTTTTTTCAATTTCGAACGTGAGATCTCACGGTCAAAATGGCGCATCTCACATTGCAGCGTGAGATTTCAACGCGACAGAGGGCCATCTCACTGTGAAAAAAGCGATTCAACGCACGTTTTTTCTCACGTTCGAAAACAACGTGAAGCGTAAACTCTCTATTGTTCCATTGGTGTCGTGGTATGGGTGCGCTCATTATATTTTAACTCGGATACTGAGCCGGTAATAAATGTAAAAAAAAGAGGAGAAAACACATGAGAACGAGTCATTCAGCAACTGTCCACGACTGTAACACTGAAGATGATAAACAGTCACAAAGTGAATAGGGCACAAAACTGACAGGCTGTTGGTTTGCGCACTGGAGCCTCTGGAGGTGTGTTAGAGCTACAATGTAAGGCTCCTGTCGCTGAATATCTCAGTAGCCTGTCAGTTTTGTGCCCTATTATCGCACTTTCTGACTGTTTATCATCTTGTTACAGTCGTGGATAGTTGCTGCATAACTCGTTCTCATGTGCTTTTTACACTCACAAAATTTCTTTCGATATTAGATTTCTTGTCTCCACGCAGCCTTTATAAACCCTCCAGATAGCTGTTTCCAAATGAGCCAGCGCACGCGAAAAGGGCTAGGGGGCTAACGTACTTGCACTTGAAACTGTCAAAAAGCACTTCAAAGTTTGACGTGCGCTTTTTGCGTGGATTTTGAAGTTGAGTCGCTGCGATTCTGTATAATCTCGCGCGTTTTCGCAATTTTGCGCAGGTCGATGACACAAGAATGGGGTTGACGGTCTAAGCTTTCCACCAGTCTTTAGATTTTGCAAATCGGTCCTCGCGTTGCTGAGATTCATTTGTTTGAAGCTGCGCTTGTTTTCTTGAGAGAGCTTCTTTCTCAACAATTTTTTCTCGCTCTTGCCATGAGTCGAAGAATAGTCTTCACTGTCGATGAAGCTCTTGCTGACGTGCTCAGGGAGTGCGAAGATGAGTTTCATGGCGATCCTGAGAGTAGCTCTGTCGCTCCACTTCAAGATTCTGGTCAGGAAATTGCTGAACAGGGCGTAGAATCGCAAGTAACATAGTTGACACTGACGACGCAGACTAACTCCACTACCTCAACTCCAGGGTGAACAGCGATGTTGTAACAGCGAACTACCTGCATGTAGAGCCTCAAAGCGACTCTGATGAGGCTGGAGTTATCGCTGATGAAGAAAATCTAACAGTGGAAGACGAAGCAATAGTGGAGAACGTCCCTGCTGCTGCTGCTGCTCCTGCACCTGAATTTGCTCAGCTCCAGAATTGTGGATGCAGCAAGAACTGCCTCCGTAAGTTTGACAGAGTAACTCTTGAGCAGTCAACACTAAACATGAGGGAAATGGAGAAAAGTGAGAGCGATACCGTGCTATTGGGAATTTTGGAGTCCTGCCGCCACAATACCAGTCAGAACGCGCATGGGGGAAAGCGTCGCCGCGAGTCCTTCGCCTACAGCTTCCAGGGTGTCGAGGTGTGTGTTGGTGCGTTTCGCTACGCGTACGACATCGGCAAGAAGCATTTGTATGGTCTGCAGCAGCACCTGGAGAAACACGGACTGGTGCGGACTGGTGCCCAGGGACCATGGCAATACAGGCAGGCGACCACATAATGCGCTCCTGTACGCTAACGTGAAGAGATGCGTTCAGTTCATCAACAACCATGCAGAAGTCAACGGCATTCCGCATCCAGCCCCGCTGCGTGGACGTGATGATGCTCCTCCAGTGTTCTTGCCTGCTACCCAAACATACAAGAGCGTACATGCCTTGTACAAGGAATCTTGCGCGGCAGCCCAAGTTGAGATCATCGGTGAATCATCGTTCCGCTCCATTTGGGTCGACAATTACCTGGTACGAGTGGGACCGCTTCCTGCCCGACTTCTTCCGGCCAATCCCAGCCGTGAGCCAGATGCACCAGTTCACCTTCGCTGCTGCCACACCAGGAATGGTTGAAGTGCATTGGCGGAAACAGTGACTCTGTTGACATCCTGAAGACCACCGTGCAGGCAGTGCAAGATGCAGGCTTACCACCGGTCATTGCACCTGGAGGTATGAGCAGAGCTCGTCGCCAGTACTTGCACAAAGAAATCCGTCCGTTTGTGCAAGAGCAGTTCAGGGATGACCTATGCCCACCAGTCAGTGACTAGACAATTAGAGAGCCGTAACTGTACAGTTCTAATCGTGTGCTCTTCTGTAACTGTACAATATTCACACCATGTTGCCGATGAACACAATCGCGGAAATTGGCTGCTTACGGGCCACGACTGTGCATGTGTGTGGTCTTAGTCGAAAATGCTGATTATGCCTCTTCTGTGTTGGTCCAAACTAGGCATTAAAGTGCACTCTGTACATCATGAATATGCTTCAAATGCTTCATCAAGAAAATAGTGTCAGCGTATGTACAATGTCTAGAACAGACAATCATTTTTTTCTTTGCACCGCAAAGTGCGATACTTGCCAACAGACCACCTGGCACTAAAACACCTATAACATTGCAACGAAAAGAGATTTTTTGATGCGGTTTTTTGCAAAAGATTTCTGAAACATGTTGGAGTAACACTAGATAGTCAGCTCGAAATGTCAGATTTTAGAGGTTAACCCCCTTTTCGCATGCTCTGGCTCAAATACAGTATTCAGCATGTTATTATTTTCAAATTGCTAGGACTTTTGCGCCTACAGTACCACACGAATCCATGTGGCAGACTGGCTGTTAACCTTCGTGCATGTGTTATCACTTTATCTTATCACGGTTACATTTACCTGTTACCTCAAAGCGCCAATCGCGCTTCTTCATTTTAGCAGTTGTTCTCGGTATAGAATACGTGTACCGGTACATGTATTGCTCTTCACGTAGTAATACGTGAAACCCAGAGTTGTGACAAAGCTTCCAATCTCTCTTGTGTAGTGCTGTTCATGTGCTCTCACTATGCAGTAGTCTTTTAAATTACTAGTAACTTTCACTCATGAGATCTGTATGATCCAAGCAGTTGTCTGGAGAAGTCTTTACTAATAATAATCTGCAACAACTACTTGGAGTCGTGTCGCAGATTTGGTTAATGAGGTTGGTCGGAGAGCGCATGTGATGGTGGGAGTTTGAATGGTGGGAGTTTGAACTCAGATCATGACAGATGAGCGGACCAAAAGATGCTGCTTACCCTCTTGACATGAATCGCTCTCGAGTCTCGACTGTTCTAATGATTGTACCAAGCAAGTCTACTCGTCTCTGTTGGCTTCAGTGACCAACCTTTAAACAACAACAACAATACCAACAACCTACGGGAATAAAGATTTCAAACCTAGCCAACTGCTTAGATAACATCTCCTACTTCTTGTATTGACTGTATGGCCTGGCCGGACTGTATGGCCTGACTGTATGGCCTGGCTGTATGGCCTGACTGTATGGCCTGGCCGGACTGTATATAATCATGTACAGCACTTCGTCTTGGAGGTGAGACATGATAATTGTGGGGAAGTGCACAGGATCTAGGAGTGTGAGCGCACCTCTTGGCACCGGAAGTACAGCTCGCTCGATTCAACTCGATTTCTTTTGAACGCCCAAAAAACGCATAGCATGTCCAGAGAGCTCATTTTGTCCATGTAAAGAAGGTGGCAATGCCTGTTCATTCTGGTCCGCCGACGTACTGCTACCATGGCTACAGACAGTGCTGCTCAATGAAATCCAGTTCCGCCACTAGGCATTGGCGGATAATGCTCGAAAAGGTGGCAGATTTTGCTCGAAAAGCAGTGAAATTGGCAGAACCATACAAACCTTATGGCGGGCAATTCCTCGAATTCTGCTCCATTTTTTTATCCACATACCAAACATGCATGAAACTTACCAGAAAAAGTACTGCCAATTTTTCTGCCGGCATTATCCGTAAAGGCCTACCCCCCCCCCCCCCCCCACACACACACACACACACTCACTTGCGCCTTGCACCATTTCGTAGCCCAGTCGCGGCCAGTGTTCAGGTCTAGGGCTGCGCAATGCCCGGCGCATACTGGAGTGACTCGACTGGAGTAAGAAAGGTAAAGTAAGTTCACACATCCACGTTACCTGTTACCACCGACTTGAATTTTATGAGAAGTACACCGACGTAACCGTCACCACTAGTACTGGCACTAGTGGAACTATGCCAGACAGTACAGTGGGCATGGGCTGCAGGATGGCACATAAAAGTCGTTACTATGGCTGTTGCCATGGGCGCTAACACATCGGTGCAAGCTGAGCGCAGGGTACAAAATCACTCATCACTCGCGTGCTCACCCCACACTCACCATGCGCTCACCGGCAGTGATCAACCGTGAGTTCTTCCATAGAATCTTGATCCAAGCGTTACTTTGGACAGGGGAGTAAAACCCGACTAGGCAAGCAAGCTAGCTGGGAAGGCCCCAGGGAGAACTGATTCACCTTGACTGCAGGCCAACAAAAATAAACATTGAGACATTGACGATGATTTGTTGCCTCCTAATCCCATTCCTGGAGATTTAGCCCACCATGCTACGTGTTGACTATGCTGTAGCTATCCCGAGCTAGTAACTAGTGATTCTAACCTTTTCAATAAGATTAGTGCAGTTTTGCAAGGATGGTGTATTTGAATTGAGCAATTTCTCTACCATCACCGAGTAGAAAGTCGAAGAGCGAGAAAGGTAAACAAACATCGTAGCGCTGAAAATAGAAAGTAATTATTGGTTGAGCTCCCTGGATTCTCGAGTCGCATCTGGAAGCTTCTGCAAGTCCTCTTGCGTCCACGGATACTAGTAAGATTTTGTTGAAAAGCTGGAGCGTTGAGTGAGTAGGAATGGCGGTGGCTCTGGACGCGCTAGTCGACTTGGCTGTCGGTACCAACCCGCAATCACAAATAAACGTGCACAATCTGAACGACTTGCTTCATTCTATGGTACGTTGGTTAGCGGCCAGCGGGCAAGGTGGTTCGTCGGAGGCAGCCGCGAAGCTTCCTCCACTGCTCGACAGCAGTGGAGCGATCCATGGACAGAGCAGCAGCGGAACTGCTTCAGCAGTTGGTGGCAGTGGTACGTCCGATGGTGCTACTGGTGAAGCCGGTATATCTGTTGGTGGAGGTAGTGGTGGAGGTAGTGATGGTGCTGGCGCAGGGCCACCATCATCATCAGCAGGCGGGGGTGCAGTAGGTCGTGAAGGTACTCCTGGTGGTGCAATAGACTCTGGTGTCAACTCACCCTGGCTGTATGCATTATCTGAAGGAGAGGTGCGTAGCATGGAAAACAAGCTAAACACACTGGAAAGTCGTCTGGACACATTGAATTCCCTAGATGAACTGCAGCGGAGGGCGGCCGATGGGGCAACTCCACTAGCCGATATGTGGAACTTCTCTACCATAACACGGCGACTGGAAGCAGCTGAAGCCGGAGTTGCTAAGGTGAGACAGACCGCTTGAACTGCATACTTGTGGAGGTTTATGTATGGTCATATACACCACCACCACCACCCACATCCCCACTAGCACTTGGCGGATATTGTCCGCAAAAATCATGTTTTCTACGGTAGTTTGGGATTATCCACTGAGGGTTCAGTCCCGAAAGGATTCCCAAATACATGTAGGTCAATCCCCAATGATATCAAAGCGATGAAGAATTCAGTACAGATTAAAACAAATAGAGTGATTGTTTTGAAACATTGGTAATCAACCGCGTAGTGCCTAGCATGCTATCAAATCTCATTGGCAAGTCTCGCCGATGTTCAGTTATACAGCAGTGTTGCGAATGCTGTTATTGCTGTGTTGTTGTGTACATGCTCCTAACGGTTGCACTGCACATGGCAGGTGTGTGCCATGATGGACGAACTAGCCAAGGAGCTCAGTTCCATGCGTCAAAGGAATACTGAATCAGACAAGAGGAGTGAAGAAGTGAGTAGTAGTCAGTGGTAATTATGTGAGGATAATTCAAGATATCGTATACTGCATAATGCCTTACATGTATGTACCCAGCACACATAAACCATTTGTGCATATTGATGTTGCACCGCTACAAGCGTTTAGCCACTAGAGCATAGCCATAGTATCAGCCACCTGCAACAGCAAGCTATGATCAAGTTGCTATGGAGGTATTGACACTATTATTCCCTGTACAATGGCGTGGGAATGGGAGCATAGATTTGTGTCATGGTTGATGAACTATCAGTCTTTTTTAGGAAATGCTGACTGGAGACCTGGAGTATAGCCCATCAAAATAAAAATGTAATCTACACATGTACATGTACAGCAGCAGCAGTACAGCAGCAGGTGGTGACTCAGTTGTGTGCATGCGCATATGTGTGTGTGTGTGTGTGAGTTGCTGCCGATGGTTCCGTAGTAAGGGTGGGCTTGCAGTTCATCGCTGCCAGCCTGCACTCCCTGAACATGCAGATACGGCATTGACGGCGTCTCTCGCTAGTTGCTGCTTCCAGCATTGTCAACGCTGCAATCGCTGCTTCAAGTCCCGGGCTGGTTTTAACCGCCATAACTGCAACCGTGGAAAACGTCTTGCTGCAGCCGATAGGGAATCACTGCCGCTGATCTGCATGCATTGCCCGAAACGTTTCCGACGACAGCAAGATTTGACGAGGCACCAGAAGTCCTGCCAATGACGGTGCACTCCAAACTCTGGCCCCCTCCGGGGGTGACATTGCCCAATGGGCAGTCATGCTATAGTAGTAGTAGTAGTAGTAGTGTGTGTGTGTGTGTGTGTGTGTGTGTGTGTGTGTGTGTGTGTGTGTGTGTGTGTGTGTGTGTGTGTGTGTGTGTGTGTGTGTGTGTGTGTGTGTGTGTGTGTGTGTGTGTGTGTGTGTGTGACTGTGTGACTGTGTGTGACTGTGTGTGTGTGTTTTGCTCTGTGCTCAGATGTCCAAGAGACTGTCAGACATGTCAGATGAACTAACACTACTCCAAGGCAGTGATAGAGCCGGTATGCTATTCTGGTCAACAACACTCACTCCCTTGGTTGAAGACCATGGTAGATTCAATACAGGAATGATGGTCAAATTTTACTTGAAATTGGCAGGGCGCTTTCTTCCGAAGCAAAGATACACACCCAATAAGGAAGGAGTATCGTGGCCTGTTGAGAATGTTACGTGTATGATGGTGGTCACAGCAAAGGAGACTGGAGTGCTGTGTTCATGAGATATTCACTACTGAATGCATGCCCGGATATGGGGACTCTGAGCGGGTGATGCGACTGTGTGCACTCAAAGGCATGCTGTGGAAGTATACAATTCTCTCCGTTGCAGTAATGTTATTGGATGAGTAAAAGTTTGAAAAACGTGTAACGCAAGTCTTCCTCTTGGCGCTCAGTCGAATAATTTTGGTGAAAAGGATCTGTGATTCAGTGTTTTCCTCCAATTACTTTCACAGTAGCTCAGTGCCTCCTCTGTGTTTCCCTGTAATTCTGCTGCTGGTTCAAAATCCAGTCTATTCACATCACCTCCAGTGTTCAAGTATGGCATCAGTCAATGATATCAACACCTAAGTGGTAGAGGTGCAACAACACATTCACCAGAAGACAACACATTCACCAGAAGACAACACATTCACCAGATGGGTGCTGTGCCCCCCCCCCCCCCCCCCCCGCTACAGTAGCAAGAACCCTACATTACCACAGTGTAATTGTTGTACAAGGTTTTGAAATCATCCTACACGGTTTACTGTGCATGCTTGTGTGTGGTATGGGGAGGGGGCTGTTAAATGTTCCTGCTCCCACCATGTTGTGCATAGCATAATGGAAATGGCGTGACCGATGAAAACAAGAGTTCCAATGAACAGACGATTTGTCTATCACTGCTTTGCTTTTCTTGTTCAGATTCAGGTGCTAGAAACAAACTGCAGGACATAGCTGATGAACTGAATGCACTCAAGGTAATTGAAAAGTAATGTGTTTGTGCGTATGTCACTGTGCATGGGAATTGATGTGGGAAAGAGAGAGAGGGAATGTGTGTGTGTGTGTGTGTGTGTGTGTGTGTGTGTGTGTGTGTGTGTGTGTGTGTGTGTGTGTAAGCGTCGTTGGAGAGATGTGGCAGCTTCAGACTGCGTGCGACCGGTATCCCGGAGGCGCAATGGTACCACCTTGCTCAGGACCGGAGGGACTGGCGCGACCTTAGCCGTCGGAAGCCACCAAGCCAGCCCCAACCAAGAGTGTTCGTCTGTGTCTGCGGCCGCGACTTTCGCCGTCCGAATGATTTACCCCGACACAAAAACTACTGCCTCGACTACTAGCTATCATCGCCTTTGGCGATGGGCTTTCCAAAGCTCCAAAGGTGTATAGGAAAGGGCAGAATAATTTGACTAGCAGCCTACAGAATGTGAAGGCGGAGTGTAAAGTCCTCTCGAATCAGGATACTTGAAAAGTTGACAGATGCCGCATTGTGCAATGTGTTGGTTTTTGCCGTTTCTGTCCATCACCCTTTAACCATCCCACATCCTTTTCTTGTGTGTGTGTGTGTGTATGTATGTATGTGTGTGCGTGCGTGCGTGCGCGCATATGTGCATGTTCACAGACTGATGTGAATGAAAACTTTGCAAAGTGTGAGGACTTGGAGGACCTAGTCACCTGGCAAGCACTGGAAGACTGCCTTAAGGCACGTATTCCCGACCCTTCTACGGAAAAACCAACACTACAGCCAACCACCCGTCAAGAACGGGTGAAAAGTGCAAAGAAGGCATCGCCATCTCATGAAGCCATGGAGGCACTGCAGCAAGTCGGCGCTCTTACCGGCAAGCATGATTCGCTTGTTGGTAATGTAACTGACTTGGAGGTAAGTTAAATGCCGTTCGGATTATCATAATCATTGTAATGCTACATGGCATGATTGGATGATGTGATTTCCCCAGTTTTGCCCCCAATTCCAATTTCCCCAGTTTTGTCCCCAATTCCATGCCTATCAGAGTAAAAAAATTAAGGAAATACCATCCTAAAATGGTGTTGATGGGTTCCTCCACAGCTGAAGAAGAACTACAAAAATCAGATTTTTGAAGTTTGGGCTATAAATTTGGAGGATTTGAAATGACGCTTTGCCTATAAATAGACATGTGTTTTTGGCAGCATATCAGTTCTAGTTTGAGGCGTTAGGCACAAGCACTGAAATGACTCGTGTTGCCCTCAGTGGCTGCAATGTGACCACACCTGACTTTGGGTAGTGGTCCTACCTCACAGAGCTACAACTGAAGAGGTCTGCTTGCAGTAATGATAAATATCACAGTGCTGTGAACAAGCTAGGGCAAGTGACAAATTATTAAAATGATATCACACGTCGAGCTTTGTGAAATCACTGCTCAAAGTGAGCCCCTTGGGTAGCTAGGCATCTTAGGCTGTACATAAGTAATGCTCTTGCACGTTAGATGCGTTTATCGTGATACCTCTGCTGCAGTTTAATGTTGCTGTACATGTAATCTTGTTTGCGCATTCTGGGATACTTTTCTGATCTGACTGAGATATTGTGTTCTGTTCTGCTAGAATGCCCTGGCTGGCAAATTGACGGCAGAGGACATAGCCAACTTAGCACCCAAGGAGCACATTGAACTTGTTGCTGACCTGCAGGCAAGAGTCCTTGCCCTGGAAGGTAACCACCGCTTACGCTTAACTGGCATTACGAGGAGTCAAGTTTGCACAACACACCACCCTTTGTTTATATTTTGTCTGTGTAGGTGTTGTAGTATCGGTCGGTCCTATAATCGGTGCATGGAGTGATTGCGCTCTGGCTGTCCTTATAGACACTGACAGATTGTCTTCCAGTTGAGGCTGAAATGTATGTAACAACATGGTCGGGGTACTGATATAACTGGTCTCATAAGACAGGTGGTCTCTTGACAAGGTGGTTGCTCCACACAGGTTCTTCTGTGCGCACATAGCCTCAACCGCAAGCCCATCATTAATAAATGAAAAGTGACCTGCACTATCCACAGGGGGTGACTGAGTACATGCATCATACCAATGCTTTGTTTTGTACTTGCTTGGTGTTCTGTGCTGCAGATCAGAAAGGAGAGTTCTCTGCTCTAAAGGAACTAGTCGACCAGATCAAGCAAACCACCGATGAAGCGTCAGCTTTAGATTCAGAGAAGGTAGGATGGTAGCCAGGGACACACGAAGCCCAGATACTGGCACACGCGCACCACTCTGCAGTGGCATTGTGTGCCTGAAGGGATGCTTGCCCGCAGGGGATGAAGCACCTGCATGCGTGGTCCATGGGTATTTCGAGCTGGCCAATTCGTAATGCGGCCATCGCTAGCTTGCGCTTAGCGATGCTATGTTGTGCTTGGCAACCACAGTGCATAATCCAGGAGCACTTGTCCGTTGGCTTATGCATTCACTCAAATACCCTATGCGTGGAAAAGAAAGTTGCTATGAATACACCAAGTTCAATGCAGGAAGTTCACAGTGGTTAGGAAAAATCTGATCAGTCAGAAAGCCTGGAATTGACAGTTCACTCTGCCTGGCCTTTTCAGCACTTTGATGATGTTGATTTGAAGCAGTAGCAAAGTTGTTCATGCTACATCATGTGAGACATGTACTGGGACTAATGCATTTCACCAGCCTCGCCTTCCTGCCGGTGCTAACATCTACATGTATTTGTATTTCAGTTGGCGAATATCTTGAACAGTCACAGTGCAAACGAGCAGCTGATCAAGGACATGGCCTCTCAGATGGGAATCCTACGCGACCAGCTCTCCGTTCTGGAGAAGACAGTGGATGCCCTGCAGAATGCGGCACTACAACAGACGGGCCCTCCACCCACTATTGTAAGTCATTCATGATGATTGTATTAAGCTGTTTACTTTGCTGTGGAAGAGCATGCATGCACCCATGCAACTGCCACAACCATGGTCATACTTCCTAGCTGTGTATGTATCCACAAGACTTTCGTGGAGAAGGAAATAGGTTGAGAATGCTGTTTTAGGGTCTGGTGATGCCACTGAACTCTGTGAGAGTGTTTATAGTGGTTCATAGCTGCTGTGTATGTGTCTATGCATACATCTGCTCATCCAGTATTCTTTCTGTTTTCTAGGACGGGCATCAATTTTGTTCATCATCCGAGTCCATACCATAACTACATGTATATGTTGAGTTAGAAACAGGACGACTGACGACACATTATCCAGACATTACAACGGGAACAGGTAGGTTGGGGGAACGACATTTATTATAGACGACGAGACAAGAGACCAAGACGAACGAAACGACTACTTGAAGTACATTGAAGAGTGAGAAAAGAGAGAAAGAGATCAAGTCTGAACGGCAAGATAAAGGGCCTGGGTAGCTATGGCAAATATGGGCGCGCAAGTAGCTACCCAGGCCAATGGAACAAAAGGAGACAAAAGGTGAGTACGCAAGTGCATGCAGGCCAGCTAGAAAAGGTACGGCCTAACATATATAACACTGTTCTATTTATTTTCTGGTGCTTGCGAATACTCTCGGCATGCTGTGTGGATTTCCTAACAGGATCCAGAGCTGATCGAAGGCTTCCGCTCACAAGTCACCGGCATGAAAGATGAGCAGCAGTTGCTACATGATGCACTGAAGGAATTACTGCGCGACGTGACTGAAAACAAGCAGCATGTTCAGGTTGGTACTGGGTCGAACTTGCATGCCAGGAGTGAATGAAAGGCAGCCACACACAGTCCATCACACCGGGTTGACAACACGGGCACACGATAATGCAGCAATGCCATGCACGCAGCTCTGTACAAGATAATGCTGCAATACCATGCACGTAGCTCTATGTTACTGCATGGAAGCATTCATCATTAAGTAAATGATAAAAGCAAACTGTCTGAATACAGCTATTGCACACCTATCCCGTGACCTGCATACCGGGCAGCCATGTTGGCTCCAACTCCGCTCCATCCCGGCATCTATGGGTCATGTGATGATGTTGGCCATGGTGGTTCCCCTGCCAACATGAATCAGTTGTAGTTCCTAAATGGACTTAAGTAGACAATCATAGAGTTCTGGCAGGACTTTATGGCTGAATCAAGGCCGAGTGCATACGGCCAAGGGCGCAGGCCAAGGCGCGTTGCGCCGAGGCCTGCGCCCGCGGCCGTGCGCACGAGGCCTTGATGAAGGCTGAAAGTCCTGCCAGAACTCTATGATCGTGTTTCAGGTTTCCACTTACATCCTTTGAGTCGCGTAGATCTAGATGGTATACTAGTATTAGTAACTATAAGCGCGATACCACAGAGGGGTGGACGGGGACGTGGTTGCTAGACCTGTTGCTTTTTTCCTTTGCACAAGAACAAGTAGGTTGGTCGGGGACGTTGTGGCTACACTATCACTCCTTTGCTGACACGCGATGATCTTATCAATTTCCGTCTACATCAGTACATGAAGGCGTCGTGCATACAGCGCTACGCGCCTTGGCCTGCGCCCGGGCCTTGGCTTAGGCCTGGCCGTAGATCTACGCTCATCGGAGTCATGGTCAGGTTTACACTTCCGTAAACTGTATATAAGCGCGACACCACCTAGGGGTGGAGGTCGGGGACGTGGCGGCCGTATCTCTTGCTTTTCTTTTCTTTCCCAAGAAGAAGTAGTTGCAGAATTGCCAAAGCTCATGCGTGCGGCCGTGCGTACGGCCGCGGGCGCAGGCCTCGGCGCTACGCGCCTTGGCCTGCGCCCTTGGCCTTGATTCATGGTCAGGTTTCACTTGCGAACTGTATATAAGCGCGATACCACCTAGGGGTGGAGGTCGGGGACGTGGTGGACGGATCTCTTGCCATTTTTTTCAAAAATTTACTTGGCCTTGATGAAGGCTCAGGTGAACGAAGTCTCTTGCTTTCCTTTTCTTTCCCAAGAAGAAGTAGTTGCAGAATTGCCAAAGCTCATGCGTACGGCCAAGGGCGCAGGCCAAGGCGCGTAGCGCCGAGGCCTGCGCCCGCGCGCGCTTGATTCATGGTCAGGTTTACACTTGCGTAAACTGTAAGCGCGATACCACCTAGGGCTGCTTTTTAATTTGGTGAAGAAGAAGAATGTTTTGAATTGTTTTCAGGTTGTAGCTGTTTACTTTCGACACTCCTTCACTGACACACGTACAAACCTGTTGTCAACATTTACCGCCATTACCTGGTGAAGAACTTGTTACCATGCTAGATCATAGAATACTGGATTGCTTACTACATGTAGCCACATTTGCTACCTTACATCACAGTACTTGTATGTAAATTCCATCAATGAACAGAACTGAGCATGACGTCATGTCTACAGGCATGCCCAATCTACATGTAGACCCGGTTTTAACCATGACTATTGTACTTTACTCCCCAGCAAAGGTCCTTCTTGACCCACGTTCTTCTTCACCTTGTCGCAGGACGGACACAACAGACACCAGCAACTTAGTTCAGTCAATGCCTTCTCTTCCAGTGTGTTTGGTGGTTTATTAATTTGTTTGACATTCCCGTGCGAATCCGGTACACTGTTGATTATGGAGCCTGCTGCAAAGAAGAGATTTTTGTCCGCCTCTGACGGTGATGTTGCGGAAATTTTGACCTCCAGGGTTCCCAAGTCCACGAAGGACACGACATCCACGTGGCTGTCTATGTTCGAAAAATGTCTCAAGGACAACAATCTGAAATGCGACCTGCGGGACTGCAGCCGGAAGGAGCTGAACAATGTGCTCTGCCGTTGTTACATTTCAATGAGACGGAAAGACGGCGGCTATTACCAAGAGCCAGGGTACCATGGTTTCCGGGCTGCCATCCAGCGGCAATTGACATGCCACGACCGACAATTCAACGTACACACTGACGTTGAGTTTCAGAAATCGAACGATGTTCTAGATGGCGTGCTGAAAAGGAACAAACGTGAAGGCCACAGCAATCCTGTCCAGCACAAAGATCCCATCACAGACATTGATATGGACAAGATATCTTACTTCTTCGACAGAAGCAAAACTGCAGAGAATCTGACCAGACATGTTTGGTTTTTCACAACACTCCATCTGGGCCTCCGTGGTCGCGAGGTGCAGCGCAAGATAACTAAGGCCGATGTTGAATTTGGCACCGATGCCCATGGCGATTTTGCTCGCCTCTCCGCGGACTTCGCTACAAAAAATTACCAAGGCGGGCACGGATCTGCTCGTCGCGACGCCGGTGCTGGAAAGATAACGGACCAAGCCCAACTGCTGTCATTGCGGATGATGATGGAACACCTACACCCGGACTGTCCTGCTCTTTTCCAAAGAGCGAAGCAGAATTATGCCACCAAAGAAAAAGTATGGTTTTGAAACTCGCCTCTCGGCAAGACTACTCTCGGTAACATGATGCCCGACATTTCCAAGGCCGCCCAATTGACACAGATATACACTAACCACTGTCTACGCGCTACCGTTGTGTCGATGTTGTCTGGTGAGGGTATTGAGCAGCGTCAAATAATGGCATTGACTGGCCACCGCAACTCCAACAGCCTGGCATCTTACACGCGGCCGACAACCGCACAAGAGAGAACTATGTCTCACATACTAGATGGGAAGAAGAGAAGCGAAGGAGCGCACAGCAGCACCGGAAAGGCCAACACCGCACAGCCTGATTCGGTGCCCTTAACTGAGGTGTTCCCTGAATTCACAGATACGGAGATCGAACTGCTGTTTAGGGACTGGGGCAACACCTCGACACCCAGTGTCACACCAGGTCACAAGGCAGCCAGCAGCAGCGGTGCAGGTCCTCTTCCTGCAACCACCAGCATTAGTGCTCCACTGCCAGCAGCCAGCAGCGTCAGTGCTCCACTGCCAGCAGCCAGCAGTGTCAGTGCTCCACTGCCAGCAGCCAGCAGCGTCAGTGCTCCACTGCCAGCAGCCAGCAGCGTCAGTGCTCCACTGCCAGCAGCCAGCAGCGGCAGTGCTCCACTGCCAACAGCCAGCAGCATCAGTGCTCCTCAACGAGTCTCGTTGCAGCCACAAGAGCCAGACAGGCAGACATGCGATGTCATCGACAGTTGGATCCAGAAAGCAACTGCAACGGAGTTGAGACAGATAGAAACTCCTCGTCCGCAACAGTTCTTCCAGGGAGCAAACTTCCAGGGAGCTAATATCACATTCAATTTTAATGTCAAATAGTTCTTCAGGCTTAAGAATCGCTGCCAAAGGTGGCACTTTCCGTAAATTGTAACCGACTTCAAGTGTGATCAGAACAATAATCGTGCAGTCGTTGCACAGTCAAAGATCGCATGTCCACAGTGGAATGTGACATGTGAACTGAGATGGCAACGGAAAACTGACGCAGACCCCTGCACTGTAGAGCTAGGCTGACAGCGTGCGGGCCTTTATCGGCTCATCAAGGCCACCGCGGGAACGTCGCTCATTGGCTACGACCATGGAAACGGCACTGTAGAAACCTGAATACAGTCGACCTACCCTTATAACGATAACCTCTATAACGATATTACCCTTATAACAATATTTTTCTGCCAAACCAAATCACTCCATTGACTTGTGTGTACAATGCCTTACCTCTATAACAATATTGCTATAACGATATTACCCCTATAACGATATAAATGGGCTGACCAATCGACATTTTCCATTTTATAACAATATCTAGCAGGGAATATGTAGAGCCCACTATCCAGGTAGGCTAAGCTTCACTTGATAAGTCGCTGGGACATGACGAAATACAATGGGGGCACCAGTGGTCACCTTGCTGTGTACATAATGTGCATGTAGGACAGTTTATTAAGCTACGAAGAGTGTAAAAAATGAACAAAATCCGTGTATTATGACGTATGTGTATGAAATGAACCGGTTACCCCTATAACAATATTACCCTTATAACAATATTTCTTGGTCTGACACAAATATCGTTATAAGGGTAGGTCGACTGTAGATGATAAATACGTCGTTGGACTACTTGGAGATTGACATTGCTTTTTAAAAGCCGCAGGCTGTAACCCTAGGTCTCAGCTAACCTCTTAGCCTCCATGCTATTGTTTGTCTGCTTTACAGCAACTCTACCAAGGAGTGGAGAGTCTAGAGGGTATGAAAGCAGACAAGGAGTTTGTTACCCTGGAAGTTGAAGAGGTATGGTGTGATTCTACCAAGATATAAATCAACGTACGGTAGGATATTGAAGGTGTTCTACAATGTGTATGGTGGATGACCGCCTAAATTGATCCTATTACTTGGCAAAACTGTTCACCTTCACACAAGCAAAGAGAAGCTGCAGCAAAGTTTTCACCTCCCTAATAGTATACTGTCAGAAGTGTGTAGAGTCATTCAAGCTCTTTTCGCCGAAACAGCATGGTGGTGGATGTGACGGTGACATATCCCGAATAGTGCGTTCCCCTTTTCACTGGCTGTGTCTATGCAATGACACATGGTACAGCACATAACGTTATACTGGTAGAGCACTGCGTGATCTGTGCATGGTAGTACATGATCAGCAGAATTAGAATCACTGCACAGAAATAGCATGCAAAAGGGAAAGTACCTGCTGGGATAAATTGTAAAATGGGCACGGTCAGTATTGCAAATGTTAGCTGATTTTACATTGCGGTAATCTTTGAAACGTCTGAGGATCATGCAGTCGACAGCGAAAGTTTATTCTTCTTTGAGCAGATTACAAGGTGTGGTGCCACTGCGTAGGACTAGGAGGCTTTTTTTGGTGTGGCGTTTCAGGTTTCGATGTCCAAATGTGTGACATATCACTACTCTTTGTGAAAACCTATTGTATTCTACTTGAAGTACCTACATATATCTGCATACACTACGAGAAGAGGAGAGAGACAACTCAGTACCTGCTCACTGTGCACCTTGTTTTGCTGAGCAGAAAGCGGATCGGCAGAGTCTGGATGACAAAGCCAGCCGTGCCTGGGTTGATAATCACATTCATCAGCTCACAGCTGAGATTCTGGAAGCAAAGGACAAGGTCTCTGGACAGGTAAGTTCAAGCTACTTGGAAGTATTTTCAATCCACGAGCATCCAGCCATGGCGCATTCCCACTGGGAACAGAATGGAACAACCTATTTGTTGGGACACCAAATTTCACGCTAAGGTGATCGATAAGCCAGCAATGAAGCATTATCGCAGTGGCAGTACCCCTGCTGTGATACCGACACCTCAGGTCAGCAGAGCCATCAATGCTTCACCATCACTGCTCAGCACGTCTTGGTGTAGCCCCTGCTCAGTACATGTAGTTGTCATGCTTGTCCCAGTCTCAGTACCATTGTCTTTCATTATTATTTTCGAGTTGGGTATGTGAACATGTTAAAACTTTTTTTTAAATACAATGAATCTCACCCCCCCCCCCCCCACACACACACACACATGTATTATAACGGCATGTGTACATTGAATCTCGCCACGGTAAAGTCGGGGAACAGTTAGTATGCTATGGGCTCGGCTTGCCTAGTGTACAGAGGTCATACGTCACCAATGACACAATGTGGTCTTATTAGATGATGGCTGAGAAACTCGTTTTTCCTCTGCGCTTTGTCACTCTAGGATGAAAAGCTTCAAGGTGCTCTGGATCGGTTGACAAATGATGTTGATGGCAAACTGGACCGATTGGAGCTGGAGCCACTCAAGGCATATCTAGGTTGGTCATACATGTACTGTCTCAAAGTAGCAGCCGAGCTAGTTGTTGTCCTGCCATCACATACTGTATGGATGAATGTGCATGGCGTTGATGCTTGACTGGGCTTGTGTATTTACTACAAGTACAATTTAGAGTCCTGGTGGTGACGGTCAATTTTTTCTTCAGACTTTTCCCGTTTGCATCTTTCCCTGAAAGGCTGAAACCCATGAATTTAATTCATGTATAACTGTACTTTGCACATACACGGTGGGTAAGAGTTTCGATCTTTTGCTCACCTTGTCCACTTTAGAAAGCAAGATTCCGAAGGGTGCCCCTGCTGTAGCTGGTGATGGCGGTAAGGGCGAGGAGGGAGACTGGGATGCAGCAGGAATGAGACGGTAAGCCGCTGATATCGTTTGGGAACTTAGCATCTGCAACCTGATGCTCCACACACCAACTAGAAGACATGCAGCGTTCTTTAGCCAGTCATCCAACGAGCATCACTGGGCCAGTGGGGCGGAATCTTCCCTTTGAGACATCACCAAACCCAAGGTTGTCTCTGTCGCATTGCCATGATCAATCAATGAACATCATTAGACAGTCTTGCATGGGCATGAGCATGCACAAACTGCGGAGCTGTGATTCTAAACCAGTGTGGCCGGAGTGTGAAACCATGGCGAAACCTGTTTGGTTTGTGATATGCAGTGCCTCCCATCGCCCTCCCCTCTTGTACTCACTCCTCAAGGCCGTCACAGACGGGGCGGCTGGGGCAGCTGAGGCCGCCCCACTTTTTCGGCCGTTTTTTTTTTTTAGCACATTACAACAAAGCGCGATGATCGCAGCTTAGCGCAAACGTGACAAATCCTTGTCCCCGGTCGTGGTTTGTTGCAGAAAAAAGTCTTTCATTGCAGTTACACTGAAATGGCACCAAATGCCTGGAAATGCTTGCAATTGGCTTCAATTTTTGAATTTTTTTTTCCCGGGGGAGGGTAATGTTTGTCCCCGATCGAAGCGTCTTCTTGGTTTGTTGCAGAATCAAAAAGATTTTCATTGTAGTTACCGTACACTGAAATGGCACCAAATGCCCGGAAATGCTTGCAATCGGCTTCAATTAAATTATATTTTTGAAATTTTTTCACGGGGGAGAACCCCCGAACCCCCCTTCCATGGCCGCCCCACCTCCAAAGTCGGTGTGACGGGCCTGCTTCTGGTCAATGACAATGTGCAGAAGAGCTATGCCAGTTCAGGAGTGCCAATGATTATGTGGAATGATTGCCAGGGCTCATACGGTTTAGTATTTCTACTCAGACATGCCACTGTCAGGTTGCATTGCAATGTTTGTGTGTATGTTTGCATGTGTGAATGCGCATGCGGGTATGTTACGTTGTGTCCAGAGCTCTGCTGAAATTCCACTGCATATCCTGTGATCGACCAGTACTTATGAAAGCTGATGGGTAAGTACAGCTGCGCCTCAAGGCCAATTTCTAACCTCGAGCATGACTAGGTCAATCGCATGGCCCGCTTAGCAGCTCAATATTGGAAGTCACAGTCTGGGGCCACTGGTCGGTTCTAACATACGGGCTTGGGGATGATAATTTCAATAATGTCAAGTATATGTTGTGCTTTGCCTACTTCCAAGCATTCAGATTATATAATTTAAGCAGTGTAATCAGGCCTTCCATCGTCGTCATGTTCCATTCTATGGAGTGAGACGGGTGCTTGTGATATGATAAGAATCTCTGCTCCGCAGTGTGAGTGGTTTAAGTCAAGCTACTCTCCAGTGTGACAAAGGAGTTGTAGCACATCCAGAACAAACAAAACAGATAAGGTGATACCAGCAATCCATGTACCAGGTGTGTCAAGAACTACCCCTTCCGCTTCCAGTACAACAATAGGGACATTAACCCTTTGTCCTTTCGCCCATACTTGAACCGTACACCTGTGTACGGTTCAACCCACGCATGTTCAAAGCGACCTGGAAGCTACGCGGATCACCCGATCCACCTGAAAATTCACGTGCACACAGCCTATGCTATGTAGAGAATGATACACGGGTCGCTGGGGCTAGTTGCCATTTGAAAAATTTCAGGAAATCAAAGTCGAAGTTTGCTTGCGCCGTAACTTCCGACATGGCAGCACGCAGGTGGCTTGATGCAGATGAAGCGCTTGTTTGAGGATAGCTGGAGTGACCCAAGCGACAATCCTATGTCCTCTGATGAAAGAAACGAACTGGACGAAGCCTTAGTTGAAGGTGTTGCTTCTGATTTTGATGACGACGCGGATTATGATGTCGTAACCGTCGACCCAACTGTCGGACATGTCGACTGCTCCGATTTGAGTGCAGGATCTGCAGAACAGCACTCGAGTGGTGAAGAGAGTGTACCACCGCCGTGTCTTACCCGTCGTGGAGCGGCAGGGACAGCTAGAGTGCCGCAGCACGTGGAGCGGGAGCGTAGTCCGATCCCAGAGAGGTCCAGATCTCCGTCACCTGCGCGCCGTCAAACTCATGGTCGACAGCCGCGCAGAGCGAGGAGAGTAGCCGCACGGGGCCGAAATGTCGAGCATGTCGCCACTGGCGCTCCTCTGGCTAATGCTCCGTGTTTGCCCAACATGCCAGGGCTGCTACTCCAGGGCATACTTGTACAAATTGCACATTATTATACATAGGAAAGAACTTGAACTTTGAAATTTTACCGATTTGGCAAAAAAATCATTTTTGATACTCTTGTTTAGCCACGCCTATCTGAGGAATTCAACCCAAACTGCATTTTTAGTTCACAAATATCATAAGCTTTCAGGAAAACATAAAGTGTACATACAAAATATCAGCTGCTTGGGTGTGGTGAGTGGATTTGTTGAAGCAGGTACCCCTCACATACATTTTGGGCAAAAGGACAAAGGGTTAAGCAACATGAAAGTTCGAAGTTTTGGTGGCGGTGATATTTTGCGAAAATATAATTCTTAGAAGAAACACGTCCCTATTATCCAGAAGTGAAGTTGATTTCAGCCTTCTCCATCATATGCACACTGTGCCGCACACTTGATCTTCGGTGTCCATGAATTCATGCTTTACTGAATTCCATCTTGTGCTGTTGATGCTGCATGTGTTTAGACCAGTGAACCCATTGCCAGTGGCCGGCAGTATGCGACCACAGAAGGTGGCATTGCGACCAGCCAACATTCAGGAGTTGGAGGCGATGAGAGAGCAGCAAAGACGATTTGTAAGGTAAGAAACACACTCACTCTTGCAATGAAACGTTTGTGAACGAGGCTACGTCGTGGTAATCAATGTCATTACACATGCAGGCAAGTAGGATGTCCCCACTCAGGAATACCAGACCAGTATGTCTTCTGCCGGTAGAATAACTTACCCAGGTCCGTTTTTAGTATTTTTTTTTAACTTTTTACATTACACTTTTGTATGTTCTTGTAGAGAATGTGTACCATGAAGTGTGTGCATTCGGAAAATGCCGAAAATATTGCTTCCATTATAAAAAAAAAAGGTTCGTGGTTGACCAATGGGAAACTTCCAACTTTTGAATGAGACCAATATGCTGGTGGAAGTGCATGATTGTATACAAGCCACTCAACATATAGCAGTGACGTCATTGATAACCGGTTAATGATCAAGTGCTACTTTGTATCTGTGCGTGCGTGCGCGTGCGCGTGTGTGTGTGTGTGTGTGTGTGTGTGTGTGTGTGTGTGTGTGTGTGTATGTGGTGGTATGTATTTCTGCGTGTGTGCATGTGTGTGTGTGTGTGTGTGTGTGTGTGTGTGTGTGTGTGTGTGTGTGTGTGTGTGTGTGTGTGTGTGTGTGTGTGTGTGTGTGTGTGTGTGTGTGTGTGTATATGTGTATGTGTTGGCCTGTGATGATCAGTGGTCTGCATAGCTATCCGGCATCATCATTCTTGCCATCCCTTCGGAGCTGCGGTGGTGGTCATACACTGACACATCCAACCAGGCGGGCCCGTCTCATTCCTCCCATCACGTAAGCTAGCCTTCGCTCTTCTTCATGAGTAATGAGTAATGCATGGCTTTAGTGACGTCTTTGGTTAGTCGGAAGTTATGGTGGTTGAACGGAGTTGAGCAAGGTGAGATTTCCCCACTGCCTAAATCATGACCTGGTTGGCGCATGGCTGCCCAGGGCACACATGAAGCTTGACAAGCTTTCAGAGCAGCACCAAGACGTCCGAGTCCTTGATTGCAGAAACTTCCTCGGTTCGTATAATTTGACGTGAGAACACTCTACTCGTGTTACTGGCTGGTGAGTATAATGATCGGCTGTAGAGCACATTCAGTGGTGGTGGGAGTATGGTAAAACATGCGTGGCCCTTTTTCTGCGAAAGTCCACTATATTCCCGAATATGTGCGAGAAGTGGTGGCGGGGCCAGGCTGCTCTGCCGACCTCAAAGGTCTCGGCGTCTACGCAGACAAAGCGCGTCATAATGCAGTAAAACCATGAGGAGGGGAGTGTAACAGGTTTAATCAAACTTGAAAAGTAAGAGGCCTGGTTGAGCGTGCCTCGACCAGTTATATGCAAAATGTGATAGTATACATGTGGCAATGGCGCCAATGAAGGTGCTAATAGACAGGCGTAAGACGCACGAGGTGCGAGGGAGTGTAAAGTTATAGAGAACAGGGGAAAACTGTTACATCATCCCCCTCCTATGGAGAGGAAGGAGCTTATAACCCAAATGCTCAAGTGGAATAGAGTACAATAAGCGCAAACACGTGCGAGACGAAAAAAGGCTTCGCACTGAAGTAACACAATAAGACGACTGAAACTCCATGCAAATAAAGTGTAATAAGCTCAACAAATGTGTAAGATGAAACTAGAAGTTCAACTGCAAAACTCAGCGGGCAGAAGCCAAGGTTTTGTACTTCTGAAGTGGAACAATGTCATTACCAGATTCATCCAACAAATAATGTTCAGGCTCCCAAGTGGCATCAGAGTAGCCTTGCCACTTGACTAGGTACTGAAGCTGATTCTGCCGGCGGCGGTGACTGAGAATGTTCTCCACCACATAGCGGGCATGACCATCAAGGTCCGTGATAGGCGGAGGCGTAGGCTGTCTCCTATTAGGAATAGCGTTCTTCTCGTAGGCACGGAGTGCCGACACATTAAATACCGGGTGACAGCGGCTGGTATGAGGCAACTTGAGCTTGTAGGCATTCGGGCCGACCACATGGGTTATAGGAAAGGGGCCAAACCACTTGGGGCGTAATTTATGGGATGGTCGGTCCCGAGCTTCAGGAGTCAGGAGGAAATCCCGGTAGACCATTACCAAATCTCCCACCTTCAGCTTTCCCTCGACCCTTGTCCGATCTGCATAGAAGGCCTGGCGAGCTTGAGCTGCCACTAGCGCATCTTGTGAGATCTTGACCGCGTCTTGTCTTGCTTGCAACCAATCAGCTGAATCTCTGCCTCCCTGAATAGGGTTGAGGAAGTCGGGTGGCGCTCTGGGATTTAGACCGTAATTTAAGAAGAACGGTGTGTTTCCTGTAGATGATTGAGTAGCGCTGTTGATAGAAAACTCACAGAGAGGTAGGAGCATATCCCAGTTATCTTGTTTATGATTTACAAAAGCCCTCAGCACATCCTCTACTATTCTGTTTACTCGTTCAGTTAGGCCATCTGTCTGAGGGTGATTGGCAGTACTAAATGCTAGTTTCGTTCCTAAGCGATCAAACAATTCCTGAAAAAATGCTGCCGTAAATCTTGGATCACGATCACATACAATACTAGAACTCAAACCATGAAGTCGAAATACATGTTGAATATACAGATCAGCACTTCCTTTAGCGTCAATAGTAGAGGAAGTAGGTGCTAAATGTACACACTTTGTCAAGCGGTCTACAAATACATATATAGCATCATGACCTGTATCGGTCCTAGGCAAACCCATGATAAAATCCATCGAGATATCCGCCCACGGCTGACTGGGCACTGGTAAATTCTGCAAGAGACCAGTTTTTAGCTGGCCGCCTTTAACTCGTTGGCAGACGTCACATGACTTGACAAACGCCTTTACATCCAGTCCCATTCTGGGCCAATAGAAATATCTAGCGAGTCTGAAATAGGTGCGATCTCGACCGGGATGCCCCGCAGTCACACAGTCATGGTATTCTTGAAGCAGGGCGAGTCGGAGTTTGCTACTCTTTGGAATGCATAACCTGTTCTGTGGTGAAGATCTGAGATAAAGATAACCGGGTGTTTCATTTAGAAGGTAACGGTCGTGCAGATTGTCATAGCTTGAATTTTTCAGTCTCCTGATAATGGGAGCAAGATCCTTGTCGCACTTGTAACCGCTGACAATTAACTGCGCTAAGTCTGGATTAATCTCTAGGGTATGCTCTATGGCATTCAACTGAATGTTAGGAGGATAGGATGACCCGCCTATTTCAGAATCACTGAACAGATCTGGACGGCGTGAAAGCGGGTCGGCAATGTTTTTCTTTCCTGGTTTGTGAAAGACCGTAAAGTCATAGTCAGCTAAAAACTCTACCCATCTTGCCTCACGCTTGGTGAGAGTCGGTTTGGTTCGTAAATAGACAACACCCATATTATCAGTCATCAGGTCAAAGTGGCGGAATAGATAGATTCTCCAGCACTTTAATGCAAATACCACAGCCAACGTTTCCCTCTCGGCCGCAGTATAGTTGCGTTCTGCAGCTGACAGTTTCCGACTACAATAGGCTACGGGATGCAAATCCATATCTTCTCCCTGCTGCAGGAGCACACCCGCCACGGCAAAGTCACTTGCGTCAGTTTCTACCGTGAAGTTTTTCTCAACATCGGCCAGTTGCAACACTGGCGCCTCGAGTAATGCTGATTTTAGAGACTCGAATGCCTTCTGTCTAGCAGCGCTCCATTCAAAGCGTGAATTTTTTCCGGTGATTTCTTCTAATGGACGAGAGATGGTCGAGTGTCGATCTATGAACCTTCGGAAATAGTTAGCAAAGCCAAGAAACTTCCTCACATCAGTTACTGACGACGGAGTTGGCCATGTTTCCACAGCACTTATCTTCTTGGGATCAGGGGAAATTGATGTGCCGTTGATTTTATGCCCCAAGAAGAGAACTTCTCTCACGCCGAATTCGCATTTAGACTGTTTACAATACAGCTCACTATTTCTAAGTGTTTCTAGAACTGTTTGAAGATGATGCTGATGATCTTCCCAGGTCTTGCTGAAAACTAGAATGTCATCCAAGAATACTACAACGAATTTTCGGAGATGCGGTTGCAGAATAGAGTTCATGAGTGACTGAAAGGTGGCCGGGGCATTAGTCAGCCCGAATCCCATGACTCTAAATTGGAAGTGGCCGAACGGCGTATTAATAGCCGTCTTAGAAACATCCGAGTCTTGAATTCTGATTTGATTGTACCCCGACCGCAAGTCCAACTTGGAGAAATATGCACTGCCCTGGATCGTGTCGAATAAGTCATCAATATTAGGAAGACAAGCTTTGTTTTTGATCGTAATTCTATTCAATTCTCGCCAATCGCACACCATTCTCAGAGTACCATCCGACTTTTTCACAAAAAACACAGGTGCACCGTATGGCGACTTACTTGGCTCAATGAATCCCTTCTCAAGTAATTCTGACAGCTGTGACTGGAGCTCGTCCATCTCTGGTTTCGGCAGGCGGTAGGCGGGTCGAGACGGTGGTCTGGCTCCATCTTCTATCTGGATTTCATGGTCGACTGGTCTCTTCGGTGGAAGCTCATTCGGCAGCTCGTCTGGAAATAAATCCTGGTACCTCTTGAGCAGGTTCTGGATGTCTTGTTGCTCTGATTCCTGGAGTTGTGGCCCGGAACGATTCTCCTCGTTTGCAGCAGTGACCCATGCAAGAAACCCCTCGGCTCCACTCCTCAGGGCATGACGAGCTTGTCGGCCACTGATAAACATGCTTTCCACAGATGGCCGGTCGGCTGTCGGCGGGTTAGCTGAAGGCAATTTGGCAACAAAGGGCTCACCGTCCAACTGAACTTCGTTCGTACGGAAGTTGATGCTGGGGTTGTTCCTTGTAAGCCACGGCTTGCCAAGAATAGCGTCGTAGCGAGTCAGGGGATACACAGTAAAGTGCTGTTCCTCACTGAAGCCCCCGACTGTCACCCTTAGCGTGCGTGTGGAAATCTGCGGGACCTCGCTGGTCGAGCCGTCCGCCAATGTTACGCTCAGCACTGCTGAGCTTGCATCCGTGTCAAGATGATGCTTTCGAACAAAACTGTCTGCAATGAAGTCATGCGTCGAACCGGAATCTATCAGCATCACTGCACGGCGACCGCCGATCTTTCCCTGTATGCGCAGTAGGTCGTGTTCAGGTTCATTGCCGACGCTGACGTTGCTGACATGACACCTTTCTGCAACGGGACAATTTCCTACAGCTATGGGTGTCTCCGGCTCCGTAGGTTCCTGGAGAGCAACGTCTTCAACCTCCAGAGCTCCGAACCGGTTAGCGACTGGTACCGGCGTGGGTGCTTGGGTCGTCGCCAGTAAGCGCACCCCCTTTCTTACTGGCGACCAGCGTTTGGGTAGCGCTGTCCACCCTCAGTACAGTCTTTAGCGAGGTGGCCTGGCTTCCTGCAAGCAAAGCAGTGTCCCATTGCTCGCAGTTGGACACGCTCTTGGTCCGTCAGCTTGCGGAGGCCCTGACCACGGAAGCTGGGCACGGAACGCGACTCTCTACTGGCTGGTGGCCCCG
>NC_088646.1:12462733-12592390 GCF_964019385.1 Sycon ciliatum
CCCCCCCCCCCCCCCACGTACACGCACACACACAGAAATGCCAGGACCACGACCGTGCTATGCTGAGCATACGTTTCTGTTTCTCCCCCCTTGTGGTGGGTGTCCCTCGACTCCTGTAGTGTAGAAGTCAGTTCTAACGAGCATTGCCGGTCCAATGGCAAATAGAACTCCTTCATTGTGCAAAATACTAGCAACAGCACCTTCAAAACACTTTCCAGACGGTATTACTATCTAGTGCCACCTATTTCACAAGCGACCACGTCCAGGGGACGCAATGTCCTTTTCTGCAACTTTCTTTATTTCAAAAATTAATAGGATTTGCGAATAGCAGTGGTCAAATCAGCCTCAACAGCAATGGAAAGCGTTAATCAGACAAAGAGAAAGCAGTGTGTATGCCATGTGAAGCTCAGTAATTTCCAAATTACAAACATTGTTCACGGGGATGAGTGGCTACAAGCAACGGCAATTAGCAAGGTGACAGATATTAGATCAGCAGCTGGAGCAAGGCTAGAAACGGCAAAAACTAAATCAGAAGCTGCACAGCTCAGGTGGCTAGTGCAGCAGCTCGTTCATTATAGCTCCTCATGATCGGACTGCTGCTCACTCTCTGCTTTACTCGCCGGTGCAGGATCCTCAGCCGTGCTCGATTGTGACAAACCGGAATTCTTGCGAATGAACTCCAGAATGCTGTCAATGCGACGACGGCCCTTGTATACTTCGGGCTGTGAGGACCTCTCCTTGCCAGAAGGCCACATCGCAAGGGATGGGGTACTTGGTGCATTGAAATTCACTGGCAGGTCATTGAGTTCGACATCAAAGCGAAAGAACAGGGTGGAATCAGACACAAGCTGCTTGTGAACCTTTTTCAGCACAGCTTCAAATTTCTGGCAGTCGGAGCTGACTTGGGTCACAAAGAGAATGACAACATCCTTGGAGACATCACCAGCCAGGCGTTCAAAAGAGCTGGCAACTAGTGTCTTGACGGGTCCTTGGTTGCGCGATGGCTCTTTCTGCGAACGGTAGTATGGCTTGAGCTCACCATTTTCATGCCGCTGCAGATGTTCAATCATCTTGTCAGCTGTGAATGCACCCGGCAATGGAAACCTGGAGCGTTCATCCTCTATGAAACACGCCACTGCATCCTCATCATGATCAGAGAGGCCAAGCTGAGGTACAAGTTCGCCCATCTCCTCGGGGTCTGCAATTGCAAAGTTGATATCGGGAAACTTCTCGGCAACCTGGGCTAGCTGGTCAATCTCGTGCTGAATAAGACGTGTTGACTCCCACTCAATGTCTGTCATGACCACAACCAATGGACGAATGGGAGCAAACCGCATCATCCAGTTCTTCTTCGTCCCGAAGTTTACGAGAGAGCGGAAATTGTTCTCCACAAACGTCTTGGCAGCAGCATAGTCGAACATATCATCGTCGAACACAGCGTACTTCTTTTCACCTTTCCTGACTGGCAATCGCGAATCACGGATAATGACAAATCCAAGTGCATCACTTGTCACTCCAAACTCTTGCCTTGCAATTTCCATTGCATCGCTACCAATCATGTGAGCGAATTTCAAATCCCCGCGGAATGCATCTGCCAGTTCGTGAAAGGTTACCAGCTCCGGCGCCTCATCACTGGGGAAGAACCCAACAACAACGGCATCTTTGGAGATGGTGCCGTGTTTCTTCGCGGCCCCTGCAAGCGGTTTCAACGGAGTAGACGCCGGTGCAATGCGTACCTTGATCCATTGGGCTATCTCATGCGCTGATCTCGCACCATCATACCGAATCTCCTGGCCATTTCTGTAGAAGATTAGCGTGGGGAAACCTGTGACGTTAAAGCGAGTGGAGATGTCCGAGTATTTGGCTCCGTCGACCCGTCCAAAGGGTACGGCCGGTTTGTGTTCCTGCATCATTTCCGCCGCATCCATGTACGCTGGCTCCATCTGCTTGCAATGGTTGCACCATGGCGCATAGAACATCATCATTACAGCTCGGCGAGACAACGTGAAGTCCTGGATAGTGTCATCGCTAAGCTCGGTGACAATGCCATCAGCGTGGTCAGACTTCCAGTTAGGCTGAGCATGCTCGCGCATCACTTCAACTAAACCCGTTCGGGTCAGGTTGCCATAGAACTGATATGGTATGCTCTCATGGAAGATCAGGACTGTTGGCACTCTGAAAATACTGAATCTGCGTAACAAGCCACGTGTATTGGCATTGGATGTGTCCACTATACCATACTGCATATCCACTCCTTCCTCTTTCAGCTCCTTGCACGCCAACCGATACTCGTACTTGACACTTTCGCTAGCAGCCAGGTGAGGATCGTGGAAGAACACCGATACAATTCGTTTACCCTCGATCACATCATCAAATATCTTATCCTCTCGGAAATCGTAAATACCATCCTCGTCTAGTTTCGTCTTCTCCGACAGCGCTACTCCAGCGGTGATTAGTAAAACGACTGCTAGACCCACCGTCCTGCGGTGAGTACAAGGCAACATCGTAGGGTAGAGCAGGGTTTAAATAATTAGAAAATAGAACGCTGCGCTGGGGAACAGTGTTTTTCGCAATCCAAATAATTGGATATTGATGAAATTCTCAAACGAAAAGGTGGTCTACACTATGCGCCACCTCTACCGGTAGAGGTCTGCAGTAGCGCTATGCTTATGAATATGATGGAGTACATGACTGTATCCCCCAACCCCCCCCCCCCCCCAGGCAACGGGCCCAAGCCATGGCGTGGATCTTTTGATTCTTTTTGCACTTGTACTTTGTTGTAGCGCAGTCGTCTATCTAGTGCCAGTACTCTATCTAGGTCGCGCCGCCGGCGAGCTGCTTTTTCGCTGTTTGATTTTTGAAGTGTTGTACTAAGTCTTGTAGATCTACATGTAGCGGGACACAGACGTCAGTACAGTAACGTGTGAAAGATCACGCTTCGTGAGCACAGAGTGACAGATCAGACTCAGAGGCAGATTGTATTCATGGCAGCCAGCGCATAGCCGCATACTGTACTATTATTGTAGATCTACCGTCTCCCCTACGAAATTTCGGATTTACAAAACGCAAAGACTATGGGCACTTTCGATTACACATTTGGGCCGAATCCTCGACCAGAATGAACGGATTGCGGCCATGTAAAACGAACGACTACACGTAAAAATCATAAAAGGGGATCACGCGTGCACGTGGGATCCGATGCACCCTCTCGCGCACGTGGACCTAGCATGGCGTTATACGTCAAGTGTGTAAATTCTGGAATTAGCAATTCCGCCCTCTCTTCAGAATTGGCGGAATTGACGGAATTGGAATTGACGACGGAATTTGGGTAATCGAACGGTGCATCCACCATAACTAATTCTAGAATTGACCGAAATGTGTGTAATCGAACGCGCCCTATGACTTGTACGAGTTTACACTACAGGTACTGTACCCATCTACCAGGCCTATGGCGGTGAGCTCCAAGTGAAACCCGACTTCTCTTTTTTGAGAGCCTGGTCATGGTCATGATCTGAAAGCAAGGAAGATGATCTGTTCCAAAAAGAAACAGTCCTAAGCACACCACTCCACCGGGAGACTTCTGCGGCAACTTTGTCCTCCCTCTGGAGATCGAGACATTCCCGGGCTAGAGTCTAGACCGACCATTGGGCCAGCTGGAGGCTAGCTCCTACTCCCCAGCCAAGAAGACATGCTAGCACATCACTCACTAATCACACAGAACATGCGCATACCAGGAAGGTTTGAGTGAGAAGTTGTGGGACAGAATTGTGGTGAAGTACTGTAAATACTAGTGTGGCATGTATAGTATACTGTACGTCATGAGCACTTTACTGGCTGTTGCCGGTCAGAAAACACGTTGTACCGAAAGACTTAGACACGATATGTATGTACATGTACTCAAATCTGTAGATAACAACTGCTTCAGCATGGTGTGACTCTTCAGTACAGCTTCCAAGGTCTTTGGAGTGACTAATGTCTCCATGCGACAAGAAATCTCTGCTCTAAGGAAACTCGGACATCATCAGTCGTGTCACTGGAGAATCTCTGCATTGTAGATGTCCGAAATCATCGGGTGGTGAACCCCTCTTACACGCCAAGGTAACATGTTTCATTCGGGTCGACAATGGCCGGAATAACATGACAGATTGTGCTCTCGGGCGTGAAAGCAGGCAGGATGCTCTCAGGAAGACTTGAATCCACCTGGTTGGGTTCTGATGATGGCGGATGAATTGACGATTTGTGCGACGCACATGTGTATGGACTAAAGTGTAAAGCCGGTCCATGCCGAGCACGCACAGCTCTCAAGAGGCTAGACGTATAGCAGCAATGCAGAATGTACTGAGTATACGGTAACCGTAAATGACGGCTCGTGGGCACCTACGACAATGATGATCCACAGGGGACGAATCGGCTGCCGACTCGAGAACTGAAAGGTAGAAGGAATCAGTGCAATGTGGTGCAAGATTCTATTCCAAGCCTTGGTATCATGGTTTGCTCAGGACATCAGCGTCCACAACTCATGTGCAGCTACGGTGATGGACGAGGATGACCCATGTGATAGTTGGTAGATGGATGGATGGACAGTCAGATGCACCACCTGTGTACTCTACTGTGTACCCCCTTCTCACACACTTGGAGCAGGAGGAGAGGTCGGCTCGTCTTAGTACATGTAGTAGTCATAGCTCTATTCACGTCGAGTTGGGTTGGTTGTCTTCTCTTTCCTATTGTGTTCCATCGGCTTCGAGTACAGTATAAACTCGACTCGGTTAATGTTATAGGTGCATGTATTTCACAAGGACCAGGGAAATGGAATGGTCCGAATCAGCACTCCATATTCAGTTGCAGATATTATGTGACTACAGGAGATACTTGTGGCATCGTAGGAGCTCGTCCTGAGTTCCAGTGTCATCCACGCAGTCGGCTCGCAATCTCTGAATGACATATTCTGTCTTCTCTACTCTCCTCTCGGACTTGCGTGTCTCAGATTCCACTTCGGTATCAATCTCCGATTTTCTTTTCCAAAAACGCGAGCCACCTGACCGCCATGCAGCACAATCTCTGATCAACAGATCAACACGATCCTTGTGAGTCGGTACTAGCTCAGTGAAATAGCTTGACATCAATAATCCTGATGAGTCTCCCATCCTTCCTACACCGGAATGAAGACCATGAATTGGCCTCTCCAATTGTTTCTCCGCAATGGATGCCTCAGGCTCTGTGCCTCCTAAGGTCTCTCAAAGAATTCTTTATGCGGGGCAAAGCATGCAGGGCAAGTAAGTTAGTTGCACAATCAGGAGAGATGAGAAAGTAAAGACAGTACATGTATACACATCGTCCAGCTGAAACCCGGATGAAGGAGCTAACTACATGTAGTTGGGAGGACAGGGATCGGGAAGAAGAAGTTGAAAAAAAAGGAAAAAGTGAAGAAAAAAAGTAATGCCTCCCGATCAATTAGCCGTTCCCTCACATTGTCTTGACCAAGAACGCGAGCAACCACCACAAATTCCGTGCAGACACCGGTTCAGGGAGGAGCTGGTTCGGATCCTAAGGCTAAGCCATAAATAAACCAGACCTTGTGTCGCGCACGAGAATCGAACCCACGACCTGCGAGCAGGCCGGAGTTCGGCAACCCGAAGAAATAACCACATGAGCTATATCGGATTGCTAACTGCGGTCTTAAAGGGGAAGTATACCCTAAAATCAAATTTTCACCAGTTGTAGTCGTCTGGGTGCTGAGTCGAATGGTCTTGGTCCGAGGAAGCTGCGACGCTCCCTTCCTACTTGAATCCCAATCGAACTCGCGCACTTCCACCGAAACTGGGTGACTGCGCCCTACTAGATGGGGATTTGTATGCAAAATGTCACTAAAAGCGCCGTTTCGTTCTTATAAAAGCACGGATGACCGCGATTGGCCCATATGTTGTAGTCTTTTGGACGCTGAGTCGACTGGTTTTGGTCCGAAAAGGCTGCGATGCAGCGTTCCTCCTTTATTCCCAATCGAACATGGTTGAACAAGCGGTCACGTGCTCCTGGGTGCCCAAATCACCTGGTCACCACGCCAGCAGGCGACAAATTTCACACCAAGGTTCAACTCGAGTTCAACTCGAGTGACAGGAGTGCACCCAAAAAAGGTCAAACAGGCTAGTAAGTTGTACCCTGCAGGCACGGTGACCAGGTGACTGGTGTACGCAGGAGCACGTGACCGCTTGTTCAACCATGTTCGATTGGGAATAAAGGAGGAACGCTACATCGCAGCCTTTTCGGACCAAAACCAGTCGACTCAGCGTCCAAAAGACTACAACATATGGGCCAATCGCGGTCATCCTTGCTTTTATAAGAACGCAATGGCGCTTTTAGTGACATTTTGCATACAAATCCCCATCTAGTAGGGCGCAGTCACCCAGTTTCGGTGGAAGTGCGCGAGTTCGATTGGGATTCAAGTAGGAAGGGAGCGTCTCAGCTTCCTCGGACCAAGACCATTCGACTCAGCACCCCGAAGACTACAACTGGTCAAAATTTGATTTTAGGGTATACTTCCCCTTTAACTGTGCATATAAGGTTGACCTTTGACCTTTCATCTATCCCGAGCGCGACCTCGCGAGGGAACTTATGAACTCACGGAAGCAATCTGGCTGGCCGAGATATAAAGAAGAGAACATTGGAACTACATTATACTTCAGTCTTCAGAACCGAAACCGAAGTACTTTTTAGTTTCTCTGCATCTATCTCCCGGGATCTAGGACTGCAAAACAATGGACATGTGCTAGCAGTATGATCCGGAACTAGTGTAGTAGTGAAGTACCAGTTATTACGTATTCAGTTTGAGTCTGTTACTTTACTTTTTCTTCTCCTCCCCTTCTCCCTTCCTTGCCGTGGTTGGCTAACACCCTCTCTCTTTGTATTGGCCGGTGTTCTCACTGTGCTATGAGATGCTGCAATAAATAAATAAATAAATAAATATCAATGGGGTACTGGTAAGGTATTCACTCTCACATCTATTATTGCATGGACACTCAATTGTACAAGCAAGGCCAGAAGCAGAGCAGTCTAGCTTTGTTGGTCCTGGACTGCAACTGACCTTTCGTCAATTCTTATGGAACTGCCTCCCACCAAGACTAACTGCAGAACCATCCATTATTGTTTTCAAGAATGAGCTTCGCAAACTCACTTGCAAACATAGTGCTTCGCTCTCCGGTATGCCTACGCCATGTACATAAGTAACATAACCCCCCCCCCGTGTGCTCGGCCCAACGCATTCACGCTGCACAACTTTTCACTACTTTCACTTTAGCTCATACGTGTACATGTACATGTACATCCTTCAAAGCGGTGAACCCCTTGATAGGCGACAAGCCTCTGGGTCATCCTAATAAAGATATTATTATTATTATTAATTTCGCTCAGTCTACACTGTACGTCTGAACACCACGCGACATGCAGGTAAGCGTCACGAAACTCCTGACACAGTCACACTGTGACCCAATCTGTAGACATTATCACATAATGCAATCGAGAGACTTCAGCATTTACAGTGGCTGGGTTGATGTCCAACACTTATATTAGGATGGCCTATAGGCCTATGAGACAAAGTCACTTCATAAGCTTGTGTCCCAAAGTGAGAGTACTCCCTCGGGGGGATCGGGTATGATGATGATAGCATACTGTAAAAAGGGTAACTATTGCGACGTAAAAATGTTTGCGAATTTTGCGAGAGGCCCCCGAATCGCAAACTTTGAACAACGCAAACTCGCGCCATGTAAGGTTCAGTGCAAGGACTGACTCGACTGTGTAGAACGACTGTAGAACGACTCGCAAACATTAAACAGCTCAAACCAGTCTCAATTTGTAAAACGCAAACATTTATTGTCGCAAGCGTTATACAGTAACCACTCTCACATCTGTTTTGGCATCAGTGGAAACTCAATTCTACAAGCTGGGCCAGAAGCAGAGCAGTCGCTTTGCTAATCCTACGCTGTCATCATCCGGTTACTAGTACTTAGAGTATGCTGTCATCATCATGCCTGGTTGCTTAGGTTTTAAACAATCAAGCCAAGCTTGCGTCCTAATACACCTACCCATACCTCGGTTATCCGGACCCCGAAGTTACGGGCACTTCGGTCTACCGGGCACTATTTGGGCGAGTTTCAGGGGAAGTATTACTACTCTTTTGTCACTTTTCGTAGAAATATTCACGTCATATGCCATATCGATGGCCTTTTCCCCATCAAGATGTATATGATTCGGAGTTACGGACATTTCAAAGTTACGGGCAGTGCAAGGTCCCGGACTGCCCGGATAAACGAGGTATGAGTGTAGGTGTACTCCCTCGTAGGATCATGACACAGAGTCTGGCAAACCTCTTTGACTTTGTCAAGCATACAGTAACATGTACTACTGTACAGGACCGCCGGAAGCAGTTTTCAATTGGTCCGGTCACACCATAGTCTCATACTTTGTGTATAATATGGCGTGACATACATGTATGCCCTTACAAGCAGTATCAAAACATGCGTTGGTAGCCACAACGTTGGTTCCGGCGTGCCCTCTGTATTCTTGTACAGTAGCATCTCATGCAGGGAAGACATGAAGTGAACTTGCACTGGTCTACATCATTACATGTACCCACACGGGTACAAGTCATGTTATCATGTGTATCATGTGTGTCATCGGCTAGCTGCAACTCAATATTCCTTCATGCTATGCTATAGCGCTACACAAGGTCAAGATCATTGTAGATTTCCTTTTTCTGCAGCTACACTGTGTGTGTGTATATGTGTATGTGTGTGTGTGTGTGTGTGTGTGTGTGTGTGTGTGTGTGTGTGTGTGTGTGTGTGTGTGTGTGTGTGTGTGTGTGTGTGTGTGTGTGTGTGTGTGTGTTCTGTCTTTTGTTGTTGCTTTGCTGGGGAGCAAAAGTCCATGATTGTGTTCTTAAGTTGCCCCCCCCCCCCACACACACACACACATTCAGAAAGTTCTATGTGGCGCAGAGACCCTCGGTTGCAGCCATGGTATGACTCGTCCACTGTAGGAGATGCAAGACATACAATGTACAATCATCATCTCATCATGTTTACCAGCCTAAACCAGGAACATTGACGACAGTCTGCGCGGCCACAGTGATCAATGCAGAATGTTATAACAGACGTTCAGTGAATTATAATAATAATTATTATGTCGTTCAGTCTATACTCGAGGTTCATTCTAATCATCAGGAGTAGGGCTGAAACGCTTACTGAAGTACATGTATACCAATTATTTGGTATTAAACCGATCAATAATTCCTTTTAACAGTCAACTACACTGTAGTCGTTACGTTTTAGATTACTCGTTAGGGATTCTGAGTCGGAAAGGTACTGAAAACCCCGGTTTTTGTAAGTTTGAATCAGCTTCCGCTGTGAGTATGCAGTTGCCAGGGGTATGGTTCGTATTCTGAGGTTCAATTGACTTCAAAACTGCCATGTTTCGGAACTACTCCTTCACTAATGCAGATTCTTGGTATTATTCGCAGATTGGGTGTTATGAAGACATAGCGTGTGGAAACAGAGTAATTTTTGCACAGAATTCTGACACTATTTGCTAACGATATACATGTAATCGATAAAGCGATCGTTAACTAGCCAAAGAGTAATCAATAGGTGAAAATCCACGATCATTTCAGCCCGGCTTATCAGGAGACAATGTTCTTAGTAACTTCTTACAATGGGAAACTTTGAATTATGAAACTGAACCAAGCTTGATTCATCCGATGATGTTGTGAGATGGATAGCACCAAGAGAAGCGTGGGTCACGGCCGTGGACGGCAACCAGGCATTTGTTGGGGGCGTTTGCACCAGGGAGTAGTACAATACCGGTATTGTACTACTCCCTGATTTGCACCTCACTACGAGATGGAGTATGGTCATGAATCTAGCGCTGGTCCAAAATCTGGTGTTCTGTCTTCTGCCTGTGTGGTAATGCTCCATCCAAGTAGTTGTGGTGGCGGTCGAAAAAGCTGACAGGATCGCTTTTTCAAAAATTAAAGGGGAAGTATACCCTAAAATCAAATTTTCACCAGTTGTAGTCTTCTGGGTGCTGAGTCGAATGGTCTTGGTCCGAAGAAGCTGCGACGCTCCCTTCCTACTTGAATCCCAATCGAACTCGCGCACTTCCACCGAAACTGGGTGACTGCGCCCTACGAGATGGGGATTTGTATGCAAAATGTCACTAAAAGCGCCATTTCGTTCTTATAAAAGCACGGATGACCGCGATTGGCCCATATGTTGTAGTCTTTTGGACGCTGAGTCGACTGGTTTTGGTCCGAAAAGGCTGTGATGCAGCGTTCCTCTTTTATTCCCAATCGAACATGGTTGAAGAAGCGGTCACGTGCTCCTGGGTGCCCACTGCACCACCTGGTCACCGCGCCACTGAGCAGGCGACAACTTTCACACCAAGGTTCAACTCGAGTTCAACTCGAGTGACAGGACTGCACCCAAAAAAGGTAGCAGATTATCGCCCATTTGTTCGTTCATGCTTTCTAGGGGCTCCCGTAAGAAGACCATAAAAAGTAAAGTAAAGTAAAGTAAACAGGTCTAGGTCTGTGGGAAACACCCTAGTAAAATAAATAAAATAATAATAATAATAATAATGTAGAAGAGAAAAGGACATATCGATACGAGTTAAGAGTAACTCTCCATCACTGTAACATGATACTATATACAGTCACTGTATATAGTATCATGTTACAGTGATGGAGAGTTACTCTTAACTCGTATCGATATGTCCTTTTCTCTTCTACATTTATTTATGGCTCAACATCCGAGTTTCAAATAATAATAATAATAATTGTAAAAGAGAAAAGGACATATGGATACGAGTTTAGAGTAACTCTCCATCACTGTAACATGATACTATATACAGTCAGAAAGTGCAATAACTAGGCACAAAACTGACAGAGTACTGAGACATTCGACGTCCTGACACCTAACTTTAACACATCTCCGTAGCGCTAACCGACAGCCTTCCAACTTGGAAGGTTCAAGGTTATGGAAAGACCAAAGAGGGGAAGGCAAGAGTTTCAAATAATAATAATAATAATAATAATAATCAGGTCAAACAGGCTAGTAAGTTGTACCCTGCAGGGCTGAGTGCAGGCACGGTGACCAGGTGACTGGTGTACGCAGGAGCACGTGACCGCTTCTTCAACCATGTTCGATTGGGAATAAAGGAGGAACGCTGCATCGCAGCCTTTTCGGACCAAAACCAGTCGACACAGCATCCAAAAGACTACAACATATGGGCCAATGGCGGTCATCCGTGCTTTTATCAGAACGAAATGGCGCTTTTAGTGACATTTTGCATACAAATCCCCATCTAGTAGGGCGCAGTCACCCAGTTTCGGTGGAAGTGCGCGAGTTCGATTGGGAATAAAGGAGGAAGGAAGCGTCTCAGCTTCCTCGGACCAAGACCATTCGACTCAGCACCCCGAAGACTACAACTGGTGAAAATTTGATTTTAGGGTATACGTACTTCCCCTTTAACGGGAGTCGTAAAATACCGGTATTTTACGACTCCCTACAACCATTTTTACAACATTTAAATTTTTGACGAGGGAGCCACACGTACACGCCGGCGCGGCAGGCACTACATAGTCATGGCCCAAATTTGATCAGCGCACATCGATATTTTGCCGCACAATTTTGCCACAAAAATTTCGATATTCTGCTTGGCATTTCCTTTTTCCGTCGGTATTTTGCTTTGGTTTTGCTCGAGAAAAAATGAGTTTCAAGGAAAACTCAACGATAATTTTCGCTGATGAAGAGGGAATTTTTGATTTAGCTCCTGCTGCTGCTCAACTTTCTACAAAATGTGGCCATGAGTCTGTTTTGTCCAACTTTTGTGCTTGTTTTCAACCTTGGTGACAGATTGCGTTGAGAAGCCTTGGATTTTTGGAAAAGCCCACCAAAACTCGATATTTTGCTCAAAAATTGCTAGCAACTTGCGCATCCGATATTTTGTTCAAAGAATTGCTAGCAAATTTGGGCTATGACTAGTATCAAGAGTACGTAAAAGGGGGGTTATGTACTCTTGCTAGTAAGTACTAGTATGAGTCGATGACTAGCAGCAAGAGTACATAACCCCCCTTAGGGTGTTATCAAGAGTACTCTTGGTGTTATGTACTCTTGCTAGCAGGCACGCAGCTCTCTCGCATGACCAAGGCAAGAGTGCATAAACAGTTTATGGACTCTTGGCATGACTCACAACATGACAGGACTCCAGGGGGGATTTCCCTTCGATCACACACATGGCCTGTTGTACGACTCGTACTCGTACTCGACGTAGTCTTGCTCTGTGCTTGAAAAAAAGAGCTTCTTTTCATGTTCAGGCTTGAAGTTGAAGTGCATGTATCTCTCGCGGCCAGGAGTTCATCACATTTTCAAGCAATTCTAATATTCGTGTTCTTGGTCGTCATTTCAGAGTCCAGTTTAGTCCAGGCTTTGACCCATATCGCTGTAGACGTGTAGTTTGTTGTAATCTATAATTATCAGTATACATATCAGACAGTCATGGCGGAAGGTGGTGAAACAGAGCCTGCGCCGAAGCCATACGTCTCAGTAATGATGGGGAACGGCAAATTTGACGATTCGTTCATGTCCACAGTAGAGAAGTACGAGTTTGGAAAGATGCCAGACGGAGACATTGTGTACGGCTTCAAATTTACCAACAAGACGAAAGCTGAGGTTCACGTGATCAGCTTGGGAGCAACTGTTCAGAAAGTGTGCATGCCGGACAAGTAAGGATCGCTACGTGTGGTGAAACCTCAGTAAAACATACCATCAAGGGCCTTACAAATATCTGTACAGTACTCTTTAGCCGAGGCACTACAGTATACGTATAACCAAAGTTTATAATCTAAAATACTTTAAAATAGTACTTTATTACATCCCGTAGTACGTTGTATCCAGGGTACTTCATCAGGGGCGCGTGCGCGTAGCACTTTTTTTAACACAATGCTAAAAGTGCCCAGAATGCAGGATTTTGCACCCTAATTTCAAAAATTTCCCCGGGACACCCCAGACCCCCTCCAGCCGGACCACCTCCAACAGCGATGCTACGCGCCTGCTGAAGTTTCACTACACATAATGTACCAGGAATAGCCACACTCCCTGATTTCGACACAATTTGCACATGCTTGCCCGTTGGCGTTGTGCATAGAAACTTGAAGAGGTTTGCATTTGTAAATTGTACATGATCATGTATAGCGAATGGTGAAGTTGTATTTTGAAATTTGTGGCAGCTGACTGTGCCCTCATATTCTGTGACTGTGTTGTCTATGTTTCCTGTTCTGTTCAGGGATGGCAAGGTCGTGGATGTGGTGCACGGATTTGAAACTGTGGAAGGTAAGGGGTTGTCGCAAAAGTTTTTTTTTGTCGAACATCGTTCATTGGGGGAGGGGGTGTAGGCCCGAATCGCAAGTCGACCGACACGGTAAGTAAGATTTGCATTGTCCAGCATAGCAAGCTGCATCATTTCGGGGTGGAGGGTCAGAGTACGAAATGAACAATGTTCGTTTCAGGGACGACCAAAAACTTTCGCAACAACTCCTGCGTGCACAATGAAAGCTACTGCAAGCAAAACTTGTCATAGTGTTAACGCATCCGTCCGTGGGTTCTGATTTTGGCATTTGTCCAGAGCTGCTGTATGAATGTTCTAGCAAGCGCTAGTCAGGCATGCCCTCACTGTACTGATTGTACACACAGCACTTGAGAGTAGCTGTCAGTCACGTGTGTAATTTATACATTGTAGCCAGCAATTTCCAATGGAATGTTGAATGTTAGTCTTGCATAGCCTCCTTCAAGTTCATATTTGTCCTGTCTTTCATCCATTGCTACAGAGTATTTGAGTGCGAAGAATCCTTACTTTGGTTGCCACGTTGGCCGCGTGTCCAACCGTATTGCTGGTGGCAAATTTACGCTCGATGATGTTGAGCACATCCTACCACAAAACAACGGACCAAACTGTCTGCACGGTGGCACGAAAGGATTCGACAAGGTGCGCTCAATGTCACAGTCTTGAACATGTGGTCTTACGAATGCACGTTTTATTTGTCATTCCTAACTGCAATTTTAATCAGCTTGCTATTTCTCTCCCGACCCTGGACCAGTTGACCTTGTTCTGATGACAATGTCTATGCTTTGTTGTGCTAGTGCTATTTGGGTTCAGTTGAGTTGCTTACGTATGCCTCCGCTACTCTACTACTACATGTTGTATGTCTTGTGACTTTTGTTTGTGTATGCGTGTGCGTCCGTGCGTGTGTGCACATGCACATGTGTCCTGCAGGCCAACTTTAAAGTGGACCAACGGCACGATGTGGTGATTTTCGATCACACCAGTCCGGATGGCGATCAAGGCTTTCCTGGTGCTGTGTCGTTGAATATTGAGATCTACGTGCATGACACGGACATCTGCATGGAATACCGTGCCACCAGTACTGCTGCTACGCCCATCTCTATCGCCAACCACTCTTATTTTAACCTTGCTGGTCATGTAAGTTGAGTGTGCGTACATGGAGTGTCACGTGCAGCATATAACACTCTGACGATGCATGTGGTCGTTATCTGTATTTTGTAGTTATTCGCGTATCAAACTATCAATGCAGGTTGATCTCAATGCCTGTAGCGATTGAGGTTACGTTTGGTTGGTCACATTCCCAAATGGGAATCACTTGGAATCACTCGGAATCATTCTCGCCCGTTTGGTTGGTCAAAAAAGTGTGTTAGGTTGGTCCCATTCCAGAATGAGAATCGCTGAGAATGATACTTTTTGGAGAATGATCATTCCACCTCGCATGCTGGAATGAGCATTCTCATTGCGGAATCAAAAATGATAATGGTTGCCACGAGCCAAACAATGTAGCATCAGGTTCAAGTGCCTCAAATCATGCACTCTAGTACCTTGGCTCTCTCAAGGAAACTAGAGTCGGGTGAAAGAGAAGAGAGCCGCCGTTCCACAACGACATGGAAGTGCTATGTCAAGTGATTCCTACTTGATTCTGGTGCGTTTGTTTGGTCAGGTGATTCTTACCCATTCCCAATCCAGAATGGTTGTCATTTACATTCTGAAAATGCCCAACCAAACGCAATCTGAATAACTATAGCACTGCTTGATGGTTATCGATTTGTCCAGATTCCACTGTCTCTATCCTCCTGTTGGTTTTCTATGCATGGACTGAATCTCTTCATTCACCTATCTATCCATGGGTAGTGAATAGCTGCACACATTTCATGAAAAACCCTTGCTTTCCAGTATCTGAGCAGACGTCTGGCATTGTCACATAGGCTGGACGCGTTTGTGCACTTAGGGAGACCAGGTAAATAGTCGAATAGATCAGAGCGCCATTACATGACGTCTAACCTGCGGATGGGCAGAGTGAGTGTGTCGTAGGTTGAGGCAAGCTCTCTGCACAGAAACTGGAACTGCAGAAAGTCATAGCGGGATGTTAGTTTTCTGCCTCTCCAACTCTCAGTTGAGGTGGATATTTACATGCTGTTTGTGCATGTTCTTGTTTTTGTAGGATTCTGGTTCAGTGAAAGGACATGAGCTTGAGCTGTTCTGTAACAGGTACATTCCAGTCAATGACGTTCAGATACCGCTCGGTAAGCACAGTCATGATCCTTGTATGCACATGACATTGTATAGTACAGGTCACTGGTACTGGTCACCGATACCACTGGGTGAGCACATGACATTGTATAGTACTGGTCACAGATACCACTGGGTGAGCACATGACATTGTATAGTACTGGTCACCGATACCACTGGGTGAGCACATGACATTGTATAGTACTGGTCACCGATACCACTGGGTGAGCACATGACATTGTATAGTACTGGTCACCGATACCACTGGGTGAGCACATGACATTGTATAGTACTGGTCACAGATACCACTGGGTGAGCACATGACATTGTATAGTACTGGTCACCGATACCACTGGGTGAGCACATGACATTGTATAGTACTGGTCACCGATACCACTGGGTGAGCACATGACATTGTATAGTACTGGTCACCGATACCACTGGGTGAGCACATGACATTGTATAGTACTGGTCACCGATACCACTGGGTGAGCACATGACATTGTATAGTACTGGTCACAGATACCACTGGGTGAGCACATGACATTGTATAGTACTGGTCACCGATACCACTGGGTGAGCACATGACATTGTATAGTACTGGTCACCGATACCACTGGGTGAGCACATGACATTGTATAGTACTGGTCACCGATACCACTGGGTGAGCACATGACATTGTATAGTACTGGTCACCGATACCACTGGGTGAGCACATGACATTGTATAGTACTGGTCACCGATACCACTGGGTGAGCACATGACATTGTATAGTACTGGTCACAGATACCACTGGGTGAGCACATGACATTGTATAGTACTGGTCACCGATACCACTGGGTGAGCACATGACATTGTATAGTACTGGTCACAGATACCACTGGGTGAGCACATGACATTGTATAGTACTGGTCACAGATACCACTGGGTGAGCACATGACATTGTATAGTACTGGTCACCGATACCACTGGGTGAGCACATGACATTGTATAGTACTGGTCACCGATACCACTGGGTGAGCACATGACATTGTATAGTACTGGTCACCGATACCACTGGGTGAGCACATGACATTGTATAGTACTGGTCACAGATACCACTGGGTGAGCACATGACATTGTATAGTACTGGTCACCGATACCACTGGGTGAGCACATGACATTGTATAGTACTGGTCACAGATACCACTGGGTGAGCACATGACATTGTATAGTACTGGTCACCGATACCACTGGGTGAGCACATGACATTGTATAGTACTGGTCACCGATACCACTGGGTGAGCACATGACATTGTATAGTACTGGTCACAGATACCACTGGGTGAGCACATGACATTGTATAGTACTGGTCACCGATACCACTGGGTGAGCACATGACATTGTATAGTACTGGTCACAGATACCACTGGGTGAGCACATGACATTGTATAGTACTGGTCACAGATACCACTGGGTGAGCACATGACATTGTATAGTACTGGTCACCGATACCACTGGGTGAGCACATGACATTGTATAGTACTGGTCACAGATACCACTGGGTGAGCACATGACATTGTATAGTACTGGTCACCGATACCACTGGGTGAGCACATGACATTGTATAGTACTGGTCACAGATACCACTGGCTGAGCACAAGATCATTGTACAGTCCTTACCTTTCACCAAGTACGGCATGTCTTTAGACAAAATGTCTAGCTTCCTTGCTGCATATACAGTCTAGTACTCTATGCCCTAGCTAGGGCAAAGTGTGCCGCACAAGGGCAAAGCAACCGACCCAAAGACAAAAACATTTCCGTTACTCTGATTTTTGTGTTCAGAAACTTCATCAGACTGAGTTATCTATGTATGTTTGTTTGCTCTGTAGGCACATTTCTGCCTGTCAAAGACACACCGTTTGATTTCACCGAGCAGCCGCGTGTCATTGGTGACCGCTTGCACCAGGTAGATGGCGGTGGTCAGCCAGGCTATGACCATTGCTATGAGATCATTGGCAACTACATGAAGTATCGTCCAGTTGCAAAGTAAGAACTGCTTCTCCTGTCCATGCTGTTCCTGCTGCTGCTGCTTTTACACTGTTGTACTGTCATCCTCTGATCGTCCAGTTATGTCTTTGGAGAGCTCTACACTGTTGTTTGCTTCAGGCAAGGCAATGCGGTACTCTTTATTCCTCTGTCTGTCTGGCTGTGTGCCTGTGTGTGTCTGTGTGTTTCTGATGCGTTGCAGGTTGCGTGACCCAGTCAGTGGTCGCTACATGAAAATGTACACCACCATGCCTGGCGTACAGCTGTACACCAGTAACTTTCTGGATGGCAGTGTAGTGGGCAAGGAAGGAGTAGCCTACCCACAGCACAGTGCCGTGTGCTTAGAGGCTCAGTTCTACCCGGATGCCATTAATCAGGTAAGAAGAGAGACAACGCCACGGGCCGGGGGGCGTATGGTTTTGCAGTAGTACTCCAGTAGACGTGCACCGTCATCAGCAATGGTTCACCATGCTCCTAAGTCCCATCCACCACTCTGGCCATTTGAAATCTATACCACTCTATCCAGTGTAGTCTCATATGCCGATATTTAAAATGTTCAGCTGTGATGAGTGAAATTACGCTCTAAAATTAAAGGGTAAAAGACCCCCCCCCCCCCCACCACCACCAAAAAAAGCAGAGCCCTAGTGCTGCTGAAGTACGAAACTTGCCAACATTCCCATGACCCTGTGAACTAAACTTTCCAGTAACGATTTGCGAAAGTTTGAGCGCTTACCGAACTTAAGTGATTTCCCACAATTGTGTGCTGTTTCTTTTCTGCTTGCAGAGGGATTTGAAGTACTTTTACATCTTGAGGCCTCTGGGGCCGCCTCTTCATGAGCGAACTCACTACGAATTTTATGCTTGAGTGATGGTGCACTGGATGAAGGTTGGCACACTGCAATGGACCTTGCCATGTACTGGATGTTCTCGATGTTTTCAGATCCTGTCAAAGAGGTAACTGATGTTACTTTGTCGCGCTTCCATGTACCACCGTCTCTTGTGTCCTTTGTCATCATGGGTTTTGCCGTTTCAAAGACTTACCGGAATCTTGAAGGAATTTTGCGTCACTATGTTAGCCTGCTTGTGCCGTATCTTTTACCAATTAGCTGCATGTTGTAGCATTATATCTTGCTCCTCTTCTTTAGAAGTTAGAACCTTCACACATCACTTATTTCAAACTTATTCTCCTTATTTTTTACTTCTAGTAGAATTTCTTGTTATGGCTGGTCCAAGCTGAATGCTAAAATTTTCATTCCCTTTTCACTTTGCTTCGCTTTCAAACACTCCTCTATCACTGCTGGCTGAATGCATCTTTATCCTGTTTTAGAAATGTGTTTATATAAATCCTAATTCAAATCCTAATTGGCAACCTACTCAGTATTCACTGGTTTGAGGGGAAAGGTGCAAACGGGAAAAGTCTGAAGAGAAAATTGACTTTCACCACCGGGATTCGAACCAAGGACCTTCACTTGAGGCCAGCGATGCTCTTACCACTTAGCTACTCAGTATTGCCGACATTTCTTATCGATCTGTGAATGGGCGGGAGAGCTGATTGAGCTACCGGCAATGTTCCTTTTCACTCTCTCTCTCTCTCTCTCTCTCTCTCTCTCTCTCTCTCTCTCTCTCTCTCTCTCTCTCTCTCTCTTTCACACACGTATTCACGAATGCGTGTTGCTTTTGCACAAACACACTTGCTTGCACACACAGTTACACAGAACACCTGTATGTATTTGTGTCCCTCGTTACAATCCAGCACTTGTCGAGCCAATTTCTTTCAGGACGCAAAGCATCATTCATGCTCACTGCAAAAGTTAATCAGGTGGTGCCAAGGCATATTGTGGTGTGGCTGTGTAGGTGATTGCATGTTCGTGCAGATATTGCAATGACATGTGGATTACCGGTTATCATGGATGGATGGGGGACTCTCGCTACCAGGGAGTCGTAAAATATCGGTGTTTTAGGACTCCCTGCTTGCTACGCATTTTCATCTCTTTTCATAATACAATAAGATCCAGCTTGCAATAGAATAGTGTGTGGGAGTGGGTACCAGATATACTGGTCCAGATTCCTACATCATAAAAATTATTTAAATTGACTCCATGCCGGTCCTGGACTGGAGCGGCTTGGAGGCCCCGGTAGTACGCAGACCTACTGCTACATATGTAGCTGGACACTTGTTTATCGGTAGTATATACATGTAGGTTAAAAGGTAGCCAATTCTGACCGAGGCGTAGGCAAGTGGCAGGCGCTCATGATACTACATGTAATACCAAGAGTGCAGAAACATTAATTTTATGGACACTTGGTGTAGGACGGGGGGGGGGGCAGGGGTATGGTAGCAATGTGATGTGCCATCAACAACAACGTTCGACCCTCCCTGCCTGGTAAATGTGGTATTTGGCATGTGGCCATATACGGGCATATATCCATATGCCATGACTCATGAGTCATTATATTATTAGGCATGACGGGATTGAAACGTCACTCACACGTCACAGGTGCATGTGATTTGTTGTTGTGTTTTCTTTGCTGGTTTTCGAAGATTGAGAGATCACGATCAGTGCATATTTCACTTCAAAAATCAACGTCTTGTTCTCCATGATCCATCTCATGTCATGAGCTAACTCTCTCCCGCATCTGCAGGAAGTCTGCTAGTCGCAACTTTATCTGTACAGTGCTGGTCTTCCTGGAGCTGATCCCAATAGTATCTGATTCCCTCTGGCTAGCCCTGGTGAGTGAAACATCCCGATCATTTGTTCATTTTCAACTGGTTATTCTTGCTCTATACAATCATGTGCAGGCAAAGTTATAATGGTTGTCAATGACTGGCTGTTGATCAGAGTAGTGATTGGCCATACCCAGTGCTATGCCCCGAAAAGATACTACAAATGATAGGCCTATAGCCTAGTATAGGAGTCATCATGGTCATTGGACTGACTGAGTCGGGGTATGGGTGTGCACTGGCATGCACGTCCATTTTCTAACAGATTGAACAGGGGCCCATGGATACTGTGCGGTTACCGGTATGTGTACTGTACGGTAGTCAGTGTAGGCCGGAGCAAGCACGGCTCCAAGTCGGCTACAAGGCCGGTTATTTCCCCATACCCGATTTCAGTACCATGGGACGATGCATCTCTAGCTAGGCAACGGATAATTAGAACGGATGCATTCGGTGACCATTATTCCCATACAGAGACCAGGACTGCCGGAAGCAGTTTTTGATTGGTCCGGTGGTATCATGTGTATGATATGGCGGGTACACATGACCGCCACAGTAGGAAATACGTGTTGGCGGCCAAAAAGTTGGTCCGGTAATAACCTGACCAACCGGACCGGTTCCGGCGGACCTGGAGATTGTCTAATGAATCCATATTCATGAATTCAGAAACTCAGAATGACAGTAGCATAGCCTTGTTCCACTGTTGGATTGAACTTGGGTACTGAGTTGTTTTTACCTTCCAGCAGGCCTTGCCTTTTTACTAGGAACCCTAGGAACAATTTTGTAGTTGTTACAAATTCGAAATCGCCGTTAGGTGCTGCATCTGCCACCCTGGTATTACAGGCATGGTGGTGGCCTGGCACGAGCGACACTTCCTAAGCTGGTTGTGTTTCTCAACGCAATTGTATAGCCGGTTGTAAAGCGGACGTGCAAACTTTACTTAAACTTACAAATTCGAAAAGAGACGTAGCTTGACGGCAGCCAGCTAGAAGTACGTTCCACCTGTTCACCGCCAGAAATAAGCGCATGCATATTGCATATACCAAAATGGGAGGAAGTTTGGGTAATGTGAGTGCACCAGAAACCTACCTATGAGTGACGGCATTAGTTTGTGTAGAAGCAGAGCAAAGAGTAACTCAAGCACTTAAAACCAAGCTCTAACTATAAGCTCTGAGCATCGGGATTTCCATACCACGAGGGCGAAGGAGGACGGTTGTTCAGTTTGCTCAATCAATAGTAATTTTCCTGTGTTGGTGCATAGTATAATATTCCTGTGTTGGTGCAAAGTATCATATGTGCAGCTCTGCTCTGTACAGTCCTGCAGTCTGCTGTGGCGGTTGAAGCTGTGGTCTGCTGTGGCGGTTGAAGCTGTGGTCTGCTGTGGCGGTTGAAGCTGTTTTGCTATGTCTGTGCATGTTCTTGTTGTACAGCTTGCTGCGTTGTAGATCAACTCCGCACATTTTCCTATCAGCTATCCTGTATCAAGCAGCATGACCAATATGGAACAATTTGCAGGTAGAACCGATATGAACCTTACTGGCAATGTGTTGCATGCTGACCACACTGGTGCTTCGATGTCTTTGTCATGGAGTAGCATCTTGTGGTACACCACACGTATATTACATCAGTCTGAATTGTCTGAACGCGGAATCCTACCACACACGCACGCACGCACACATGCACGCACGCACACACACACTGTATGATTTATGTGTCTGTTTTCACTACAATCATTCTCTAGGTCTGTAGGTCATGTATGGTATCACTCATGCGTGAAATCATGTGATCATCAACCCTGTTTTTCCCGGGCTTGTGCTCCTGTGCACGAGACGTATGCTTCAGATGTATGGCCTTTTTCCGCTGCACGGCATCTCACGTGCAGAGTTTTTCCGCGTGCAGTGCTCTACAGTCCATTCAGAAAAAAATGAACTTCTAGCTTTTGGCCATAAATGGGTCAAACGTTGAGTTTTTTTAGAATTTTTTTCTGCAATCCCATATGGAATCCTCTTCCAATTATGTTTCTGAAGTTTTTTTGTCCAAAAAGCAAGCCATAGCAAGAATAGGATTTCGGCCAGGTTTTGCCCCAAAAGCACTGAATTGGGAAAAACCATCAAAATCCAGGCCGTTTGACCCCGCCTGCAACAGTGCATTCTGCGGTTCGAACCCCAGTTCAGGCACCCTTTTTGGACCCTTTTTCAAATTTCAAAGTTCGCAGCACTGCACTGTGTACGATGAAATCACGAAAAATCGCCAAATACGGGAGCTCGCCAGAGCCAGGACCCATTTTTTTATGAATGGACTGTAGCAGCTTTGGTTTTGTTGTTTTGCTTCTCTCCTTGTCTTGAAAAGAGTTCATGGTGAACAGTGGTTGAATCCAATTCTAAGTTTCTTCTCAGTTTTAGCAGTGTCTTATGTTTGATATTCTTAGTGCATACAGTCTTCCAGAGAAAGAAAACAAACATACTGGTCCTTCGAGCCGGATCTTCAGGATGGACGAGCAGAGTGCCTGGTGTTTCGCTAGGCTTCTGCCGCACGCAGTCCCGTAATGGGCCGTATACCAAGCTCACACTCGACGGAGTCACTCACAACACGAAAGACTTTATGGTTGATTAGAAGTAGAACGCCATGTCACGAACCGACTATTTCGTTCTAAGAAACTACAAGTTTGCTGGTGCTCGTACAACCAACGTTGGTACTGAGCCACCATCTGCTTCGTCAGCTTGCTCAGGAGACGGGAGAAGAATGTGCCGTTCTGTAGCTCCATGTGGCGACCTGCATCTTTGAGGTTCACTACGGCAATCTCGAGCAAATCTGCAAACTTCTCCAGTGCTTGCGGGTTGTAGCGCTGTATCGGCTGGAATGCTTCCAATGTTTCCAGCTGTATAGCCACCTGACGTCGTTGTCCGCCGAATTTTCTTTCAAGCCTCTCCAGGGATATCCTGTATGCCTCTGCGGTGTAGCCAAGCTGCTCTATTGCTCTGAGTGCCTCACCAGTAACATACTGCCGAAGCTGTAGAAGCTTAAGTTGTGGAGAGACAGGTGCAGCGTCAATGCATGCCATAAAGGCGGCCTTCCAGGTCTCGTACATCCGCACATCTCCGCTGAAGGTCGGAACAGCTACTTTCTTCAGCCTTCCAAAGACATCACTGCTGGGCAACCCAGTGCCGTACACAGGTGCTCTGCTGCTTACTGGTTGAGCTTGAGCTGCAGGCCGGAACGCAGGGGCCTGAAAGTTGAGGCTAGCTCCAGGATGTCCTGGAAAAGATCCAACACTCAACACAGACTTGCCTACATGACCACTAGATTTGACCAGAGAAACATGGTCCTTCACAGGTACAGCTTGTCCAGAACTAGGTATGGGTCTAGTCACACTTGAGCTTGTGACAGGTACATGCTGTGCAGTGGTACTACTACTAGTACAAGACGTGATACTAGACTGTACACTGTGACTTGAACTGGGGAGGCTGGTGACAGACTCAGCGGTGTGTGCAGGGGGAAGGCTATTCTCCGTTTGATCAGCTCCTTGCTCACCCGGTTTTGGACTGGTGTTGGTCTCTTCAGCTGCTGTGTCCTTGCTGTCATCAGTACTAAAGCCTCTCGGCGTCCTCCGTGACGGTGATCTTTCCAGTAGCAGTCCAGTCCTGCGATCTGTTTCCATTGCCAAAGTCAGCGCACTCAGTTCACTCTGCATTTGTCGTAAACCGACTCGACTAGTTGATCTACTGCCTTGGCGTAGTCCGAATTCATCCACACATCCACACCCAGTAAAGGAAACGACTCCCCTCGTTCAAACTGGCTCTGTGCTGCTTGAGCCTGTCCATACTGCTTCGCTCTTGCAGTCCACAACTCTACAAACTCGTCGTATCTGTCAATTGCCGTCTGCACTTCGCGATCGACTTCCTCCATTTCCTCCAAAGTCCGTATCACGTTCCTTTTATCGTTTACGAATTCATATTTTCTTTTCAGCTCGGAAAGCACTGCTGTTACTGCTTGCTCACAGCAGCACAGCTCATCGTAAAGGTGTCCTGCACCCACAGCGTCGACCTCATTGTCGCGCATTCCTATCGTCAACCCACGTCGGGTATTCGTTAGATTGCGTTTTAGTTGTATCTTATCACTTTTCAGCTTCATGATCAGGCTCTCCATGCCTTCCGTAGGTTCACCAGAACCAGCGCCATCCTCTCCGGTCGGCTCTGACATCGATGCCGCCGTCGCTGTCTCAGTCTCAGCACTATATTCTCCGCATGCACTACTTTTCTCTCGTTCTTCCTCCATGGTTGGAACTATTTTTGAAATCCAACCTCGTAACTAAATTTCTTCGATCGAAACGTGTATCAAACTATCAACTATCAAACCATCCTCTGCTACCAAATGGTGTTTCGCTAGGCTTCTGCCGCACGCAGTCCCGTAATGGGCCGTATACCAAGCTCACACTCGACGGAGTCACTCACAACACGAAAGACTTTATGGTTGATTAGAAGTAGAACGCCATGTCACGAACCGACTATTTCGTTCTAAGAAACTACAAGTGCAAAGAAAAACTCTCTGGAAACCAAAAGGCAGCGCAGCCAAACAAAGGTACAGCTAAAAACCTCATGCCGCACGCACAAGAACACAACAACCAAAAAGGCTACACGGTGCCAAGGCTGGCTCAGCGAAACCGACCGCAGCGGAACCTAAATGGTAGCCCGCTGTACAAATTCGATATTACATCAGGCATCAAGGTGCCCCCAAGGGGAGCACATGAAGACAGTAAGATGCCAGGAGATAAAGGTCAAATCACAGAGAACAGACAGCATGACCGCAATGGCAATCAGGAAGAGAAAGCAGATCGCAACTGAACATGACATGAACGTGTAGACTGAACTCCGTGGCATTCTCGCCACGCCAGTGCCATACCTGGACAGCGAGTCAGTTCAAGATCAACGAAGGGCAAGCTGCCCAAGTGATTTATTTCCTCCGACGCAGACGTCGGAAACCTAACACAGCGAAGACATGATGAGAGAGGTGTAAGGACTAGTGCATCCGAAAGAAGAATAGCCAAGGAAGTCGAGAGACTACAGGCGGAGTTGGACAAGGAAGCAGAAGTGGCGAAGTTGCGACAAGAGTCGATCGCCATCCAACTCGATCTAATGAAGAAGGCAAGCACGGTGGAGAGGGCGAAGTCTGAGTTTCGTCGCCGCTCTTCCGCATCTGCTTACAGTGAGAACAGCAGCGAAGATAGAAGTGTCTACTCACCTTCCGATTTGGACCGACCAGTACAGTGGTCGGCACAGGACGTGGGTCTACACCACAGTCAGCTGATGGACTGGTCGAACCGACAGCCACAGTTACAGACGCAGCGTATGCGTCGGGTGATGTTGAGGCAAACCCGGTGGAGATGGTGCTTGGGCAATCGCCAATAGTGCCACCCAGTGTTACTGGTTCAGCAAGTTCAGATGCTGATGACGACGAAACAGAGGTGGATAGTTGCAGCTCCGACTACAGCAGAAGGCTGCCTCTGTGGTATGTTAGAGAACTAAGGAACAGAAAGTCGAACTCAGAACTGGCAGGGGACCAGCAGCAGCAGCAGCAACAACATGTCAGCAGATCCACACAGCAGTTTGTTGTCAGGAATCCAGGCAGACTACAGCCAACAACTACCCTGTCAAGGGCAGTAAGGACACCAGCACACCCAGTGAGCAGCAGACCAGTGCCAGCAGTGGATGCTGCTGTTCCGTCACCACCTGCTACTATCAGTGCAGTAGGCAGTAGCACCACCAGTGGAGCATCAGCAACTAGGCCGCATGGTGTGGACGGTCTCAGCGCACAGCGCGCCGTAGCCGCATCCAGTGCAGCGCCAACTCAACGCTCTGGCTTCGTGAGCCAGGCGTTCGCACCAATGACAGCACTTACAGCAGCCGCCCCTCCGTTTGTGCCGAAGCCCAGCGTGACGGTGCACGGAGCAGCTACCAGTAGTCAGCCGACAATCTCGCGTGAGGTCAGACCCGGCCTGACATACACCAGCACACCGGCGTATCCATATCAGCCTATGCCTGTACCACAGTACATGGTTTCAACAGCAGCACCCCAGTACCCGAGTAGCCAAGCACAAGCAGTGCCAGCCCACCAAATCGGACAGCATCAGGGTGCCCCGACAGTGACGCCGGCCTACCGCCCGAGTGGCCACCTCAAGGCACTGAAGCTGCCCATGTTTGATGGCAATGAAGACAATTACGTGAGATGGCGGCAGAAATTCATGGGACTGGTCGGCGCAGATCCGAATGTCACAGAATACTACAAGATGGCACGCCTGAGGGAGGCTCTCGCGGGTGGCTGTGCTGAGGAGCTGATAGAAGACGTCATGGACGGGCCGGGGGCCTATCAGGCAGCCATGCAGGAGATCGAGGCCTGGTATGGTGGTGAGGATCGTCAGATCGAGCGGCACGAGCAGGAAATCATTACGTGGCCGAAGATCACTACCATGAAGGACACTGAGAAGATAAAGAAGTTCGCATTGAAGCTGCGGAGTGTCCTGGTGAACATGAGGTCATGTGGTATAACCCCTGGCCGAGAGCTCTATCTCGCTGCAACGGAGAAAGTCCCGTCGTCAATGCTGCTCAAGTACTTTGAGAAGTATGATGACCAGAAATGCGATGTACAATCATTCGCGGACTGGCTGCTTCACGTCGTGCACATGATGCGGAAGGTGGACGAGCGCCAGCGCAACAGCTACAAGAGCCAAGCAGTGTCATCCAGCAGCAGTTCGGACAAGCGCCAGGCTGCTGCAGAAAGACAATCCGCTTGTGGCAGTCAGAGGACCAAATTGTCAGAGCGCCGTCAACACTACACCCTGACAACAGCCGCCGAGAGCAGCGAGCGGAAGTCAGCCGGTACTCCGAAGAGCTGCATCAAGTGCGGTAAGCAGCATCAACTTGCAGACTGCCATGAGTTCGCGAAGATGTCAGTTGCTGAACGCTGGAGCTTCGTGAAGCCCCTCAACATCTGCATCTGTTGCCTGAGACCGGCTAAGCATCGATCGGCAGAGTGTCGCAACAAGCCCTGCGACATGTGTGGGCGGAAGCACCACAGAATGTTACACGCGGAGAGAAAGCCCAGCGAACAGGCGCCGGTCGTTAAGGCACAAACCGCCGAAGGTGACAAAGCGGGTGCACATTCGTCTGCTGCCGTCAATGTCGGAGCCAGCTGCTTCGCGAGTGACAGTCTCTCCCAGTCTCAGCACGTATCGTTCATGACAGTGCCGGTGACAGTGAAGAATGGTCCTCACGTCGTCGAGGCTACCGCACTGCTAGATTCGGCATCATCCGTCAGCTTCATCAGAGAAGACCTGGCCAAGCAGCTGAGTTACAGCGGAGATGTCGAAACACTGACGACTACCGTACTAGGTGGCAAGACCATCCGAGGTGACCGTGAGAGAGTAGCGGTTACTATCACCCGACAGGGAGGCGACGAAGAGTCTGCATTCTCTGCCTTCGTCCTTCCAACAGTGACTGGTGCCATCAAGCCTGTCGACTGGAACGCGCAGAAACAGAACTGGACGCACCTGAGCGACATCAGGTTCCCAAGGCACCAGCAGCATGCTCAGGTGGACATCCTCATTGGACTCAATGCGGCACAGCTTCACACGTCCCTGGAGGAACGGCATGGCAAGCCTGGTGACCCGCTAGCTCGGTTGACACCACTCGGGTGGGTGTGTTACGGCGCAACTGACAACTCCTATGACCAGCCCGAGATGACGTGTGTTGGTGCATCTCTCGTCGGGTCTACGCAGGACCTGAGACTAGATGAACTTGTCAACAGCTTCTGGGAGTTGGAGAAGGTCGGCATGGGTGAGACATACTCAACACCTGATGAGCAACGGGCAGAACAGCTAGTGACCGAGTCGATTCAACACGATGGATCGCGTTTTGAGATGGGCATCCCGTGGAGTGCGACGAGCGGGATTCCGAGCCTCGAGTCCAACGCAAAGCAGGCTGAGCAGCGGCTTCAGTCGTTGGAGCGCTCGCTCGCCAAACGACCGGCTGTGTACGAGGCATACCGGAACGTGCTGTCAACCTACATGACGAAGCACTACATCGAAGAAGTTGAGCCCACCACAGCGGCAGAGGACGGAAGTGATCAATGGTATCTTCCCCACTTCCCAGTCGTGAGGAATGATCGCGTGACCACCAAGGTGAGAGTCGTCTTCGATGCGTCCGTCAACTGGGGAGGTACGTCTATGAACGAGGAGATGTATGCTGGCAGAAAGGCACAGAACAATATTGTTCACGTCCTGCTTCGCTTCTGCCTGGAGCCGGTGGCCCTGGTCGGCGATATATCAGAGATGTTTCTGCAGATCCAGCTACGTCAACAAGACCGCAAGTACCACCGCTTCTTGTGGCGGCACGACCCGCAGCACGAGCCGAAGGTGTACCAGTTCAACCGCATCGTCTTTGGTGTAAAAGCGTCACCGTACCTGGCGGGTAGAGCTCTCGAGGAGACCTCCAACAAGTTTGGCCATCTCTACTCAGCTGACGTATCGGCCGCGGTCCACGATGACACTTACGTAGATGACCTACTCCATTCGTGTGCTGATGATGACACAGCCAAGCGTGTGCGCCTCGAGGTGAAGTCACTACTCCATGATGGTGGATTCAACATCCGCAAGTGGCTGTCCAATTCTGCAGCAGTAATGGCCGATGTTCCAGAGGAGGATCGTGCGCCAGGAGCTGTTGCCGAGGTGGGTGATCACAGTCACAGCACGCTGCCATCCACGAAGACTCTAGGTGTCACCTGGAATGCTGAGTCCGACAAGTTCCTCTTCGTCTTCTCCGGCTGCGCAGCTGAGCAGATGACCAAGAGGACAGTCCTGAAGGAGATGTCCACAGTATTCGACCCGCGAGGACAGATCTGCCCGTTCCCGATTCGCTCGCGGATGATGTTCCAGCAGCTATGCATCAAAGGGTATGGCTGGGACGATCAACTGGACGAGCATGATGCCAAGGCTTGGACGCAATGGTTCTCGGAGCTACCCTCACTCTCAGCAGTCCAAGTCGACCGGTGTTTCAAGGTGGCCACTCTCGACCCCTCCACTGCTGAGATCCAAGTGCACACGTTCACCGACGCATCTGATGGAGCGTACGCTGCTGCTACGTACATACGGTGCCAGTATCCAGACGGAACGGTGAAGACGACGCTAGCCCTGGCGAAGGCGAGACCATCTCCAATCCGCAAGCTCTCCATCCCAAAGTTGGAGCTGAAGGCAGCGGTCCTCGGCACGAAGCTGAGCCTCGAGGTGGAGAAAGCACTCAACCTGCCAGTCCGAGACCATGTATTCTGGACGGACAGTATGAACGTGCTGTATTGGGTCAGATCTCACAGCCGGAAGTTTCAGACCGACATCGGGAACAAAATCTCCGAGATTCACGCCGCTACCTCTGGAGCTCAATGGCGTCATATCCCGGGCCGACTCAACCCCGCAGACCTGCCAAGTCGTGGATTGACAGCGGAGAAGCTAGCTGACAATGAAGTCTGGTGGTCCGGACCGGAGTTCCTGTCGTCGCCTCCCGATCAGTGGCCAATTCGAGAGATCACTGTGCCATCATACGTCGGTGGAGAGACGAAGCGAGCCCTGGCATCTGCGTTTGTCACAACAGCAGCGGAGCCTGCACAGTCTCGCTTGTCACCAGCCAGGTACTCGTCATGGAAGAGACTTCTTCGCGTGACGTGCTGGTGCCTTCGTTTCCTCCGCAACTGCAAGCAGGCAGCTGAATCAACCAAAGCCAGTGCACCTGCCACATCAGATGGATTGCTGCAACCTCTCCCAGCCAGCAGCACAGAGGGGAGTTGCGACTGCAGCGGCAGTTGTGTTCCAGTACCGGAGCTGTCGGCTGAGGAGATGGTACTTTCAGAGAGGTACTGGCTCTCCGTTTCTCAACGCGAGTCCTATGGGCGCACCATCAGCCGTCTTGAGCGTGGCTAACCACTTGAGAATGGCGATCCGCTGCTGCCACTGAATCCAGAACTGGATACAAGTCAGCATCCTGCAGTGCTGATAGTCGGCGGACGGCTCGATAATGCTAGCACGAAGGTTACGGCATGCACACGCCGGCCCGTGATTCTCCCACCTAAGCACCAGATCACCTCACTCGTCATAGCATCGGAGGATGAGAAGTGTCATCACGAATTCGGAGTCAACTATCTACTCGCAAATCTCCGACAACGCTATTGGATCGTCCGCGGGAAGCAGGCAGTGAAGTCGCATCGACACGGTTGCAACGGCTGCAGACGACGGTGGAACAGGCCAGCATCCCAACTCATGGGACAGCTTCCTGAGCAGCGTGTCGCTATCACTGAACGAGTGTTCTCTGGCGTTGGCGTGGACTACGCCGGGCCGTTCTCGACAAGGCAAGGCCGTGGACGAAGCCGTGCCAAGCGTTATCTCTGCCTATTTACGTGTCTGGAGACACGTGCGTGTCATTTGGAAATGGCTTACGACATGACGGCGCAGGGGTTCTTGATGTGTTTCTCCCGATTCTGTAAGAGGCGAGGCACACCGAAGGATGTCGTCTCTGACAACGGCACCAATTTCGTCGCTACTGAAGCAGAGCTGCGAGACGCCGTGGAAGAGCTGGAGCACTCTGAAGATGTTGCGGCAGACATGGCGTCAAACAAGATCAACTGGAGATTTAATCCACCAAGCGCGCCACATCACGGAGGTGTGTTCGAGTCTATGATCAAGCTGGCGAAGCGTGCAGTGTACGCCGTTCTCGAAAATGGAGTGTGCAGTGATGAAGAGCTTGCGACCGCATTCGTTCATGCGGAGGCTATGCTGAACGCCCGACCTCTTACGAGTATCAGTGACGATGCCGAGGATCTAGAGCCGCTAACGCCACTGCACTTCCTCGTGGGTCATCGCGATATCCACCACGCCATCGATCATCTGGAGCCTGACGGACAGCCTGATCCACATGACAGGTGGAGAGTTGTACAGCGCCTAACTCAAGACGTCTGGCGAAGGTTGGTGAAGGAGGTGGTTCCAACGTTGAACGTCCGGCAGAAGTGGCAGCAGAAGAAACGCAACATCAAGGTGGGCGATGTCGTCATCTGTGTTGACGCACACACCCCTAGAAGTACCTGGCCACTCGGTCGAGTGGTTGCTGTATACCCGGCTGAGGACGGTTGTGTACGCGTAGTGGACGTCAAGATCCGCAAGCGGGTGTACCGACGTGCTATCAATGTCCTGATTCCACTCGAGAGTGAGCAGTGAACTGTTAGCAGTAGTGAACAGTTTCGCTCCGTGTGAACTGCTAGCAGCAACGAACAGTATTGTACAGCAAAGTGACATGTTCTTAAGGAACATTGATATGGTCATGCACCCGACTTGGAGATCATTATCTGCTGTTTTTCTCATCATCTTAAAATTCAAAATTGTTCTTAGGTGACAGTCCAATTCTCCGGCGTTGGCCGTTCCACTCAAGTTTGGTGCAGCGTTCAATCCATGCTATACATGTAGTGTGATCTCTTCTGTTTACGTTAGCTTGCTCTCATCCGTCAACCATAGTTCTGCCTTATTCGAGCAAAGAGGGGAGAAATGTATGATTTATGTGTCTGTTTTCACTACAATCATTCTCTAGGTCTGTAGGTCATGTATGGTATCACTCATGCGTGAAATCATGTGATCATCAACCCTGTTTTTCCCGGGCTTGTGCTCCTGTGCACGAGACGTATGCTTCAGATGTATGGCCTTTTTCCCGCTGCACGGCATCTCACGTGCAGAGTTTTTCCGCGTGCAGTGCTCTAGCAGCTTTGGTTTTGTTGTTTTGCTTCTCTCCTTGTCTTGAAAAGAGTTCATGGTGAACAGTGGTTGAATCCAATTCTAAGTTTCTTCTCAGTTTTAGCAGTGTCTTATGTTTGATATTCTTAGTGCATACAGTCTTCCAGAGAAAGAAAACAAACACACACGCACACACACACACACACACACACACACACACACACACACACACACACACACACACACACACACACACACACACACACCTTGGTCCTTGGTAACACTGCCATCAAATGGTCACGTGTCCCCTGTGCAGGGGTCGACAGCACTGAGTTCAGCATTGGATCCAGAAACGCCGCTCTACTTCCTGGACAGGAAATTTGCACAGCTATGCAGGTCGAAACCACGGGATGACTTGCAGCAGCGACCGCAGCCGAGACAATGCGCTCTGCAGCAGGGCAGGGCAACCCACTGTTTCCGGACCGAGTCTGCCGATGCCACAGCCGAGACCGACGCCACTTCAGCAGCCGAGTTGGAGAGACACTTATGCGAAGCTAGCCCGCCAGCACTCAAGAACCATCTCCCGCACGCATTACATAGTCGGCTGCCGGACTGCTCAGATATGGGCTTCCTCCTCTCGGCCAGGCACTTGTGGCGATTCTTGTATTTCTGGTGGGCGAAAGTACGCTGGCAGACATCGCAGAGCACAGAAGTGTCACACACACACACACACACACACACACACACACACACACACACACACACACACACACACACACACACACACACAGACACACACACACACACACACACACACACACACACACACACACACACACACACACACACACACACACAGACACACACACACACACACTCTCTCTCTCTCTCTCTCTCTCTCTCTCTCTCTCTCTCTCTCTCTCTCTCTCTCTCTCTCTCTCTCTCTCTCTCTCTCTCTCTCTCTCTCTCTCTCTCTCTGCACTATAATGGCTGAACACCAAGTATAGAAAGAAGAAAAGGGAATTCCAGAATATCTTTTTGGATAAATAACATTTGTGTTCGTGATCCTTACGCTGTGTTTTTGTTGGTTTTCTGCTATGATATGTATAGGGCCCAGTTGGCCAACACGATATCAAGGTGATGGAATGGAAAGTAGCCATGGTGGTAGCTTTCTGCAGGAGTCTAATAAATCTGCCACACACTGTAAGTGCCATGGACACATTTTGTGTGTGTGTGTGTGTGTGTGTGTGTGTGTGTGTGTGTGTGTGTGTGTGTGTGTGTGTGTTGTGCATGTGTGTCTGTGTGTGTGTGTGTGTGTGTGTGTGTGTTGTGCATGTGTGTGTTGTGTGTGTGTGTTGTGCATGTGTGTGTGTGTGTGTGTTGTGTGTGTTTGAATTGTACACAGGAACACACGCAGGACAGGGGGGGGGGGGGGGGGGGGGCTTGGTTTGCCTGTCTTTGGCGAGTTCATATGGCTTGTCTTGTGTGTGTGTGTGTGTGTGTGTGTGTGTGTTGTGCATGTGTGTGTTTGCTAACGTAGGTATACCATTCCAACCTGTATCGGGTATCCATGGTAAATCAGTCATTCCGCCACTCTCACTCAGTGGCAGATCAACACCACAGCTACCAGCAATGAGCCTAGCACAACCAGTGCCACTGCATCAGCCTGCACAGTCTGCTGTTGCTGGTGTTGCCACGGCTAGCTCTGCGGGAGCGTTCACAGCACCAGTATCAACTATCACTGATCAGCCGCGCACACCTGGACATACGATCGCCAATGTAAGCAAGAGTAATGCTGCTGCTGTCCGTGGCACTGCTAGCATCCCGGCACAACACCAGGCACAGTCTTCAACAATATCTACAGGCACAAGCTCTAGCAGTACCCTGCCGGAACGATTGGCATCATCATCATTGTCATCACATTCCCGGTCTTCTCTGGAGTTACCAGCTGTATCCTCTCAGAAAGCACGTAATGGAGGCGCTCACCTCTCACCCGACCGATCGCACCTTGGCAGAAAGCACAAGAAGTCGCCTGACACCGAGTCGTCACAAATAGAACTGGAGCACTTGCGCTCTGTTGGAGAGGTGACTTCAGCTGATGCTATCGCTTCATCCGAACAAGCTTGCAAGAAACTGCTCAAGGAGAAGGCAGAATTGACTCATCAGCTGGTAGTCCAGAGAAAGGTAAGATCCCTTCTTGTATCACCCCACACACAGCTCCCACACACTTTTCATTACAATCTCTCCCATTCTCTCTCTCCCAATATTGTTTTATTCTTCCATCCTGCTGTTCTATTTCGACTGTGTTTATTCATTAAATGTTTAGGTGTTACCTTAGTTCCCTTTTGCCTTTTGCTCTGTTTTTTTTTTCAGCGCAATGGGGAGCTAAAGCGGCTGTTGGTGGCATCCATTGGTGATGACTTGCAAGAAAGGTATGCAGCTATTTCTTCTTGGTATCTGCTGGATCTAGCCAGATGGCTAAATGTGTCCATGACTGAAATGTCAAGTTATCAGCATGCCACCAGTGCTAGAATTTACTGCTGCCTTTGGACGGCTTGACATCCCATTGCTAGTTGTTTGACATTTGTATCTGTTTGGTATTTGTGTGTGGCGCGTTCTGGTCAGGTTTGATGGTCTTTGCCATGAGAACGCTGAAAGCACTGAATTGCTGAGTGTACGTGAAAAGGAGCTACAGTTGCTGCGAGAACGTGTAGAGCACTTAGCCATACAGTGCGATGTCTATCAGAGCAAGTACAGAGCAAGCAGGTGAGTGCTGCTGGCCACTGCTGCTGCTGCTGCTTGCTGGGATTGCTACTCATACACTGGCATTTGAGTGCATCTCAGTAGCTATGTTTGGAGCCCAAAACTGATATTTTGCCTGTAAGGTACTGCAACTGTGCTGTGACGAGTGTAGAATTGTGGGTATGTATGATAGACTGCAATGCCAAAAGCTGTGTCAGTACTACAAGTAAAGGAATGTTGTACTGTTTATGTGCAGCTTATGTTGTTGTTATTCATGTTGCTCGGTAACCAAGCAGGACGGACCTACTAATGATTGGTTTCATTTATTATTAGGTCTCATTCCTGTTATTCTTGCACAATATGCATAGCAAACGATGCCATTCTGTTTGCCTGTGTTGTCTTGTGCGTCTTGTATGTGGATGTTATTACTGCAGTGTTATGATTGAAGAACTATCCTCTCTGCAGTCGGAGCTCCAGGGTTCGCTGGTGGAGAGTCGCGGTGTGATTCACCAGCTTCTCACCGAGCAGCGGCAGGTGTTCGGTGACCTGCGCTTCACCTACCAGCAGTTGTCCGTTGCTTGCCAGCGCTTGCAACACGCCACGAACACGACAACAGCCGTGCCCGTGATGGAGTGCAAAGGCGGTAGCGGTGCAAATGCCAACAACAGCAGCGGTGTACTGGAAGTGACTACTGGCCTACTATCTCGCCATTGCTCTCAGCTGTCGGCTTGGTGTTCGAATAATGTCACTTCATTACTACAGGCATTACACGCCGGTGCAGCCATGGTCACAGGTAATGCTGCCGACGGTGGACAGAAGCGATCTGCGCACGGTACCAGTGGCCCCACTGCGCTAACATCGCATACACATGTCCTGGATAATGTGCAGTGGCGTCCCAGCAATGCAGAGTCTGTTGCACACAGCGTAAGTCTGGTAGAGCAGTTCTCACTTCACAGTCACCATAATTATGTGTGCGTGCTGGTGTTATTCTCTTTTCTTGTCTGAATCTATGTGCAATGTACATGCAGTGTGATGTAGTGTGATTGTTCCCCAGCTGAATGTACATGTACTAGTACAGTGTAGTCCATTAGTGTTGTGTTTGGGTGGCAGGTGCTATGCCGTGCCACTGGTATCACTGGTACGTTGGTGAGCATACCGTCATACAGTACTACGTGTACCGAGTTTCTGTCTTCTGTGATGTAAACTGATGTAGTGTGTGTTTGCTGCTGTTGTTAACTCTGCAGGCTGTCCTGAGTCGCTTGCCTCACTACACCAAGGCCAGGCCACTGTCATCTAGCACTCAACCTGGTGCGTCTCTGGGTTTGTCCTCCACCTGGAAAACACTCGACTACTCTACATACGCTGGCTGCTCGCAATGTAAAGGTCAAGTGCAGATTATTTGAATGTTGAACTCTTCTTCTGCAGTTGATTTGTACTGTAGCATGCCCATTGAAACTTGGGACTTTTGTCTGTATTCACGCTATAATGTGATGTCACAATGCCATGATTCCATCAAGAGCAAACCTGTTTTGACTTTCCCTTTATGAGTTATTCTGCTTTGACACATCACCTTTGCCGCCATAATTAGTGGACACATTGCCCATATGACATATGTACATGTAATTGCAAAGTAAAATATAGCCACGACAACGACAACTGAAATCCTTGCTGTCATAATCCACAAAACAAAGATTTTTTATTTCATCGCAGCTATTTTCTAACATTTCACGAAAACGATATTACGGAGCATCAGCAAATCGAATTTTCGATTTGATTATTCGAATGGCAAAGAGAAAATCAGACCGAAAATTCGAATGAAAAAGAGGTTCAGCATGTAGCGTAGTCCAGTATTTTCGAATCGAGTTCAATTTTCTAGCCTGAGTAGATCTACCCCTGTTGTTGAGGACTGGGATTTTGAGATGTGCAATGGCTGCGTTTGTTGCAGAGCAAGTCGATTTGTTGGATTCGCTTCTCTTTTGGGAGCAGGAGGCATATACCGCGCGCGGCTGGTAGGTGGTGAAAGAAACCATGATTCCAGGATCTTGAAATGAAACAAAAAGCACACTTGACAAAACGTTTCACAGTTCGAGAGAGAGGAAAGCGTGAAGTCCGGTTCGACTGTGCCTTGTGCATGTGCACTGACAACTACGACTACAATCATGTTTTCGGATTCGATTTCTGTATACTAGTACATGGTATACATGTACATGTATAATGACTACACTATCATGTACAGTAGTAAGCACTAGTTTACTACTTGTACTTGTAGTAGCTACATGTACATGCGCAAGTATGAGTACTCGTAGTGCGCCGTGTACTCTTCTAGAGTACGCGCTTAGCATTCGAAAAGTATTCGAAAAGTATTTTCTCTTTCCGGGCATTTTTCAGTCGAACAAAGCCCTAGTTTCGACTGATTGAGAGCTTTTCGTGACGATTATCGAATTTCACTGGAAAATTCGATTTGCTGATGCTCCGTATTGTATTTATTGCTCATGTGTTATATTGTTGTTGCAAATGCACCAGTCTTTTTAAAAGTGTATACTATTTCTTGCAGATGAATTCACAGTGTTGCTTTATCTGCGGGCACCAACATCGTGCTCTAAAACAGAACTGCCTGCTACTATTCTCGGAACATCTCTTGTGTTAGCTTCTGGTGTATTGCTCGCCTCCTTTGCCATCGCAAGCAAGACTCTCGAGTGTAATCCACATGCTCTGCGTTCTGCCGATGATTGGTTCTTGTTTCAAGTGGCACAAATGTTATCAAACATTTTCAGGAGACATCGATTTGGCCGATGTTGTACCTGGATGGGATTGACATTTGTGGAGAGCATTTTCTGGGTGCGCGCATACAGCATTTTTTAGAACGAATTCTGTTCTTGTATAAACATGTATGTAGCGGTTATGTTGTGAACGTGTGTAGGGCAGATCGACACCTGTAGCCTGCATACTCAGGGTATGTACTCTTGCTGCAGGTAATACTACTGCAGTACAAGTATTCTTTACTAGTATTGTGCACTGCTATGGCAGTATGGGCCAATAGACACCCTTAGCAAACAACGGTAACGCTATTTTTTACGGTACTCGTACCTTGATCACCCAAATAGCGTTGAAGCTGCAGCGTATAAACGTTATGGGGGCTGATTTATCGTTGTGACCAACGGTACGTGTTTTGGCCAAATATTGCATAGTCCGTACGCATTTCACCTTGTATCGCGTATATGGTGACAAAAAGGGTTGTACCGCGCGAAATCAAAGCTACTTTCGTGGCAACAGCGTACTAAAAATAGCGTGCATTTTGCTAAAGGTCGAACCCAAATCACGCTATTTTCCCCCTTACGATAATACCGTTACAACATAACGTTTTTTGCTAAGGGTGTCTATTGTTGGTGTTCAACAGCAGCGACACAGCATTCATTCATTTTCGAGGAAATGGATGCGAATAGAATCTGTCTGCATGGTGCTAATCCGTTGTTGTCTCATGAGATGTTGATCCCTCACGTGATAAAATGTGGAATGCATTTCAGTGAAGGCGAAAAACTGCATGAAGAGAAGTTAGTTGAAAGGTGTGAAAGGCTGACTCAGCCAGAGTATCACCGGTGCAGCTAGTGACCTACAAGGCTACTACTACTACTACACTAGCACTGGAAGATCTACATGCTGTAGCAGCCTGCTTCCAAAGTAAAATGCTTGCTGTCATTGCCAGTCACGAGGTGAAGCCACCCAGGCCTTTTCACCGCTGATATGATGTGAGACATGCACTCGAGTCGAGAATGTTTGTGTTGCCTCTGAATGCCACTGACACTGTGCCAGTGCAAGACCACCCAGCTAGGCACCCGTAGAAGGATAGCTACAAATGCTTTGGCCAAACGAGTCACTGCTAGTATTTACTACAAAAAGTATTATTTCCCTTTTGCAACTTTCCCTCAAACCCGCAATGAAAAGAGCTAGCTAGTGAAGAAATACACAAAAAAGAAGGTCGGGAACACTATCCGTGTACGAGTACTGTGTAGATTCTTGCTGCTCTAGATACGAGTACAGCGGCGGCACTAGTGCACTTGGCATAGAGCGCTAGCACCTGCACCTTTACTGTAGACCTACAGACTAAGTAAGGGTAGATCTACCATCTACACTCTACTAGTACTCTCGATCTCTCCGGTGCGGTGCGAGTCACGGCAGCAGCACGTGATTGCCAGTAGTAGCAAGGAGATGTCACAGGCTTCACGTCTCTAGCCCAGTCTGGGCGTAGACCATGGTAAACATCAGTTTCGTTCCTGCCACTCGCTTGGACGCAACCGTCTCCGAGTCTCTACGACCATTCTTCGTGTCTCCGCTTTGAGCTTGCCAGTGTGCAGGCCGAGTGGGTAAGCTCCAGTGACAGTGTTGTAGAGTCTACATTGGCAGCAACCAGTGCATTGAAACGACAAGTCGACAGCTGACGGCACAGCTAGGCGCGCTACGTCACTAACCTTACAAGTCAACGAAGTCCAGGTTTCCTTTCTTTGTATGAAAGAAGGACACATTCTGCATTTGTTCTGCAATGAGTTTCTCAACTTGGTAGCTCTCTCTTCAGCCTGTCCCATATGACCATCGCCGCCATTACGCATTAGTCTCGGCGGTGATATGAACACGCCTCTCAACTCTAGTTGCAACCACAGGCATCAGCAATGGGCAACGGAACGCTAGACCAGTCCTCCGTGCTGCAACTAACGGACTGCTCCGGAACGCTAGTCAACGTCAGTCGGGTAAGCACATATCTGTGAGGGATAGAACTGAAGAGAGGATGGAAATGCCATCTATTCTGGGTCTACACTTCGTGCTATGAAGGCTCTTGACTCGCTATGTGAAATGCTCCGTGCCGTGTGCCTTGTCCCCGTGGTCTCTCGTGAAGAAGTGGCGTGCGTGGTGAGGCAGACCACTACCGTCACTGTAATCGTTTGCCAGTTTTGGCGCAACGAGGCTCTCCGAAAAAGAACTCCACTTTATCAACTACATGTGCCGGTACAGGTAGAAAATTAGAAATGCCAAGAAACAAGCTCGTTCATGGAGAAGGGAAAGGACAAATAAATGTTACGAGTTGCCACTCGCAGTGCAGACTTTTTAGTTTTAACTTTTAGTTGTGACTTTTGTTGTGTATGCATGTAGTCAGTCATGTGACGTGTGTATGTATGTCAACATTTTTTTCGTTCTGAGCGGAGGGAGGGAAGGCGGGATTCAATGGCTATGTTTCTGAGTTCCCCTTTTACTCATGCGTATTTTCAATTATTTTGGTATTACTCAATCTCCGGAGAGCATGCTGTTTCGACCTTGTTATTGGTCTATTTTGGTATTATGTAGATAACCATGTAACTTGGGAAATGGAGTAATTGCTGCACTCAAGTCTGACACTGTCTGCTTTGAATGTGAACATCCTCGGTCGCTTCAGCCCTAAACTGGCTAAACATATAACAGAAGAACGTGAAAATCCGAGTACCGGCTGGGATTTTAAAATCGTGTGCAGTTGACCAGCATGGCAGTATGCACTGTCGAGTTCTTGCTATATCAGAGAAATACGTCTGGCTGGTTTTACCTACACCCAAATCTATACGAAAGACCATGTCGCCGGTTTGTTCATTTGAAACTGGCCTGCTACGTTGCTGAGATCGTATTCAAGGTCACTTTTCAGAATTTACCATGCGAAAAGTCGCGAACACGAAAAGACATGGTGTGAATGAAATTAGGAGATTATCGTACAAACCTGGAGCACGAAATAATAATAAATAGAAAAAGGGCAGGGGACAGGGGAACCCCCTGAAAACCAGCAATTAGAAAATTTCGGTGCAAACCGGAACAGGAGTAGTCGCTCACAATACTGGCTCCTGTGAACGGCTTTGTGAATGTTTTCTGTTGTACAGTTGAATGTGCTGGCGTACTCGAGGTTGACAGCTTCTTCATTGAGGTAAGGCAAATGTCCCCGACTGGTGTATGAAGCCTTGGTGGAGAGTATGGCGGTTGCAGTGCATGGTGTCTCTACACAAGCTCGCACAAAGACAGAAAACAGATCAATGCACCAAGGGTGCAATGAGCACCCCAAAAACAATGACCAAAGTGCATGCACCATTTCTCTTACCGCTATCCCCAATGGAAACGTTTTTTGACCCTTCTCTTCTTTCCGTACAATGTAGCACGCTGCAGAAAGTAACACTCATCGTCTGGTTTGGGGCATGTGCCGATCGTGTTACATTGCAGTAAGGCCACAATGGCGGGCTTTCTTGTTTGTTCCTTTCTGATCGTTGCAGTTTTATTGGTTCTGTGTCGATTATCATCTACATTCTCAAGAAACACAAGCTATCATCTTCAGAGGTAACTACAATGTCCTGTACTGGACCCTCTCCTGCATGATATGTCATGTACTGGACCCTCTCCTGCATGATATGTCATGTACTGGACCCTCTCCTGCATGATATGTCATGTACTGGACCCTCTCCTGCATGATATGTCATGTACTGGACCCTCTCCTGCATGATCCTCTTTTCATAGTTGTTAGTACAGTAAAACCTGGTGTAGGCGACCTCTGGGTTTAGCAACCTCTGGGTTTAGCAACCTCTGGGTTTAGCAACCTCTGGGTTTAGCGACCACCTGCTCTTAACGACCGTTTTTCCATGCACGGACAGTTCTACACAGACACTGTGGGACCTGGTTCTAAAGACCACCTGGCTTTAACAACTGCTTTTGCTTGCACCGTGGGGTGGTTTTCACTTAAGCCAGGTTTTACTGTTCTTGATCCTCCTGCATGATCCTGTTCGGATAGTTTGTAAGTACTAGATTAGGGATGGTATTGTCACTGTGAGTTATCGTATCTATGCTCCGTGGTTCATTGTCTCCTTTGGGGGACAGTCTGCATGGACCGTTGTTCACATGGCTGATTTCTCCACGAACAATGTTGTGGCACTGATGGCTAGCTGGAATCCTGTGTTGCCTGCGTGTGTGTGTGTGTGTGTGTTGCCTGTGTGTGTTGCCTGTGTGTGTGTGTGTGTGTGTGTGTGTGTGTGTTTGAATGCCCCGGGCCGGTGTGACTGCTATCCTCTTTTTGCAGATTCACCCATTGTTCTTCCTAGGAATTGCTGACTTCCTCCTGTCCAGTGTTTGGGTGGTAGGGAATGCCTTGTTCATCCATCACAAAGACGAGCCCTGCAATATTGTCGCTATTATTGTTTGGGTAAGTGCAAGCAAGGTCATCATTGGCTTCTTTTTCTTCGTTAGGTTTTTGTAGGGTTCGTCCGTAAATAACATTACAAAAAGCGAAACTATGTAATGGGGGTGGGGTGGGGTGGGGGAGGTGGTTTGCTTCATAAGTGAGTTGAAAAATGTCGATGTGCTCTGAAAAGATTGATGTCAGCACGTCCCTGGAGGTTGGGGGGGGGGGGGGGGGCAGTTGCAAAGTTTCGTTTTGAAGAATGACTAGTGTTTACGAACTGTCCCTTAGTTGTTTGTTGTTGTTGTTCTGAAAAGGTACGTTCTGGTTTTTTATTTTCAGTTCGTTGCCTCAACAGTACGTACAAAGTACAAATGTTCTGTGTCTGTTCTTTGCCAACTCTCACATTGCCGGTGGGTATGGTGTGCACTGCAGTGCCTGGAGCTTCTGACACATCTGCTAACTGTAATGTATGCCTTGGTGACGTGGATGAAGGTGTACGAGATGAGCATGACAAGCAGTAGCAGCCGGGAAAGGGTAGGTCCTCTTCACACCAGACACTGATGTGTGCATGTGTGCATTGACACTGTGCAAGCACATGAGTTTGTGTGCATGTGTGTGCGTGGGGGGGGGGGGGGGCTTAGATTATTTGTATCTTTCAACATCACGGTATTTGCCTATTTGGCAGCCTTGAAATGATCAAAATTTGCATTTCACCGAACTGTAGATTAGCAGACAGATGTTTACGACTGTAGTATGTGCTTGCACTATAATGTAATTTGAGAAGATCACTTCATTTTGGTTGTCTATATGTGTGCTCTTCTGGCCTGTTTAGAAAGCAGCGTTCAATCAGAGGAGGTTCATTATACAGAAGATAGCCTATGTGTTGTGCTGGTAAGCGGCGATGTTGTGCTTGGCACCAAGTGTGTGGTGACCAGTGGTTGTGTGGCCACTAAACAGCATGTAACGAAGACCGTATGATATGCAAGGTGTTGCTCCATTTGCTCAACATCCCATGCGCTGCAGTCATACTTCAATGTGCAAGTACTTTGATGTCACGGCATTGATCATTTGTTTCAGCACTGCTGTCTACAGAACAGTGACTGTGTTTGTGTGTTGATGTCGATTTCTTGATCAGGATACTGCCCATCGCACTGACCATCCCAAGGCTAACGAGTGGCATCCCAAAGAGCGATTGCCTAAGGTAAGCCCGCTCTAATGAATTTCGTTTTGTTTTGTTTCACCTTGTGATAATCAGGAGGACAATGTAAGCAGAGGTGAATGCTATGTGTCCGTTGGTTTGACTGCCACGATAGTGTAGTTCATGGAGTTGCACGTTGTGTGTAATATGCAATTGTTATAGGGTAGTGATTCAGAGTTTTAGAACTTACTCCAGCTAAATAATTAACGGTCACATCTCTCACTCTCTCCCACTCTCTATCTCTCTCTCTCCCTCTCTCTTTTCCCTGCCCTCATCCTTCATTACTACGATGTGCTGTATCAGATGTGTGACACTGTGGGCAGAAGATCTTCCTGAAAATGGTGATGAAGACAAGTGGTCGGTGAGTGATTTCTCCAGTTCTCCCCATTCTGGCTTGTGCACACCAAATGTGGTGATACTACAGATGAAAGTGAGATAATTTGAATTCCCAAATGGAAACTTGATGACATAGAAAATGTGTGGGATTCCTGCCATTAATTTGTAGTTAGCAAGGCCGCGCGGGATCCGTGTCTATGATGTATGTTGCAACTTGCTTTGTTCGGGTCATTTTCATAGTTTGTCGGTGTTCTTGTTGTCGTCTTGAATTATCTTCTTGTTAATATCGTTGGTATCATCACCATTGTTTTTGCTGTTTTCAGGGTATCACAATGGCTCAGTATGGATCAACTGTATTCATCGTTGTCCTCACAGTGTCCTTCACTGCAATTTTGGTGAGAAGATTGAGATCATAGACCTTTGTCTTTGCAGATCGGTCCTCTGCTGCTAGTATGTCATTTCGCCAAACCAGAGTTAAGAGAGTCCGACCCACACTCTCAAACAGTACAAGGAATACTGGAACAAGCAACTGGCTTCTTCTTGAAACTCAAGCGAAAATAAAATTGAGCTCACGGGCAGGATCACCCTGACCCGTGGCAACGGAGTTTGTATGACATCACATATACATACTTCACATCAGGTAGTTCAGCCACGTGACTATTCTCTGTCAACTGTACATAGTACTGCCCTCACTGGCACACGTTCCAGGATCATAGCTCGCACATCTGTGGCGTGGTGACCATGTACCACCGGCATCCTCATAGTCGCCATTTTGCCTATTTTGCCTATTGTAGTACCTATGGTGTCCATTTGCTGGTGTGCCGGTGACCAAACTATGCTGACTACACACGAGCCTGACTACATGCCTGTGTTCTGTGCTCAGGGTTTTTTTTGTGAAACGCAGCACACTCTATTCGTTTGGTTTGGTTGGCGTGATGTGTTATGAACAGGTTCTCTATGGACATGTCCGTGTGATGATCAAGAGAGTTATCAGAGGTCGGGGTAAGAGCACGTGCAATACACACCGCAAACTGCAGTCATGATCATTGTGTTAAACTGCCTTCGCGTGATGCAAAGAAAACTACTCTTCATGTCTAGAGTACTGTTGGGCGTTCTACACAGCTGGAATGTATATATTGTGGTGTGGACTATGCTGATTTTATTCCCGAGAGGACATTATGTTCAGACAGTAATGAGGCTTGATTTGGATTTGATTGCATGTTTTCTGCCTGATAAAGGTGTGTTCAGCTCCAACGAACGAGCTCAGGAGAAGCAGATTCAAAAGCGGGCGCTGCTATATATTTGTGTCTTCTTCATATGCTGGTTGCTAAGTAAGTGATCATCAATGTGTATATTCTCTGTGCACTTGCAAGTACTTCTACATAGCATGCTCGTGATCAAGTAACTTAGTTGGCATTTCGAGTCGTTTGCCCTTGAGAGGTCCGTCAAAAAGAATGAAATTAAATAGTGCAATACTAGTGCTGATCATGTGCACTACTGGTCAGTGTGATATACACGAATAGAATAGCACGGGGTGCTGCATGGGGTGCTGCATAGCCCGAGCTCTGTGAGCTCTGAGGGGTGTGCACAACACTACCACAAGTACATCTATGCTGGGTTGGATTTCATTGGCAACACTGTACGTGTGGCCTCTTACATACCAAAGAGGCTGCGTCTCTTTGGTATGTATCTTCTCTTAGTGATTTTCTTGGTTTTAAGGGCAGGAGAGAATTGAGTAGCAAAAAGGAATAGCAGTTGTTTTGGTCGCTTTCTGAAATGAAGAAAGGACACAATGACTTTTCATGTCTTCATGGCATGTGTTTTTGGATAATTGCATGTACAGCGAAAAACAGGAATGTTGACTTGTCAGTGGAGGTCATTGTTGAAATGACATTTCTTCATGTATGCATGCTGTGGCTCTGCGCTGCGCTAAGCAGTTTCTGAGCAGATCCTTATTACTAGAATTATCATTCTTTGTGTTTGTAGCCGTTGGCGCTCTGACAGTAGCAGTTTGGCTGTGTGGTGTTTCTGATCTGCTACAGCTCTTATCGTGACTATGTGGACAAGAGTGAAGGGCAGACGACTGGATGTTAAGAACAACGCTCAGTTTGGTGTTCTCATGGGCCAGGTATGAAACTATATACGCCCGTTTGGAAATTGCATGCTTTATAATAATAATTATGACTTTCCACAGGTACTTGTACGCTCCTTACTATGACATTTGAATGAAACTCAAAATATGTCGTTTCCACCTGTGGTATTCGACAGTCTCAATTAAGTATGATCTCTATTACACAGTACAACAGTGGAGCAAGGCTGGTTTTTGCAGCCCTTGATCCACCATTACACTTTGTACTACGCTCTGCCTTCGCACTCTCAGCACACTGCTGTGTATCAGCTATACCATTACAACAGGAAATGAGCTGCATTGGTATCAGTTCCGACTTGGCCGCAGTTTTGTCTACTGTCTGTGCGGTGCACAGGCTAGCAATGCAGAACCTCGAGCATGCCACTTGGTGTCTTAACATGTCGAAGCAGGATTCGGATTGGATTGGTCGGATTGCACGGGTTGCCACAAACAAATCCAACTAGCACTTGTGATAATGCAGCCTCGGTGCCGACCACGGTGAATTTGAAATTCATTTGCGCGCAACTTGTTCCGCAAGAATACCTATGGTTCACGGCTCGGAGATAGCCATTTTATGTATGTCCATTTGCAAGGGTACGTTGTATATGTCCTCTAAATGTCCCACCACCGGGAATGGACCTGCGAAGCTACATTGTTGAGATGGGTTTCTGGCAAGGAAAACTGCAATTGAGACAGTTTCCACGGTCCTTGGGAGACCGTGCAATCTTTCCTGACTCCTTTCCTCCAAATGACAATGCGCTGGTAACTGTTGAGAAACACAGCACTGCAAACCCATTCCTCCACGACTAAATCCGCTCTATCCAAAATGACGATACATGTAGCGAAAAACAACCCTAAAAATATGAGCAGTCCTGGATCAGGACAAAAGGAATTCTGCTCATAATAAAAGGGTGCGTGATAAAGCAGTGCTTTAGCGTTAGAAATTAGAATAATAAAATGAGCCACGACAAAGGGGTGCTTATTGCATGCGACATCAAACTGAGAAAAACTCGTTTGAAAGTTGAGTATGAAATATTGAGAGTACACATTTTAGTTTTGAATTTGATTAGTTTATCAAGCTTTTTGAATGCGTTTTTTAAGTGAGAATTCAGCCATTGCGCTGTATCCATAACTTAGTTTGTGAAATTGTTGCCATAAGCACCCTTTTGTCATGGTGCGGCTCAAGTACCACCGGGTGCCCCTCCCCCCTTTTTTTGGGCCGACGGGGACAATGGCCAACCCATAATTTTCTTATTTAGCCTTCTATGTAGCACAATCCTGGTGGTGCCTGATTGTATGTATGTGTGTATGTGTGTGTTTGTGCGCGTGTGCGTGTCCTGTGCCAGGCATGGACAATGCCAATGCAAGGTTTTCTGAACTGCCTGGTGTACGGCTGGTCGAGAAGCAATTTCCGCAATCCGAAGAACTACAATGCGTTGCCGTTCCGTGAGCAAATCAATAACTACGGTTCAGTGCCTGGACCTGGCTCTGGCAGCAGCCTCAGCTCTTCGCTTTAGATCTCTTGCTTGAAGCTTTACTGCATGTTTTGAGCACCATTATGCTATTGCTGCGACTTTGAGAGTTGATAATAATTTGTGTACTTGTCAGAATTGGAACTCCCAACCCCGAAAGCTTAGTTAGCATCACTGGTTAACTCTTGTGACGGATAACAGCACAGCAGAGCGCTGGCCGTCACACCTTCATGATCAATTTTATGATAGCAGGTTGATGTCCAAATTAGTCCAAATTAGTCTACTTATTCCAAGATTTGGTTTGAATTTCCCGATCACTCCTGTAAATTCTGTAATTCTCCAAATTCATCTAATATTTATTTGCTGTCACGAGGACACCAATCACAGATTTTTTTAAACTACATTGTAATAATTAGGAACATTTTTTTGTGATTGCGTCGCATATCCACTGACCTGGAGGAAGAGTGTGCTCATCAGGGCTCATGGGACAGACGGAGATGGGGCATTCGAGCTCGCAATCTGATATGGGAGGGGACCCCCGGTCGCTATTATTTTCCCTCAGCTGCTGCAGATGACCCCCAATCCCCTAGGGGGTCAGAAACAAACATCGTTCATTTCGTACTCCGCAGACCTTGCTGCTGGGTGATGCAAACTGCATGCATACCGTGCCGGTCATCTACCAAATGCCTCGATGCATGCGTGAACTACATTACATGAAACTTGATGAACTACATTACTATGACCGATACTGCATGTACGTATGCGAGTAGGGCATCAAAAAGACTCAGCATGCCGTGCACATACATACTGCATAGTAGGCCTATGCAGCCAAGGCTCCTGACACACGTCAGCATATCCTCACAATGGAGGCATTTTGGACAGCTGATACAGGTTATACTACAGGTAGAACTCACGAAACAACACTGGGCAATTTTTCACAATGAAGTGACTTCCGGTTCGCCTCTGACACCACTTGATTTCACATCAATTACTTTAGCCGATGCAAAAAATGTAGTAGGGTCTTTTGAAAATTGAATGTGATCACTATAGGCGATAATATTACTATAGCCGCCAACCTTATAGGCGATACGTACTGTATACTACTTGGAGTTGGGGTAACAATGATGCAGCTAGTAATGAGATTTCGCCCCCTGTTGCACATTGGTTGCGCAACTTACCATCTCACCCTCACCGCAAGGCGCTGCATCTGCCACCTTGATACCGTATTATCTCTAATATAAGCACGGTCCTTTATTTTTTCAATGTACCTCCGTCCCGTGCTATTAACGGAGACGTTCCTTTATTGGAGACTGTTCCATTATTATTTAAACCTCATTTCAGAGGCATGTTGCCATGCCAAATTCATGTCAGACACACACATTTCGGTTTTTTTTCGCCGGTACAGATAATGAATTTACACAGTGTGCTTATAATGGAGACTGAGCACTTTATTTTTTGAATGCTGCCCCAAGGTGTTCTATTATCGGAGACGTGCTATTATTGGAGACTGTGCTTATATTAGAGAGATAATACGGTATGCACGGTCGGTGGTGACCTGGCATGAGTGGAAGTTCCTAAGCTAGTTGTGTTTCAGGTTGCATATAGTTGGTGGTAACGCGGATGCGCAAACTTTACTGTACTTTTCACCAACATGCAAGTCAAGATCTCTAGAATTCATCTGTGTAGTGGTAAAAGCGGTCACCCCCCCCCCCCTCCTTAGTTAGGCCTTCCCCGCCATTGCTACTTTTCTGCGATAATTTTTATGCAATTGTTACGGTATCGAACGCCGCAGACTGCAGGCCGAGACAGGGCTAGCTCATCCATACAATGTAACGCTACTAACAGGTCCGGCAGCTGCTGTCCAGCGGTAGCTCAATTTTTCAGTAGATACCTAGGTAGCTCAACTCCAGTTTTATCGTAGTTTTCTTCCCCTCAAATCAGCTCCAAATCACCAACAAAAATAGTCCTCAGTGTGAGGGAGAGCAGTGAGCAGCGATCATCGCTCCAAAAACAGTCATGATGATGATGTGGAGAGAGTAAGTTTGGTACTGGCAGCCTATTCAGTGACATTCGACTGTATAACTAACGGCTTATAATACTACTCTTGCTATTACCAACATCAGTACTGTAATCGTGACTCTGACTGCAAGCCAATCACAGCGTCAGAGGTTTCCGCGGCGTTGAAACGTTTAAACAACGGACAACGGACGGGCTGCTGGTCCTCACATGCTAACTGCTGAGATGCTGAAATATTACCCACCATACCCACCATCTGTTGCTCATACCCACCATCTGTTGCTCATACCCACCATCTGTTGCTCATACCCACCATCTGTTGCTCATACCCACCATCTGTTGCTCATACCCACCATCTGTTGCTCATACCCACCATCTGTTGCTCATACCCACCATCTGTTGCTCATACCCACCATCTGTTGCTCATACCCACCATCTGTTGCTCATACCCACCATCTGTTGCTCATACCCACCATCTGTTGCTCATACCCACCATCTGTTGCTCATACCCACCATCTGTTGCTCATACCCACCATCTGTTGCTCATACCCACCATCTGTTGCTCATACCCACCATCTGTTGCTCATACCCACCATCTGTTGCTCATACCCACCATCTGTTGCTCATACCCACCATCTGTTGCTCAGAGAATCGCTGCCCACCATCTGTTGCTCAGAGAATCCCTCATATAATCAACTTGGCACTAGAGACCAGCGACCCACTGGACGTTGGCAGAGGCACGCTCATCCTCTTGCAGAAACCCGGGAAACCTCTTGGGCCACTTTCCAGCACAAGGCCAATCGTATTGCTCTCGGTACTCCGGAAATGCCTATCACTGATCGTGCTCAAACGCATTCAGCCACGGGTTGAGGAAAATTTATCCCCGTCACAGAGTGCATTCCGACGCCATCGTAGTACCAGCGATATTATATGGTGCCACAAGTGGTTGGGTGCCATGACTCAACGTTTCCACGACACGATTCATATCCTTGGCATCGACATGAGTCGTGCGTTCGACACTGTTCGCCGTGATGTCCTTCTTGAGGTCCTGCACTCATTCCTGGACTCCAGCGACTTACGCATAGTGCAGATGCTGCTCGCCAATACATGGCTTGAGCCCCGCGTAAGAGGTGCACCGCTAGAGAAGTTCTCCACAAACATCGGAGTCCCACAAGGTGATAGCCTCTCTCCCGTTCTGTTCATCGTTTACTTAGAGGCTGCCCTCAAGGAGCTGCGACAGGCATTGCCGGCCCGACCATTGTCAGATGGCGGTCTGCCCCTCGATATCGGCTACGCAGACGACGTTGACTTCATTAGCCACAGTGAAGCCTACCTTCGGGAAGTGGAAACCATTGCCCCAACCATTCTCGGCAAATGGCATTTGAATATCAATGCCTCGAAAACCGAGTATGCAGAAGTATCCAGGAAACCCGACCGGAACGACGAAGTGTGGAGATCAGTTAAAAAACTGGGCTCTTTGCTAGGGGATGCTGAAGACGCTGCGAGACGGAGACAACTTGCTGGCTGCGCATTCCGGTCCATGTACCTCATCTGGTTCCGACGAGGCGAAATCAGCGAGCGTCTCAGGCTGCGACTGTATGAGGCGTACATCATACCTGTCCTCACGTACAACAGTGGCACCTGGGGTCTTTCCAAAACTGAAATGGTTCGAATGGACAGTTTCCACCGACGACAGCTACGCTCAATCATTGACATGCATCATCCCCGGCACATATCGAACAAGACCCTGTACAGGAGGTGCAAAACCCAGCCATTAAGCGTCACCATCAACCGCCTGCGGATCGGACTCCTCGGGCACGTTCTGCGCTCACCAGTCGACACCCCGGCACAACTCGCTATGGGTGCATACTTCCGCCGGGCCAGTGACCCGGCTGCACAACGCTTCCGCGGCCGGCCGCGTACCACCCTTGCAACCACCGTCATCGCCGACCTGACCAGCCATGGTATCCCCACCCGGACGCAGACTGATCTTGAGACCTGGCGCACCAGAGCCCAAGACAGAAAAGGCTGGCGCACCCTGAAGGCAACTTGCTAGAACCAAACTGTTCAAACCACTCCAGACCGAATATTCAGAAATGACGAGACAACTCACCAGCTATTATCAATGAACTAATCATTTTCACCTTTCTGTAGTGCATCCAATCGATCACAGCTATTCTGCTCTTCAGCATTGTTCCTCAAGATTCTGAGCTTTCTGTTTGTCTTTCTCTTTATCATCATCCTGAATGGCAGAAGTGAAGTAGGCATCCCCGCTTACATCGCGATAGTGCTTATAATAATAATAATAATAATAATAATCTAAAGAACTCTTCCTCTCCTCTCCTCCATGCGCTCTCACAGCCGACTCACTGCTACCCTCAGTAGCCATTACACACACCAACCAAGGAAGGGTTGCAGGTAGATACTGAAACTAGGGTAGCAGTGAGTCGGCTGTGAGAGCGCATGGAGGAGAGGAGAGGAAGAGTTCTTTAGATTTTATTGGCCGAATAGTACCGTTCACCATTTGAAATAATAATAATTATAATATGGCAATAAGTAGGACGAGCTGAAGCGACATGTGGACTACTTTATTAACAAACAATGTAAGCGATGGAGACGATGCAAGAAACAACCTAAAGGGTAAGGAAAAATACATGTAAGAAGAAAAAGGGCAATGGAAAAAAAAGATGATTCGAACAAGTTTTCGTACAACACTCTTCAGGAATCACCGTTGTACTAAAGAACAAAATGAGAACAAAGGAAATAATATAGCAATCAAGGTAGGGTGACACGATACAATGACAGCACTGGAATATCGAGGTGCGATTTCTCACAAAAGTGTGCAGAAAACAAGGGTATACAAGTAAGAACTAAGCGTGACAAGTGTGTATCAGCAACAAAAACAAAAAAGTGAGAACGAATGATAATAATAACAATAATAAACAAGAAGGTGACAAAACACATTTAGGCACAAGTGGCAACAACGTTGCCACACTACACAACAGAACATTATTTGAACAATTTTAGGGTAATAACACTATCTTTCTGGACACACAAATTCGGCTTATGAATGCGCTGACAAACAGCTTCCAAAACTTGTAACTGCAAAAGATAACCATGACGAGCACGGCACAAAACAGAAAAACAGGAATCAGAATAAGTACGACAACAGTCAGTACTAGAAACCAAATGATTGTATACTGAAGACTTGTTATTACGAGACGGACGCACACAATCTCGACTCACGCGCACACCCTCACACTCACTCTCACCCTCACTCAGCTCACCTTCTCCCTTACTGTCCGAATCAGTCCCTGCTCCGTCATCCACCGCGGTTTGACTCTCCTCCTCACTTGCATCGTCCTGCGTCTCACCTTCACCACCCACGCCAACCGTGAATGCCGTTGCCTTCACGTCAGTCGTCGTCCTTTCCGATTGTTTCCTTTGTATTTTTACCGTGAATTCATAGGTCCGGTTGTAATCTGCTGTAGATCTCCGTGGTCTGTCATTTGCTGCTTTGTTTTGTGGATTAGTTGTTGTTGTTGTTGTTGGATGTGAACCTGGTGTTGTTGTTGGATGTGAAGCTGGTGTTGTTGTTGCAGCCATGGTTGTTGGTCTTTCTGTTGAATCCAGCTCTGGTTCCGGTGGGACAAATCGACCGCCGCGGGTGCTCCCCACCAACACAGACCTCGAAGGAGGATGGTCAGGGGGAGGCAGAGGTGCTGTCACCACTCGAGGCGCAGCCCCATGCAAAGCACCCAGAGGCACAGACTGAGGCACACCCGAGGGCTGCACCAATGGCGGTTCCGCACGCACCTCCAAAGAGCTGCCAAGCTCAAGCCCGTCCAACACAGATGTCAGAGGGGGAGCGCAATCTGAGAGGCCCAAACGCGGGAGGCCTAGGAAAACCCATCACCTAGACGGCAGGATAGTTCCCTGCCGCTGTCTGCCGCTGTGAGTTACGAAGTCTGAAGAAAATGTTGAACGGCCTCTGCTGGGATGACGACTACACCATAGCTCAGTGGTTAGAGCATCGCTGGCTACAAGCGAGGGTCCCTGGTTCGAGTCCTGGTGGTGACAGTCAATTTTTTCTTCAGACTTTTCCCGTTTGTCTCTTTCCCTCAAACCAGGTAATAATAGTACTGTGATCAGAAGTCAGAACAAGCAACAAAGACTGAATGATACCCTTACCGGCCTACCCAGTCCCCTGAGTGAGGGTCTAGTCTGCATGTTGACCTGTCGTTGAACAATCCCCGCAGCCGTTCAGTAAGACTTCCACCAAAGACTTACTTAGTATTATAAGTCCATAGGCATAGGCATAGGCAGAAGAAGGTCGTCGGTACTGTCCAGGCATCCAGTCGCCCAGCAGCATGAATAATTATACAGGAGTCAATGCGCACGCAACAAAATAATGGAAAGATAACTTTGCGGCTTTTCGAACAAGATGACTGCGTCGCGTTCTCTACTGTCATAGGCGACCTATTTCGGCACAACAAGAAACTCCGACAGCGGAAACACTGACAGCTTCGTTGCTGCTGCCACTACTACTAGCAGTAGCGTCGTCTCCGCTCGTAACATCTATACTGGACAGCTTCCAGGAAGCAAGTGCCAAGTGGTTCCTGCTCGACTGACTGGTGATCTCCCTGGCATTAGTCTGTGTCAGTGACACGTTTAGTGCTAGACACAAAAGTCAAATTTTCGCATATTGCGCATAGCCACACGCAGACTCGTACCGATCGTCTACACACGTACGTACACAGCCACACTCCATCATCATACATCATAGGTCCGTTCATTTTTTTGTATTGAGATAATTGTTTCATATGTCAGCACATTTGCTTTGCCCGTACATGTACATCAGGGAGTCGTACTCAAACTAAGTTTGAGTACGACTCCCTGATGTACATGTACAAGAGGCTCCCCCCCCCCCCCCCCCGGCCCCCCATCATCATACTTCATAGGTCCTGGCAAGGTCGCGTGAAGAGCATGCTGCATGGACATGGGTAGGATTTTGATCATTGGTGTGTGACGTGACCGAGCTGCCAAGTGATACGTGTGAACAGACGTCTAGACTCTGTCCGTTGTTACCAGTTACGGAATACGGGACACGTTGATTGTCATGGGATCACCATGATCACATACCTACTGTAACCTAGGCTAGGCGCTAGGACCGTGCCTTGCTAATTCCAAGTCTTCGTTGTAGAAACGAATGTTCAGTTAAGTTGCAAGCCGCGTTTCGCTTCATCACCATGGTGATGTTAAGTTCGAGCACTGATTACGTGATTACATCATGCATCAGTTGAGATGGGTCGGCAAAGTCGCGGACCCGCGGCACTGCGGCGCACTTGCATTAGCGACTCACGCTGCACACTTTGCGCCCATAAGCGAATCCGTTGACTCATGTTCTATACTTAGCGCCCAAAAGCAGTTCCACTGACTCACCCAAGGGAATCCTTCGCAGAACCTCTATACATAGCTGTAGCGCAGGCCACATGTGACATAGAACATGATACTAATGACGTTGGATGCCATATTCTGCCACTGTAGACTCGAGTGGTATAGAAGGCGTGTTGTAGAAGAGCCCCTGCCGAGTGCCGTTAGTTTCATGCTAGATGATGGTCAGGCCTTTGAAAGTGATGCACTTTACACATTGCCATCTGTGCGCTGGCATCCTCACTGCCCTCAAGCAGAGGTTTTCACACGGTAAAGAGTCTAAGAAGAGGAAAGTAATATTTTGCACATACATGTACATGTACATGATGCACACAGCCAGACTGTTTTGGCCAATGAGGCCTCATCAGTGCAACTCCGAGCTTAAAATAGGATTGAACTGTCAGCCATGGCTACGAGAACCACAGACATTAGGACAGCTCGATGTACCAGCGCTGAGAGTGCTCAAACTACCAGAAGTAGCGGGCAAAGCACATACATGATGTGTATACATTGGACGTGATCACAAAGCAACTGGTGGGTCTACGACTCAAAGCAATCAAGCACAACATACAGGGGGCGTGAAGTCAGAATGCGAAGGCAATTAATTGGAAACCGTGATTGTAGAACAAAATTGTGAAGCATGCTAGCTTGGGATTTGCTCACCTGAAAGTGGATGAATTGTCTAAATATGGATGAATTGTCTGTACACACTCTACAAAGACTTACTCAAGACTTGGTGTTTTTTAATCATTGCAACAATAATACTGATAAAACTGATAATTTGACAGAAATAATGCAGCAGTACATACAGGTTCCACTGCCTTAATTTAATCAGGGACTTTCCCCCTTTTCCAGGTCATGGTCACTCCTCTGCACATGTGTCTGGGTAGTGGTGAAAGCGCTCAATGTCGCACCGTCACTACTTTTCTTGTAGCCTCCTGTCTGTATGGGAGGCAGGGGCTCAGAGGCAGGCATGACTTTGCGTTTTCTACGCGTGGCACCGTTATACAGATCCTTGAGAAAGGAGGGTTTGGGTTCAGTGTGCGTCTCACCTGCATCCAACTCGGTTGACGAGACCGCCGTGAGATTGGTACGGGAATGGCTGCTTTCATTCGAGCTTCGTGCATCAGAAGCGCCGCCATTACGGAGGAGGCTAGAGGTTGATCCAACTGCAGATCCAGTCTCACTACTGGCTTTGACGCGGCGTACAGTGATTGCTGGCAAGATGTCATATGAAGACGCTTCGCCTTCTAGGTTCTCTTGGCTGCCTCTGCTCTCTTCCTCTGCAATTCTTTCCTGTCCTTGAGGTGGTGGCCTCAGCATGGTCGACTTCACCACTCCTGCAAAGTCGCGAGGAGAATCTTTAGCGGGAAGGCCAATGCTACTAGAGCTACTAGAGCTATGCGTGCTGCTGGCTTTACTGCTCCTGGACAGTAGTGGTGTCATTGAGAGGCGTCTAAACAGAGAATTCGCCCGACCGCCATGACGGCTGGGCATAGAGGCTCTTGCACTGGCGGCGCGTGACCTCCGCTGCTTCCAGTTGGACAGCATGTCGGAAATTCGTTGTCTCTGCGCCTGCGCCTTCTCCTTCTCGAGGCGAGCTCGCTCATGTGCGTCGCTGATGATGGCCACGATCACAGTCAGCAGCACAAACACGGAAATGAATGTAAATACGATGACGACGGGTAGCGTCCAAGCCTTCACACGCCACAGCTCCGGCGAGATCTCAAACTCACCGAGCATTCCAAGCCACAATGTGCCAATGCAGTGAGCAATTGACTGGTACTGTGGAGCTTCGATACTGAAGACAATGTAAAACATGGACACGAACGAAGTGAAGACGATTGCAAATGACAGAGAGAAAGAAGTGAGTTCACGACCAGCTAGCTGTAGTGTACGGATCAGACCACTTAACGCTGGTAATTGTACAACAAACTTGAGCGCCGTGAAGAGATGCAGGAACACTGCCATTCCCAGAACACGACGTGACTCAAACCAGGAGTCAGCCGAACCCAGTGACTCAAACAGTATGACCATTTCTGTCTCATTGCTTCCATAGATATCTTGGGGAACTTCAGCAATATCACAATGCTCAAATGCCACAGCACGCCAGCGGAAGATCATTGATAGAAGCACACAGATGGCCCAGCCGATTTCAGAGTAGGTGAACGGGTGCAGCAGGTACTTGGACAAGTTGTAGTGCGCTCGCAGAACATGCCGAAACATGGTATACAGCACACCGGGTAGAACAATGAGATAGAGCAGTGTGAAAAAGTCCTTGTGTGTGGCCACAGGGATGCATTTGCCAGGAGGAAGATCAGTCCGGAAATCGCCGATCTCCACGTCGTTCAAATTGTTCATGCCGATGTAGGGTGGGCTGGGTACGAACAGACCACTGGTAGTTCTCTCAATGACAAATGTCACTACACAGAAAAGGGTCTTTGGAGAATCAGTTATGAGAACCTCAAATGTCAAGGCAACCATGGCTGTCTGATAATCAATCCAGGGATGGTCTGGGTTTCTCATGGCACTCAGCATTGTCAGTACCCGTCGTCTGGAGAAGTTTAGATCGAACATGACCCAGTGTCCTGCCAGTGGATAGCTGTACTCTTGACCGTGCAGGACAAGATCACTTGCATAGATTCTCTCTAGCGACAAGGACACATACGATGGGTTAACATAGCTGTAGTTGAGACTGGAGAAGGGTTTGGTGTCCTGCCGGCTTGACTGGCTTCGTGATTCGTAGCACTGAGATGCCCCTGCAATTAAGAGGCTCTTGATGTATTTGGAACATTCTTTCACAGGACTACGGAACTGCATTACTCGCATAGAAGATAATAAGGCCATTCTTCCAGGCAGTTCCCGGGAACCAAAAGATACCTCCAAGTTGTCATGGAATGTAAAATCCATTGTCGCTGATAACCAGTTGTGAATATCCTCCGCAGTCGATATATCAGAGTACCTGGCATTGTCGGGACCACCAAACACTTTGCGAATATGCTCCCCAGTGCGATATACCTCTGGTCCGGCAATAGTCACGGAATATACTGCAGCCACAAAGCCAGTGGTGATTATCACATAGTAAGCAAACTCTAGCTTGAGCAGGTGTTTCGGCCATTGCCAGTACCAGCGCACCAGTATGAGGGGAATGGCAATCAGGCTCGAGTACAGCGCATACTTTTCATTGAAATGTGCCTTGTTCAGTGTGCCATAGACGATCGCCTCCACAATAGCACCGGCACTTGCCAGAACGCCAGGGATGACTACACACGTAACTGTGAGTCTGAGAACATGAATATACCATGGCAGCTTGCCAATCCTCAACTGATCGTTGAGCTCATCATCTTTGCTGCCTTTATTGCCGGTAGCAAGTCCGGGTTCAGTACTACTGCTGGTCATTGTCTACAGGCTGTTCTATGTTACAGAATCCCTGCAGTAGGATACATGAAAGTAGAGAGATGAGAGAAAAAAGATCTATAGATAAATCCGCGAAGTGAGAGAGAGAGAGAGAGAGAGAGAGAGAGAGAGAGAGAGAGAGAAAGAGAGAAGATACACACACACACACACACACACTCACAGACACACAGAGAGAGTCAGAGAGAGTGAGAGACAGAGAGGCAGAAAGACAGCGAGAAAGAGACAGACAGACAGAAAGACATGCAGACACATACATAATATAGAAAGATACCCAATATAGAAAGATAGACAAACAGAGGCAAAATTGAAGAAAGGGCTAAAACATAATTATACTGGGGTCATGTGGCATAACCCGTATTCGACTAGACTGTTTGTTTCCAAGTTGATTGTTTCATTCTGTATGTTATAATTTTCGCGGATTCCGGTTTTTCTTCTGTTTGTATTTAGCCCTTGACCGGTTATTATTTTCCTTCACCTTATTTTGCGCTGCATATTATTATTTTTCTGGTTTTAGAGTTCGTACCGCTTTTTTTCAAGATTGAGCTACAGTGAATTTCAGCTTTGCCCGTACAAGAGGCTTATTACTTGTTTCAATTGCACGTGTGTATGCACACAATCAGAACTGTAGTGCCTAGTTATGAAAACGGATCGGATAATAGGGGAACCCTCGTCGTCTTATTACAGGGAACCCTATGAATGATTGACACAATTGAACCGCCAAGTAGAATTTTAGTGGATTGCATACACATAAATTCAGTGCATAAGTCACTATCCGTGACAAAGACACACAATGAGCAGCCAAGGTGTCTCCCACAGTTGACTTAGAACTAGAACAGTCTAATGATATGTGTTCTGGCTTTGTCTGACCTCCATGTTGTGTGTATATATGTCGTGATGTTCAGTGCTTGGTCTGCAAATAGCCCAGCATTCAGCCCATGTCAAGATCTACATAACAGCAGTTTTGTCACGGTATTGCATTGTACATCTACGGAGAAATACAATGCCCGAATTGGACGCCTTTGAGAAATCAAGGAACAAGCCATCGCAATGTGATTTTGCATTACATGTTTCGGTAACTGCTGTGGTGAAGCACAGCAGCTGATCAACAGTGGATCAGTGGAGTGGAAAGCCAAACTGACGGGGAGAGGAGGGGGGAGGGCAAGTTGTGCGTCTCTACAAAACAAATAATATTTGCGACTGGCACTCTCTTCCCTCTCTTCCCTCTCTCTCTCCCCTTCCTGGCTTTCAACTGGATCAACTGGCGGTAGTATGGAATAAAATTAATCCTCTCCAGCCTTTCCTAAAAACCAGGGGTATATGAGGGGCTTGGGAACTGGTACGACCAAAGGATGGAGCGGGCTGTGAAGGTCGGTCGTGGGGTCCTCCCATGGGAACATTTTGTAAAAAAAAGACACAAAATCCTGTGTTCTGGGTACTTCTGGCACATTTTTTTACAAATTTTTAGTCATAGAATTTTATGGTTCACGTGCAGATAAAATAAGTTGCCGTGAACCAAGTGTACCTGATAGCTGTGTCGAGTCCAGTATGAGTCAAACTCAAACAAAAGTCAAAGATCTGAGGGATCATTTATAAAAAGTAAAAAGGACCAAGGAACTACAAGTTACACTATAATATCCATTATCGCCTTCTTAGTATTTGACCCCACTAATTTCCCTGATACCTAAGCGGTCAAATATATCGCGTATTTGACTGCTTAGGGGTCGTCGCAAAAGTTTTTCGTCGTCCCTGAAACGAACATGATTCATTTGGGGGGGGAGGGGGTGCGAGCCAAAATCGCAAGTCGACCGACACTGTACATATGACATGTACATGCATGCGATTTTCGTCGTCCAGCATAGCAAGCTGTGTTCGTTTTAGAGGGAGGGGAGGGGGTCCGAGTACGAAATGAACGATGTTCGTTTCAGGGACGACAGAAAGCTTTTGCGACGACCCTTTAGTCAAATTGGAAAGGCTTCCTGTCTGAAGCCTTTCCATACTGGTACTCGATGTTCCAGTTTTGTGACACGAGAATGGCACGAGAATTAGTGTACCGCTGAGTGTACCGCTATACACGTGGTCGACACGTAGTCGACACGTTGTTGATACTTTTTTGACACGTGACCCGTCAACGGTCTGCTTTGTGCCAATGCCACTCGGTAAACGCCGATGTCGCGTACGACAAAGACGACTATCCCGTACGCGAAATAGTTGAGAACTGCGCATGACGTGGACCTGACGGCAAGGACAACTGCGAGGAGGCCCCTTTCGGTACCCCTGACGGGAAGGAGAACTGCAGAAGTCGACGAAGTCGAACGAGGAGGCCCCCTTTTCCGTGCCCCATACTGCAAAGTGCCATTGATGGATACCTTTTGCACCTGGAACGACCCCTTAAACGCTGTCGCGGCGACTATCCCGTACGCGAAATAGTTGAGAACTGCTAACGTGGACCTTTTGCACCTGGAACGGCCCCGTAAACGCTGTCGTGTCGGCGGAGTGAATGATTATGTGCAGGGTACTAGGGTGAAAAGAATTGCTGCAAAGACGTCCTCTCTACTAGGCTCTAGGCCTTTGCCTTTGGAGACATCGTCGGCGAACTGAATGCGCAGGGCGAAAAGAATTGCTGCAAAGACGTCCGCTCTAGGCCTTTGGAGGACATCGTGGGAACTCCTTCCGGTACTATACAAACTGCTGACGTGGCCGTGGACATGTACATGGAGAGTCATGGTGGGACTTCATGTACATGGATACATGGTGGGAATTCCTTCCGGCACCCTCGTACCGCAAAGCCAACGGTGGGGAAGGAGAAGTGCAGACGTGCAGGAAGACGAACGAGGAGGAACCAGGACGAGCGAGCAATGGCAGGCCTAGCTGGACCGTAAGTAATAGCTGAATTGTGCATGACAACTTGACATCCATGCGGCACTCGCCACTTGCCACTGCATATTTCTTGTCCACTAACAATGTCTCTCCTCTGCCCCCTGTGTGTCCACGGCCCTGTTTCTGAATTGGCCCGATGAATCGAATGTCTTCCGCAACTGGAACGGCCCCGTGAACGCTGTCGCGTCGGCGACTGAATGCGCAGGAGGGAAAATATTGCTGCGAAGACGTCTCCTCTAGACGACGGTAAGGCACCCCATTGATATGTTGCCAGTGTGTGCCAGGGTATCGGCGCGATGGTGAATGAGGAATGATGAAGGGTACGGTGGGACTGTAGACCTGTTACCTTCTACTAACACGTTATCAGGTGGAGAGTGTCTTGTACTCACGTTATCAGGTCGAGAGCGTATTGTAGTCACTCTCTCTATTCCTGTACTTCATTACGTTTAAGGTGTACGTATAACTTCTCAAAAAAATTTAATGGTCTACAGTCGTGTCGGAAGGGTACGGTGGGACTGTAGACATGTTACCTTCTAACACGTTATCAGGTGGAGAGTGTCTTGTACTCACGTTATCACTATTATCAGGTCGAGAGCATATTGTAGTCACTCTCTCTATTCCTGTACTTCATTACGTTTCAGGTGTACGTATAACTTTTCCAAAAAAAATTTAATGGTTCTCGTCTTCAGATAGAGAGCGTATTGCACCCACTGTCTAGTCTCTGTAGTGCATTGAGATTTTGTTGATCGAACATGAAATGGATACACAGACAAAGCCAGGCCAAGTACATGGCGAGATGTCGCCAGAAGAACGTCTTCAGGTAGAGAGCGTATTGCACCCACTGTCTAGTCGATTTTGTGGATCGCACATGAAATGGATACACAGACAAAGCAGGCCAAGTACATGAGAGAGTGGACGATGTGCAGATCGACACGGCCTGCGGGTACTTCATTAAAGTTACCCGTGACATAACTAGGATAAAAGTTAATCACTGCAAAAACATTGCCAAGTATGTGAGCACTTTGGACTTGACAGAAGAGTGCACGGGCGACGTTGACAAAACATACCGCGGTGACTGTCACTATCATGACAGCAGGGCACATCGCACGCAGCATCCCAGATCGTGTCGAATTGCGCATCACAATATTGCAAAATTGCTCCTGTGCATGCAAGTGGATTTCATTGCACTTCTCAGTTTGGGAAATGCTCTATTATGACAATTCTCCGTGTGAGTGCACTAGCCCTGAACAGACATGTAGGTGAACCGTTTGTGGTGTCTCATACAAGGGTGTCGGAACCGCACCGGCCGGGGCGGCCATGGCCGCCCCACTTTTTCGGCCGTTTTTTTTTTTTTTTTTTTTTTTTTAGCACACTGCAACAAAGCGCGATGATCTCAGCGCAAACGTGGCAAATCCTTGTCCCCGATCGTGGTTTGTTGCAGAATCAAAAGGCCATGTACACTAAAATGGCACCAAATGCCTGGGAATGCTTGCAATTGGCTTCAATTTTTGAATTTTTTTCCCGGGGGAGGGTAATGTTTGTCCCCGATCGTAGCATCTTCTTGGTTTTTTGCAGAATCAAAAGTCTTTCATTGTAGTTACCGTACACTGAAATGGCACCAAATGCCCGGAAATGCTTGCAATTGGCTTTCATTTTTGAAATTTTTTCCCGGGGAAGGACCCCCGGACCCCCCTTCCATGGCCGCCCCACCTCCAAAGTCGTTCCGACGCGCCTGTCATAGCCTACCTCACGACCTTCTGCTTTCTTTCTTCCGGCATCACTTGTATCTTGCAGGTATATCATCCCGTGACGACCACATTGAAGTCTGAATTTGAAGTGTGAAGATGCTTCAGCAACCACATCGTACTTTTCCATTGCTTTCATTGTGCTTCTACTGTGCATGTGTGTAACTTGTGGGGTAAACATGTGATGACATTGTATGCTGGCGACACGGTCAGATGTTCATGCGTCTAACGTACACCTGCATGTTATGCATTGAAAAGGGTTTGCCACTTGCGATCCTGGGACGAGTATCAGGTCCGCTTTGTCCTGTGTGGGCTGTATCAGATTGCTGTTCACTTCTCTATCTGTTGGATATGTGACTTTCTGCAAGTTTCTGGTGTATGATGGCCACGTCCTTGCTTGTCACTTTGTATGATATTACATTCTGTGTTTGCTGCTTCCATGGCATGGTCTGCAAACTGCAATCCTTGGGCAAATGTCATGTTTGCTATGTTGTGCTTTGGCCGTCAGCTTGTCTACACGCTGTAGTTGAATTATTTTTGTTTCACAACTGACTTCCTCAAGTACGGTGGCCACTGCTTTGCATGGCATTATACATGAAGAATTTCCTGTTCGTGTCGTGTGCATGTGCGTATGTGTGCGTGGCCACGTGTGTGTGCCATGTGCGTACACATGTTTGTGTATCTGTGTGCGGGGTAGCGAGGCGGGGAGGGCTGATATGTATCAGTGTGTTATTGCAGTCGCCTGGCTACATACAGTACATCGCGCGCGTGGTCATCATGTTTACCTTCGGGGTTGGGGTGGGGAGGGAACGGAAAAAGAGCTGAAATTATCCATATAAAAATCGCTCTGTGAGCGGTTCTGAAAAACCTTTACTGGTACTGCCCCGTCGTAAAAGTAAGAAATTAGAACTGGCCCATTGTCCCCCCAAATGCGAACTGATCCACCTAAATCGCGAATGACGGGACCCGAACGCACCAGTAGCACGAGGTTCCTACCTGTGGATGCAGATGGGGACGTTGGTCCGGACCATAGGCCATGTACTGTACTAGCGGTAGGCTTCCCTATCAAAATAATAAATTCTACTACTACTACTGGTGTTACCCTATGATAATTGCCGTGATCCTGTGCCCTCCCGACCTCGTGCTACTGGTGCGTTCGGGTCCCGTCATTCGCGATTTAGGTGGATCAGTTCGCATTTGGGGGGACAATGGGCCAGTTCTAATTTCTTACTTTTACGACTGGGCAGTACCAGTAAAGGTTTTTCAGAACCGCTCACAGAGCGATTTTTATATGGATAATACACATTATCACTCCCCCCTCACGTGACCGCGGACTCCTGCATATACACTCACACAATAACCACACAACTGTTTGGGGATAGCGCGCTTATTGTATTATGCCAAACTTGACACGCTGAGTCCAGCTTGGCTCAGCTGAGTCCCTAACTGCAATTTACTGCTCTAACATGAAGCCGTGCCTGGAAGAAGGGAAAGAGCGAAAAAAGAAAAAGAAAAATCTGGCCTTCTGCAAGCAATAGCAAGTAATGAGTGACGGCTGTGTAAGGTCGCACAACCATGCAGTCGACCGGATGATGGTGAGTGTCCGGCACACATCTTGCTCTGCTGCTCCACCTGCGCATACCTGATACGGTGGTGCGCTTACGGGCGGGCTGCCTGGGCCCCAGATGCCTCCTTGATGTGCCACGGAGTGCCGTCGAAGCACCTGTATCACTTCGGTGATCCAAATGCGAATGCAGCCTTGCCGGTCGCCCGCCGGCCTGACGCCTACGCGACCAGCCTGAGACTGGCCCTGCCGCATTTGGCGCTTCTAAACGCTGCGATCCGGTAGACAGCTCACTGGGCTGCCAAATACGTGACTGGCTTGAGGACAGTTCAATACTGGGCAGGGCGCCCAGCTCAGGTCGCACGCCGTAGCAGCGTGAGCTGGGCGCGGTGAGGGTTGGTGATAACTACAGTTTCCTCCTTCCTCCTCCGGAAGCTTCCATTTATCACTCCCCCCTCACGTGACCGCGGACTCCTGCATATACACTCACACAATAACCACACAACTGTTTGGGGATAGCGCGCTTATTGTATTATGCCAAACTTGACACGCTGAGTCCAGCTTGACTCAGCTGAGTCCCTAACTGCAATTTACTGCTCTAACATGAAGCCGTGCCTCCCAAAAATAATGGGGGTGGCCTCGCCGCACGCTATCCCCTATTCTTGGTCCCGTCGATCTCTGTGCTGTTCGCTGTAGACCTGTGATGGCATGCCTGATTCGGTATACAGTGAAACCAGTAGCTAAAGACCACCGTGACCAGCGACCAGCCTGGTACTACCGACCACTTCGCCGGGCACGGACGGTCTCACATTCATAACGGTTGTGCGGTGCAAGCCTGCAGCCAAGGACCACCTGCCACTAAGGACCGCTTTCTCTGGCTTAAAGGGGTGGTCGTTAGCCACAGGCTCAACCGCACATGTATCTCTTGCGGGTCAACCTGACCACCTTCCGGCGGCCTGGAGCTGCCGTCCGGGCACCTTCCTGGCCGCCAGATCCTGTGTCAGCTTGAGGGCGTCTACCAAGGGCATTGCCATGAAGGACTGCTAGGCTTTCCCCTGGTTGGTAGCTCCTGCTGGTGCTGGGCACTACTGAATACGCTGACGACTTGTCAGCTTCCGCGGGTAGTGTTCGCACGGGGGGATACCTGGGCGCCCCAAGCCGGGCAGACAACAGCCGAAGGGCTGTCGTGTTGGATACAAGTGTGACTAGCTACCCGCCTGGTACTATGGACACCTTCGCCGGGCACGGACGGTCTCACATTCATAGTTTGCGGTGCAAGCCTCCAACTAAGGACCACCTGCCCCTCAAGACCGCTTTCTCTGGCCCCAAGGGGTGGCCGCTTAGTCAAAGGCTCCACTGCACATGCATCTCTTGCGGGTCAACCCTGACCACCTTCCGGTGACCTAGAGCTGCCGTCCAGGCCCCTTCCTGGTGGCCAGATCCTGTGTCAGCTTGAGGGGGTCTACCAAGGGAATTGCCATGAAGGACTGCTAGGCTTTCCCCTGATTGGTAGGTCCTGCTGGTGCTGGGCACTACTGAATACGCCGTCACAACGTTTCCGCTTCCACGGGTGGTGTTCGCACGAGGGGGATGCCTGGGTGCCCCCCGCAGAGCCGACAACAGAGCCAAATGGTTGGCGCGTTGTATACAATTATTAGTTTCTCAGTTATTCTTGTATTTTGCCTCTTTAATAGGTCGATGACGGCTTCCCGCCCGCCGATCGTCCAAAAAAAATATGGGGTGAGGCCCCTATCCTGCAACAGGCAATAAATGTGGCCGGGAGTATGCGCTAAGGGCCAGTCAGGACCTGCTGGGTGCCCGAGCTACGGTGCTAACAAGCAAATGCGAACAAGCAAGCTCGAAAGGAGATCTTCGGTTGGACTCCCCATCTCAGCTGCAAACAAACCACGCTCCGAGGGAGAGCTGCCCCTGCATTTTGCAAGCCTAGCTGTAAATATACAAAGCTCCAAGGGGAAATGCCCCTGCATTTTGCAAACATAGCTGTACACATCCAATGCTCCCAGGGGAGCTGCCCCTGCATTTTGCAAACATAGCTGTAAACTTCCAAGGCTCCAAGGGGAGCTGCCCCTGCATTTTGCAAGCATAGCTATAAACATCCAAAGCTCAGGGGAGCTACCCTGCGTTTTGCAAACCTAGCTGTAAACCAACAAAGCTCAAAGGGAAGCTGTCCCTGCATTTTGCACACATAGTTGTAAGCATCCAAGGCTCCAAGGGGGGCTGACCCTGCATTTGCAAACATAGCTGTAAACATCCAAAGCTCCCAGGGGAGCTGCCCCTGCATTTTGCGACCACACCTGTAAACATCCAACTTCAAAAGCTCCCAGGGGAGCTGCCACTGCAGTTTGCAAGCATAGCTGTAAACATCCAAAGCTCCAAAGGGGAGCTACCCCTGCGTTTTGCAAACCTAGCAGTAAACCTACGAAGCTCAAAGGGGAGCTGCCCCTGCATTTTGCAAACATAGTTGTAAACGTAGAACTAGAAGGCTCCAAGGGGAGCTGCCCCTGTATTTGCAAATATAGCTGTAAACATCCAAAGTTCCAAGGGGAGCTGCCCCTGCATTTGGCAAACCTAGCTGTAAACCTAAAACGCTCTGAGGGGAGCTACCCCTGCATTTTGCAAACCTGGCTGTAAACATCCAAGCCCCAAGGGGAACTGCCCCTGCATTTAGCCAACATAGTGGTACACATCCAAAGTTTCAAGGAGTGCTGCCCCTGCATTTTGTCCGCACAGCTGTAAACTAGTTTTAAAAGCTCCAAGGGGAGCTGCCCCTGCATTTTGCAAACATAGCTGTAAACATCCAAAGCTCCAAGGGGAGCTGTCCCTGCATTTTGTCGCGTAGCTGTCAACTAGCTAAAGCTCCAAGGAGAACTACCCCTGCATTTTGCAAACGTGGCCGTAAGCATACCCAGCTCCAAGCCCTTTTTTTTTGTTTCTTCCTCGCAAACATAGCTGTAAACATACCACGCACTAAGGGGAGCTGCCCCTGCTTTCTGCAAGCATCGCTGTAAACGATTACATACAAGGCTCGGAGGGGAGTTGCCCCTGTTTTTTGCAAACATAACTGTACCAGGCCCCAAGGGGAGCTGCCCCTGAATCTTGCAAACATAGCTGTGAACCTACAAAGCTCAAAGGGGAGCGGCCCCTGCGTTTTGCAAACATAGCCGCAGCGCCGGGCATAACGCCACCCAGGCGAGGCGCGCTGCCCCTGCCTTGACCAATGCCGCCGCAAACAACACGCGCAAAGGGGCGCTGCCCCTGCATTTGCTCGCATAGCCGCCGTATCAGACCGCCGGGTCAGCCGCCATATCAGACCGCTGGGTCAGCCGCCATATCAGACCGCTGGGTCAGCCGCCGCCATATCAGACCGCTGGGTCAGCCGCCATATCAGACCGCCGGGTCAGTTGCCATATCGGACCGCTGGGCCAACTGCCATGTCGGGCCGCCGGGTCAACCGCCGCATGGGCTAGGGGCGCTGCCCCTGCCTCTGCCGCCGCCACAAACAGAGCTCAAAAGGGAACCACCCCTGCATTTGCTCGCAACGCCGCCGTATCAGGCCGCCGGGTATTCCGCCGCATGGGCGATTACGTAGGGGAATCGCCCCTGCCTCCGCTAGTACAACTGAATAAGCAGCATGGGCCAATCGCCCTGCCCGCCGGGTGCGCATAATGTGTGAGTGTGTGTGTGTGTAACGCACATACGCGTGTCTGAATATGCCCTGCGCGGTCGTGACGGATTAATCCGTCGCACCTCGGGTAAAGTGTTAATTACTGAAAGTAAAACAAGGTCGCCAGCCTGCCAACACCGGCACGTACTGCCGGCTCGCCGTGGTATCTAAACAACAATGGCAACGGCGACGACAGCCGCAAGGAAAAAGATAACAGCTAGCCATGTCCAAACAAAGCCCCAAAACAGCAAAGTAGACCCCACATGCTGAGACTTGGTGTAATGCCGCCTAGTACGAGTAGGAAGGGGAGGGGAGCGACAGCACTTAGAGGCGAAGCAGGGTGAGGGATGGAGGAGAGGAGGATAAAGAGAGAGAGAGAGAGAGTATGTGTGTGTGTGTATGTATGTATGTATGTATGTATGTATGTATGTATGTATGTATGTATGTATGTATGTATGTATGTATGCGTGGGTGTGTGTGTGCTTGCGTGCTTACCCACGTGTGCTGAGAGAGATAGACTACACAGCGAATGAAAAAGGAGGCACGCATTGGTTGAGAAGAAGTTCAGCCGGTTTGCTGCCATGATTAGTTGCTCCCGCATAGCATGAGTTCGGGACTAAGCCCAGTCCAGCAGCTGGATTAGGGAGCCGATGAGAGGAAATGGACTAATCGTCCGCGTGAAAGAGCGTCCGCAGCGGAGTTGTCCGTGACAGTAATATGGGTAGTCAGCGAGATAAAGCCTTGTGTTCTGCTACCATGCGGGGGCTGAAGTGGGCTGGTTCCGTCACGGTTGGATTTCGGCAAGTCCCGGATTTCAGACTGCTCCAACTGCCCTTTTGTCGCCGTGCAGTATGAATTTCTTGTCGGACTACTTAGGGCCCCAGAGGGCGTAAGCTCGTGTTGCAAGGCGCGATGGTTCTGAAAGTCTGCCAGGCCTCGACCCAGTAGATTAGAGATTCAGTTTTTCTCTTGCCAGAAGAGGAGCCGCCAATGACAATTCCGCACTCAGTGATTGCCATCGGATTGATCGATTCTAACACGTTTGGCTGCTGGCTGCGTGTGGGCAGGACAGGAAGGAAGCATTGTGGCCAGCTCGACGTATTCCGCACGCCGTATTGTCCTAATCGTCTCCCGTGCGCCAACACATGCGCCGGCCGGCATCATAGCGCCTCCAAGGAACTCAACTAAACTGGTCATACACGACAGTGTCCATGCCTGCATTTTCGGCCGGCATGCTCATCGCCCGAGGCTTGTTGGTCAGGGCCGACGCTGCCGTCGCCGCGGTCTCAAACGAGGAATACCAGCAATCCGCTGCTGAGTAGGATCCATGCTCAGGTACGGGTATAAACCATGTAAACCAACTAGCTTTAGAGCAAACGAAAGAAAAAGAAAAATCTGGCCTTCTGCAAGCAATAGCAAGTAATGAGTGACGGCTGTGTAAGGTCGCACAACCATGCAGTCGACCGGATGATGGTGAGTGTCCGGCACACATCTTGCTCTGCTGCTCCACCTGCGCATACCTGATACGGTGGTGCGCTTACGGGCGGGCTGCCTGGGCCCCAGATGCCTCCTTGATGTGCCACGGAGTGCCGTCGAAGCACCTGTATCACTTCGGTGATCCAAATGCGAATGCAGCCTTGCCGGTCGCCCGCCGGCCTGACGCCTACGCGACCAGCCTGAGACTGGCCCTGCCGCATTTGGCGCTTCTAAACGCTGCGATCCGGTAGACAGCTCACTGGGCTGCCAAATACGTGACTGGCTTGAGGACAGTTCAATACTGGGCAGGGCGCCCAGCTCAGGTCGCACGCCGTAGCAGCGTGAGCTGGGCGCGGTGAGGGTTGGTGATAACTACAGTTTCCTCCTTCCTCCTCCGGAAACTTCCATATATATTTGACTACTTATATTTGACTCCTTAGAATTTCTTGGACTTAGAAATTTTCTCTCCAACTTAAAAAAGAATTTTTTGAAGAAAGCAGAAATACACAAGATGGGATTTGAACCCACAACCATGTGAATCTCAGTTACTCTTCCTTACCACCCAGCCACTGTGCTACAATGCGGCATAGGCTATAGTATAATACTAGAATTACAAGGGTATGTCGTATATGAAGAGAAACTATTGCGTGGAGAACACGATAAAAAGATTATAGACCTCATAGTTGGTCTATACAGGATATATAGACCTCGTAAAAGACCTCGGGGGACCTCGGTCTTACCTCCTAACCGGTCTATAATCTATACGTAACACCACCAGTTACTAAACGATCATATTTAAACATAAGGTTATTATAGTGTAACTTGTAGTTCCTTGGTCCTTTTTACTTTTTATAAATAATCCTTGGCTCTCCATCCGAGTTCAATCTGAGGAACCCCGATTTTTTTATTACTGTTTTGCATATTCCAGACGGACCACATTTTTTTGAAAAGTGGTACGGCCATGGTCGTACCAGTCTTAGCGGGTGCTACGCCCCTGAAAGGGCTGTGGGGACGGAGCCATCCCAGTACCGTGACTTGATCCCAAGTAATCGAGAGTGGAACCTGTAGAGCACTGGACACACACTAGCTGCATTGTGGTCTTCTCGGGATAAGCGAACGACACGGGCCACTGTACATATTTAGTCGCAATGATAGTCTCATTCATAGTCATACTTCGAGTACTGATAGTCATAATGATGGAATATGAAGGGCATTTCTTTGCTTGCTACTGCCACGGTGAATATGACACCGCAAGTCAACACTGCAAATGCAGCTAACTTTTTCTCTCCCATTCTTGGGTTCAAACCATCTCTCAATCACCAACAGAACGTCTTCGGGGTGAGGGAGAGAACCCAGCAGTGAGCAGTGACCATCGCCAAAAGAGTAGATTTGCCAAATTGGTGCTGGCAACCTAAGCAATACCGGTACTGTAGTCAGATGTCTGAGCGCATGCAACAAAGACAGAGTGAAACTCTTACCTGCCTGGTCCCGCTAGGCGTGTTGACCTGTCGTTCTCCTAGCCGTACAGGACTTTCAACCGTAGACATAGGCAAGCTGCTTTTGGTACAAAGCAAACGTCAGGGACGTCAAGGCACCAAGCAGCACAGGAGTCAGACGAAACGACGAAGTTATGTTCTTATAGACATAAAACTCAAGCAAAAGCCATTTTTTCAAACAACACGAACTCTCTATAGCCCTGGCCAGACACAACAAGACAGTTGGACAGCGCGGGCAGTGTTCATTGAGTACCACTGTGTGTTATCATTGAGTATGACAATGGCAGTACGGGGAGTGGGAGATACACCGGCTGACATGCAGTGGGTGGAGTGTCCTCAGCAATCCAGTATACCATGTATACAGGGTGTACTATATACTTTACTGTGTTTTCATGACGGCCACTGAGCCACTGAGCCACTGTGATTGCCACTGAGCCACTGTGCCACTGTGATTGGACACCTGCTCAGTACTCCATCGGTAATTACCCTCAGGGAGAGAGTGTGAGTGTGTGTGTGTGTGTGTGTTTGTGTGTGTGCGCGTGTGTGTGTGTGCGAGAGAGAGAGAGAGAGGGAGAGTTGCATTTGGAGATCCTCATTGCAATGCAAGAGATGTCACTGGAGATTTGTTATGGCCAGCCTCACTCCAGGTGTAAGCTATACGCAAGACGTAACATTCACACTGTCCGATCAGCGACCACAGGCATTCTGTACGACAGCTTCTCAAGGATTAGGATAGCAACATTACACGCTTTGCAGCTCACCTGCCAACTGGTGACAGTTTCCACAGCTGTAAGGAGCTGTGTACACCAGGTACACATGGCAAATGTATGCCATGCATTGTCAGCAGATTTAATCCTGGCTGGTCACGAGAACGTTACTACTAGTCCATCAAATGGAGCCTAGTAGTGGTACTTCTCTTGTAGGGATGCGTCACAAAGATGAGACAGCACTCTGAGCTGCTTGACATCGCGCGATGCCATCACAGGCTGTGTGACTGCATACCTCCATGCTCCAGCCTGCCATCTTCCAGGATTATGACATGTTGCTTGTCAAACACTCTCCAGCTGTTTCTGATCATCGATTCGTGAACACCTGTGTCATGGCTGTAGCAGCACTGGTGATTGTGATGTATGCACCGAGCACCTAATAAGAATTAAGAGTACGGAAGACGCAGATTGAAGAATTGATTTAAAACATGCACTGGTATACCACAGTATAAGCACATCAACTACTACTAGTACTAGTAATCCATTTGAGCATGGCCGTGCTACATTGGTGCATCCCTACCACGTGACACGATCATCTTGAATTGATCTCGCATCGCTTAGTTGACGGTAGACTATAGTACTGAAGTATAGATATCGATCAGTGAAGTACAGCAATGTACCTGTACCCATGCACTCGCCCGTCATCATAAAACGATCAGGGTAGCTAGTGTAGCTAGGGTAGCTAGGCATTAGCTACCGTGCTGCTCAGTGAAATCCGGTCAAATGAATCACGTTTCCTCCCTGCATCAGTTTACATCCCACTGCCCAGAGGTCTAGGGCAGCACAGCACCCAGCATGACATTGACTTCGGGCCGTTGATCGGATTTCACCGAGCAGCACTGTAGCCGCTAGTGTGGGTCAGGAGACAGGAGACAATTTACTCGGCTTACCGGCATACTAACTTAGTACTACATCATTATAACAGATTTGTAGCGGGCATGGCCCTGGGATCAAGAACAACCAAACAGTATTTGCACATGCATGTACACGTACAAAATGTAAAAAGTGAAATCCAACCTCACGAATAGAGCAGAGTAATGTTAACTGCGTTCCTCTGCCAGGCCAAGGCCCTGGTCCCCCTGTGCAGCCCCTGAACTGCTACCCTTTTACTCTTGAGGTTTGGTGAGACCAACAATTAATGTCACATGCCATCTACAATGTATGCTACATCCACTAACGTTACTATGGTTACTAGTAGACAGTATGGTAGTAATACAATAATGATGACTTTCATCATGGAGAAAACAGCTGGTACATGGTTTCCACTGGCAAAGCATGCCGCACTATCATTGGATCCAATCATGGCATGAACAGCAGCTAGTAATAGTACATGTAGTACCGAGATATTCATCATGATTACGCGTCAGTGTGCCCTCTCCAATCTGATCTGTCCTGTTCCAGTTGGGAGTGTGCAGCTAGCTAGCGTGCTCCCTGTACTAATGGCTAATGCTACTATGTTGCCCGCCAAAAAATATTACCATTGCGGTACATTCACTGCGTCGTTGCTGGGGAGGAAGGGCCGCGAGGTAAGTAAGTAGTTTAGTACTACACTAGCAATGGCAACATACCACAAAGGTACCGTTTGCCACAACATGGGCATAACTAACCTGTCTGTCTCCAAAGTAAATGAAATGGATGGGCACATTCGTCACCGTCCAGCTCATCTTGAGGAAATTTTGTGCTGCGAAGAGAGCTTGACATTCACACAAGATTCAATTTTAGTACCGTGTCCCTATAGGCCTTAGCAGGCACTGTCCAAGCTAGTATAGTAGTAATTTAGCGAGAGACTACTGTACTGGTGCTACAAACTCGAAGCCAACAATCCACTTCAGATCAAATTTTAAAATCATTCTCTGCATGTGGAATGACTGAGGCTTGTGATTTTTTCATAACACGAACCGCAATATCTGCAGGTTGGTCTACAGTGTAGATCTACTAGGCTACCAATAGTACCATGGTATACCATGGTATACAGACATAGTCATTACAGTCGTGTAGTGTAGAACTAGAACTAACTAATTATTACTTAGTTACCTACATGACTGTAGTACCTGTATCTAACAGTACGTAGATCTACGAGGTCAATATGAAAATAAAAGCCGAGTAAAAACCCGAAGTGAAGCCTTTACGAGGGTTTTATCTCCTATGCCATGGACTTAGTGCGAAGTCAATGACTAGCGAAAGCATGTGTTCAATCCCCAAAAAGGAGTCAATAGAATACATGTACATGTACTAAGAGAGTGATAAAGATAATAACTATTGCGTTTTTCCCGAACAGAAACTTGTACTAAGTTGTAGTCACGAAACAGTTACACTTCTCCCTTCTCAATCTCCTCAAACCAAGGAGTAGAACGGTACAGTAAGTAAGTGACAATACTCATTTTCATGACAATCATATCCTGAGGGGGGGGGGGGGGGGGGGATTGCCTGTCTATCATGCCATCAATATTGTCAATATCACGTGATGGCATGATAGACGCTAGCATTGGTCAGTAATTCGGGAGTCGTAAAATATCACTCGGCCTGGTGCACTGGTGTTATAAAAATTGAAAATGGCGGAAGGGCTGGCTTTCGTTTACCAGCAGAGCCAAACATTTCCTTAGTCTAACGCGTCACAACGTCTAGTCATAATATCCAGTGTTTACGTCGTTGCTGATATGCTCTCTCTCTCTTTGTATACAGACTGTTAGTAGAGTGGTCTCTCTCTCCACAGTTTTCATGCCAGCTAGAACTTAGAAGAGAGACAGAGCGAGAGAGAGAGAGAGAGAGAGAGAGGGGGGGGGGGGGCAAATAGTTCGAACAAGTGCTTCGAACGAGTGCTTCACACTCCATCATTATCAAGCCAAGAGCAGAGCTGGTTATGCATATATGTACATGTAATAATTATATAGCCAAGGCAATAGTAAATACACACAGCTACCACTGAGGACAACGCGAGAACAGCTACTTCAGTAACACAACGACGCTAGAGGGTCGCCAGAGCGGGGTCGGTATCTAAACAAGAGGGAAAATAGAGCTAAAGGTGTATACAAAACCTGTCCAAAAAAAGCTGTACACATAAGCGGATTTACAAAAGAATAGAAATAATCACCTCAACAGGGTAACGGCAGAGCCGAGCACTGTGTGTGCTGCTCAGTACAACAATAACACAATATCAGAGTCAGCAGTAAGGGAGGTATGTGTTGCTGTACATGCAGTGACAAACTTGGAGTGGAGGCTCACATGCCCCCGCACACGGCTAGAGGTTTCGAGTCAGGTATAATAGTGTCCAGACGATATTTGCAGCTCACCGTCGTGATTGCTGCGAATTGTTGGGGTAGGGAAGGAAGTGATATGATATAGAGAACTGCCTCCCATACAATGACTCATTTCAGGGACTATTCTGTCAAGGTGAAGGGGTACACAAGCATGCAAGGTAAAACATCTCTGAAGTTATAGAAGCGTCTAGCGAAAGGGCATTCGTATAGTGTACGTAGAGGCGTGAACCATCACAGGACAGACAGCAGCTGGCACAGCATTCTCAAACGAGGCCCAACAATTAAACACAACCATACTCAAACCATTTTGCGCTTTCAGCATTGTTTTCGCCGTCTTCTGGCTTTGCACCAGCAGCAGCCGCAGCGGATGCAGCAGCAGCTGATGGAGGAGGATCAGCGTTTGTTTGAGGCGACGAGCGGCCAGACACACTACGGCGCTGATTAGCGGGACTGAGCCTTGTCGGTGACTGCTGCAGTTCCTGTATTATTGTGGGAGAAGGATCCAGGGGAGCTGCACTGCCATCGGGAGGCTCCAGCGTGAAGGTAGGCTCAGTAGGTCCTGCAGTCATGATAGCATCCATTGCAGTCATTACATCACCATCCTCGGTACAGCGACTAGATGCGGACGCAGCCCCGCTAGACGGCGTGCTAGTGCGGTTCACCGAGCCAGACGAGTCCAGGGGATTGGAGCCGACACTGGCGCCGTCAGCCAGTGCCTTGGTGCGAGTCAGGGGCTGATGGAAGCTGCCTTGACTATCACGGCTTCTGCTGAGCGGTGGCGTGCCTGCCGACATGGCAGCTCCGACATGAGTGTGCGACGTGGTGAGAGGGCTGGGCGCTGTGTTGTGACTGTCAATGGAACTAGCACTGGATGCCCTGGGGAAGCGACGTGAATTAGGAACATGTGTCTGAGATGCATTCACACCTGTTCACCCAAGAGGATACCACACACATTGAGCAAAAAGGAGCAACAATCATTGGCAGGTACATGAAAGCATATACAGTCAACTTTGCGTATAGCGACACTCGGCGGGGCATCAGAAAAGTGTCCATATTCGCGAAGCGTCCTTATACCCGAAGTCTCATTATATGTATTACAGTTAGATGGGACTTTGCTCTGGGCATTGAAATTCTGTCGTTATTCGCGAATCGTTGTTATATCCGCAGTCGTTATTAGCCAAGTTGACCGTAGTGGCATTGAGCAGTTCTAACTATCATGCAAAGGCAGTGAAGGTAAATAATTTACGGATCAAACTTCACAGGTTACAGCACTACAGCATCAATAATAGCTACACTACCTACCTAACATAACATAACATAACATAACATGTACTGAGCACATGCTGTCTGTGTGGTACATGTACGTGTCTGTGTGGTACATGTACTAACTTGGTGATCCAGCCGATGTACTAGCGCTGCGCTCCATTCCCGGCACGATGTCATTACTATTCTGAGAACTGGCACGGGAATCCACGCTGCCCTGTCGCAGCGTTGCTCGACCTTGGTGGATTGGTTTCTGGCGCCGGAAGTTGTCAGATGACTGCTGCCGTAGTGGCGTCGTCTTCAGAGACTCGAGGAATGCTGGTGCATCAATAGCTGCCACCTCTCTCCTCGGGTTCATGCCACCTGCGGCCAAGGCTGACGGATTCAATGGTGCGTTAGAAGACAGCCTTCTGGATTCGGTCGGCGAGTCTACCAACACCTCATTGAACATTCGCCGCTGCATGCCAACAACGCCAACACACCAACCATGGATACAAATTAGCTTTCATCTGATAGCGAATACCTCCTGGCACATAGAAAAATGACCGTGCTGCAGCCTGTAGGCTATGTCTTGACATAATATGTATGTGTACAGTGATGTGGCAATACTGTGGGTGTACAAGCTAGGGGCTTGCGTCAGCAACAGAGTATGTAGCAGTTACCCATTCACACATGCACACGCCCCCCCCCCCCCCACACACAAACGCACGCACACACACACACGCACACGCCCCCCCCCCCCCCCACACGCACACATACACACACACACACACACACACACACACACACACACACACACACACACACACACACACACACACACACACACACACACACACAACCCACATAACCAAATACAATACTAATTATACACATCACTCGTACCCGAGACACAGGTGTCTTGTCGGTTTCCTTGAGGAAGTCCTCAAGTGTGACAACTTCGCCACCACCGCGCTGACGACTGGCCGGTGATGATGTAGCAATAGATGCTCTGGTGCTTGGACTGTCCATTCTGGCTAGTCCAGACATGAGCTGCTCCAGTTGTGATGCCTGAAACAGGTCAGTGTTTGCAAGTACAATACACAGTTGTCACCCACAATCTTACAAACAGGTCAGCAGTGCGTGCATGTACCACAAACAGTCACCCACAAAATTACACATTGACCAAGACCATACGGCCACAACAGGTTACATGAAAAGCTGAATTCTTGCAAGTACTGTAATTTCACAAATTTTCGGTGTACTTTTATTTTCGGTACTTTCGGTGCATCTGTTTCATACCTAAAATTTCAATACACCGAACACACACTTACACACATGATCCAATAGGGAACTGCTTTTCTGCACCGAAGATTTCTGTTCACCTAACCAGTTACCTGGCCTTTTGCCCTCATACCGAAAATATTTAGCACCTAAAAACTCTGAAATTAGAGTACTTGCACAGATACACATGGCACAGTTCATCAATTCTATACAATGGGTGGTACATGACTCGAGAGCCATTTGACAACCAACAACACCAAGCACATCGGCAGGTGATTCAAGTGAATACTGTACGGTAAACAGTGTTTGACTTACACCGTCCTCGTCCTCATGGCTGTGTCCACTGGCGACGGTGACTGCATCGTTCAGCGACCCGGCCATACTCCTCGCCTTGCGTACGCCGGCTAGCTGTACGAGACTTCCACCGAACGACTCCAGACTTCCAGAGCCGGACATGGCATGCGGTACGGGTAGAGTGTCGGCACGGTCACGCGCTACAAACCGCGGCATGCTCATCGACTGGGGAACACTGCCGGCCGCACCACTTCCAGATGAACTGGAATCGTAACCATCGGTCTTCGTGTGCCCACGGCGATCTTTCTCTCCCTACAGTAAGAACATCGGCCATAAATCATCAATGGATTTTCTTGTCAGTTGTATTTCAGAGAACCCCAATGCATGTGCCCACATCACCATGCAAGAACTGGATTATGGACAGTCTAGAATGGTTACTCAACACTGGGGGGCTTTGCCGGGATAGTGCTACTAAGTCTTAGTGCCTGGAATCACATACAGTGATACTGAATTTTAGTGAGATATCTATTGTTGCGTCTGATATACGCATGTAGACGTTTTTTGTACAGTTAGTGGTAGTGACACGGAAACAGCAGGCGCTCCAGTGCATGGCAAAGGAATGTGCTTTTAATGCTACAAGGTGCAAGGCTTGCAGGACAAAACACTAAATTTCTGAGATGCATGATATTCACCTGTGGAGGGCTATGAAGAACATTGGGATTGGAGCAGAATAGTAAACTACCTGTTGTATGCTAGTATCATGTCATCATGCTGATCAACATGTTGTGCATCGTCTAGCTGGTTCTCAGCTCTTCTTACCCCAAGGAGATTCTTGGCCTTTTTTCCAAAATGCGCCACTTTACTGAGTGCTGACTTCTTCCTGCAATTGCACATGATCAAGAAAGGAAATATGCAGAAGCATGTCATATTGATGGGAGTGATGACAGAACTAGGACATAGGACTCCGAGTATGGGAGTATCAAGGGCAACACACTAAACACAGACCGTTAGCAGTGAGAGGAGAGCTACAGGCTACACTGAAAGAGTCCACTTACTTCTTGGTTTTCTTGATAGTGTCCAGCTGCTCATTCAGTCGACCACGCTCATTCTCCAGCTCTGCTAGACGATCCCTGCGGGCACGTACAAACAAGGAGAAGAAAAGAAGAGCATGGTCATTTTCAACTCAACACACTACGAATGTGGTGGTAGGTTACATGCTTCCCTTGCCTTTCTGTGACCAGGTACATCCTTTATACAACCAGCCCGAATGGGTATTGACCTTCATCTCCATTGTGACATGCAGTATTCTAATAATAATAATGCCGGGCTGTGCCTTGGCTAAGTTGCATAACAATCGTCAATAGTCATTCTCTGTTCTTCCCATGTGCACATACATCCATACACACGGCTCATCGGCTAAGGAGCTACATAGCTACGGGTTGCGGAGCAGTAGAAAGTGCTGTTCAAACTTACGAGAAAACCCGCTCGTCATCAATAAACTTGTCCTTAGCTTCATCATTCTTCATCCTCAGCTCTCTGTTCTCCAGCAGCAGCTTCTTGACTTCAGCATACAGATTTCTGATCTCTTCACTAAGATTGCTGCTCATTTGCTCCAGGGCCTGCATTGGAATAGGACAGAAATGGCATTAAAGGGGAAGTCTGGTGAAAAATTTAAATTTCACAGTCCGTAGAGTTCGGGGCGCTGAGTCGAATGGTCTTTGTCCGAGGAGGCTGCGGCCTATGGTTCGTCAGATACGCCCAATCGAACATGTGCGGATTTGAGCGCGCCTCACCCAGATCCAGGTGATGACGTCACAGCGTGCAGCCAGGTGGCCACACCATCTAGATGTGTACAAAAACGGCCATATTCGGAGCGCGTTCGATTGGGGAACCGTTTGTCGCAGCTTCTTCGGACCAAGACCATTCGATTCAGTGTTACAAACACTACGTACCCTGTGATTTTCAGCTCGGTAAACCTCGAGGTTATACCGTATTTTAGCCGTTTCCGAGTTGGACTTTTTCCGTCGACATGCACTGGCCTCTATCTACGGCTCTAGCAATGCGCTGCGTGCATGCTACCTGTAGTGTAGTCAACAAACTAATCACACACGGAACTACTCCCGCACTGCCATGCTGGGGTAGGTACAACAAGACTCGAGCCACAAGACTCAGAAAACTAGTCAACACACGGACTTGTCATGTACTACACTCGTATCAGTCGTGTAGTCAGAGAACGAGCGTTTCTCCTTGCCGGTGGTGGTTGTGCTTTGAGAAAGAAAATTTTAGTTTTCCGCTCCCGCCTCATTATTTTATGCTACAGCGATGAGTGCACAACCGTGACAAGTGACAAAACAGCGAACAGCTCCCGGACCTAGAACTTTCAGATCCCGTAGCGTTGCGAGCGAAGAGTCGTGCCCGTAGTTCAAAGAGCCTGCACTGTTCTCCAATTGAGTGTCCGAAATACGCCAAGTTCGCACCAAAACATCACCATGTGGCAGGTTACTGGAGTCTAAGCGAATCGGTATGGAACAACATTTAGTCTTAGAGCACTCGCATCACTCTTCTCCATTTTGGCGACTCTGCTCTCCAGCGAGCTGATAATTATATCAGCTTCGTCTGCAATAGCTGCTGCTTCTTCACCAGTCGGAAACTCAGTAGCGCTCACTCTTGACCGGCCCGCGCGGCCATTTCTTCAGCTGAATACCGAGGTTCTCAGCCCCAGACCGAACTCATGAAGGTCAGCCATGGCTGCATCCTCACTCTCACAAGGAGTTACGCCTTCGGAGTCGCTTGCACCACCTACTATGGGTCGCCAAATCATTTGAAATAGCACTGACACTATTGCTTTCACGCACTCCTTTTGACCTAGCTGCACGCTATGACGTTGCGGAGGGTGTGGCGCGGCCGCATGACGTCATGGCGCAGCCCCCCGAAACTCAGTTTTTCAAACGGAAATATCTCGAGAACGCTTTGTCGGGGACATGTGGGACCAACACCATTCGACTCAGCGGCCGAAACTCTACCAACGCTGAAATTTAAATTTTTCACCGGACTTCCCCTTTAACAAGTAGAAACAGCATTGACAAGTGCACCTCAAACAAAAGAATTCAGACACCAGACGTGCAGATAGCAAATATATCGTTCTTCGAGTAGAAATCAAAATGGCCTACATTCATGTTGCATGTTTGAAGTACCAAAGAGCTAGATATTTGCACTGCTCACCCCACACTGTACTATTACCTCCCCCCCCCCCCCCACACACACACCACACACATACACATACACCACACATACACCACACATACACCACACATACACCACACATACACCACACATACACCACACACACACACCACACATACACACATACACCACACATACACCACACATACACACCACACACACACACATACACCACACATACACCACACATACACCACACATACACCACACATACACCACACACACACACACCACACATACACACATACACACATAAATGCACACATACACACACATACTCACACATACGCTGTAACCCTCCCCCTCCCCCCCCCCCCCCCCGTCCCCCCCCCCCACACACACACACAAACACATACTTTAAAAACGTAGGAAATGTATCAGCAGCAAAACTTACATCACACCGGTTGCTCAATGCCTCATTGTTAGCTTCGATTTGAGAGCTGTGCGTCTCCAGCTGGTGGTTGGTCATCTGCGCAACCTGTAACTGAGCACCGGCGGCATGAAGCTGCTGCCGTGCTTCTTGCCATTGCTGGCGAGTACTTTGCACTTGATGACGACTGTGGTTCAGCTCATCCTCCATACTAGAACTCTGTGACGCACGGCAGTAGAGTTACAGCATGTACACGAGTGACAGTAGTACAGTGTACAAGGTTATGAAATCCCACCGTGACTATGTCCTGGCGTTTGAAACGATATGCTGGCTCTAGTGCAGTACGACCACAACCAGAACTAAGCCAGTAAATCGTGCTGACGGAAGTCACTCCAAAGACTTACAGATCACACAGTAATAGAATGCGAACACACACGCCTGTGTCTTAGGGACGTTAGGGGAGATTAAGGTATACGTACGGTGAGAAAGAGCGACTAGAGCAGCAAAAGGTTGCTAATCAGACAGAAGACAGGATTACTCGTGTAACTTTGCTATGCATCCTCTTAGGAGACGGTCTACAATATGTATACATGTACAGCTGCCGGATAACACAGCAACACTTTAGGGTAGTGCTTTAGGACCTTTCGGTAGCCATTAAGTAAAGCAATATTCATGGAAGTTGAATTCTCCTGACCATACCGTCAATTTAGCTGGTTTTCAACATGACCAACAAACATATTGTCAGAGTCCAATCGTAGCTTTCTGTGGCCTGTAGACGGTGTATGGAGAATGTCTCAAGAGCTAGGAAAGTCTGAAACGACTAAAAGAGCTTACCTGCTGGTGTGCTGTTCTCAGCTGTTTCCTGACACGACCAAGTTCATCATTTAGTTCAGAAATCTACACACATCAGCACAACAAACCTTGGTCACTCGCAAGATACAAGGCAATCTTATAAACCAATACAACAGCGCGGCATGGCCTTGTTTCAAGCTGACGGAAAGAACTGTGAGGCGTCCAGTACTATGTGTGTGAAGCACAAACAAACAGCACAAGACTAACATTGGTTAAAACAGCACAAGACTAACATTGGTTAACAGCAGTTACCAATATTTACCTGCATTTTGCTAGCATGAAGCTGACGTCTGAGATTTCTGATTTCACTTTCCAGGTCCGCTTGCTGCTCACAACGGACAATACACAATGACAAGAAAGCGAAGAAAAAACACAGACGCAAACTCAGTCAGTCAAGTGTCAAGTGTCAAGTTGGCGGAATAGCATGAGCTCCAGTGTGGGGAGCAAACCCTTTCCTTTTATTTTCTTTTTCTTTTTTCCTTTCTTCTTTTTGAGTATTTGCAGTCTGTGTTCTTCTCTCTTTCGTAGAGGTTTGTTGTATCATTGGCTTTTGGCAGTTACTTTATCGCCATCATAAAATTGGGCATCATTACCCGTTTGGTATGCGACACAAACAAACAAATCTTGCATATTCCCATATTGTAGCATAAGAAATTCATTCTAAATACAACTGAAGTGAATGAAAAACACTGCAGTGGTGCAGAAAATGAATACGACGACTATCCCTACCCAAGGTTGGGACTTGGCACCACAGCAAACATGTCGTTCCAGATGCCACCTCCTCCCCACTTTCCAATCTATAGTAGTAGTTTTTCACCTTCACCTCCCTTCCCCCCCCCCCCCTTCCCAACTGCAGTGTAGTAGGTTTATGTGACCGGAGGCAAAGATTATCACAAAGCATCTGTGAATCCCGAACCGCACTTACCTCCCCCTGGTATTGCCGTTTTATGCTGTTCAGTTGGCTCTCCAAGGCCGAGTACTGCAAGAGAATTGACAGAGTTGATCAAAGCACAATTAGGAACAAGGAGTAGCACTGCTACCTGAAGAACCTAAAAGTACAGTAATAATTATTGCTTGACTAGTAGTCTTTCTCCAATAAAATCCCAAGTGAAGGGACATGCAAAATAGAAGCCCTCGGTTTCAAACAACCCCCGCTTCCTCTCCCTCCTCTACAGTCTTCCATTGCATGCCCAAAGTTACCTTGTTGTTTGCAGTGCCAGTGGACTGGTGATAGCAAGTCAATAATTCCCTTTCTTTACCCATTGTGCAAACTAAAGCTGGATACAAATCTATTTCATCCCTTGGTGCTGACCGCTTCAATGCGCTTCCCGAATCCCTTCGCACTAATCATGTCCCCAATTCATTTCGCCAGGAACTTAACACATTCATTCATCTTGGGCACCCTGTAAGAAGACCTCAGGGTCTATTGGGAATGCCCAAGTAAAATAATAAAATACAATACAAATGGCAAGTTTCACTGGTGGGCTAGTGCGGTGTGTGGCACAAGTAACCACCAAAAAGCTCAAGATCATTACCTATGCAAAGACTGATCGTGTGAGTGTGGTACACTACATGCATAGGTACCTGACAACTATCAATGTCTATGTGCATGATGCCATCTTCACTGGTTGACCAATCTCTAGTCAATGAAGCATGTGATGAATTCATGACAACTTGAGAAACAGTTGGTAAGCCTTATGTACCACTAGAACACATCGCCTGAGAATGGACAAGCACCGATTTCCGCCTATTGGACAAGCATGATTTCGTGATCACGCATTGTGTTACTAGGTTTGTGCCTGATGAAATCCAAGCCAAATAGCTAAGCAAGTACCCTGCTCCGGGCCAAAATCCCATGTTTGCAGTGCCAGTGCTACACAGTACCCATGATATGAAGGCTGTCTAAAAAGGTCAGATTTCACTGATCAAGCAAGTTGAAGACTGTACTTCTGTATGTGTCTGTTCACTGCATGCAGCTATTCAGACTTAGCTGATTGACAAGATACTGTGCTGGGAACATGATGCAGCACAGGCTGATAGTGTTGTGAAGCCTTACTTCAGTTTTCATTCTTTTCAGCTCAGCTTGGAGACCCTCTGGATCATAACTACCACTCTCATTCCTGCAGGAACCAGACAACAATGACCATTTCAAAGAACTTGGCATCTCTATTTCCCATTCATTCCGCTATGTTCACTGATAGAGAAGAGCCACGCCGAAAGCTGCTACAGAGAAAGCCAGTGAAAGTAATGGTAACAAAACTTGACCAGACAGGCAGATAAGAAACACAAATCCGTACCCTGCAACTCAACAGTGATATTGCAATACAAACCAAGCAAGCCCAAAGCCTTCAACAATATATCCTTACAGATTGGACGCTGACTGCTCTCTGCTAACAGAAAGCGGGTCATCAGAACCTCCCAGTGTCGGCGAATCACCGCGAGAAAAGTTCAGAGTCCTGCAATGAACACCAGGGAACAACCCACTGCATTTACGTCTTCAATCAAGTGAATATATTCAAGCAAACATATCAGATGTGTGCCCTGTCTGTGTGGATTAAAAACACATTTTTCTTGATGTATCTGCTCTAAGAAGTAACATAAAGGCTGTTAGATTCTCAGCCAGGTCCGTTGCATTTCTAAATAGGCACACTTTACTTACAGTCGCTTGCTCGCAGTACACTGTACATGTACTCTGTCTTCATTGTTCCTTTCTTCTTGCTCTATTTCAGTTGAGAAGCTCCGCACACAATTCTCTGCATCCCTAGGTATCCCTAGGCATCCCTAGGTATCCCTAGGCATCCCTAGGCATCCCTGATCATATACCTACAACTGTTATGTCCCATGTCTTGCCTCTGCGGCACTTCCACGAGTCAGTATTTTCTCACCATTCCTGCACAGCTTCTGCACTGTATACTGACTTACAACACAAGCAGTCACCACGTGGAAGTTGAATTGTCCTGCTCTTCCAGAAATGTCGGCAACATTATACTGCTAGTCACTGTTAGTATTGGACAATGACTGGTACTCTATGTTGTCTGAGCGCCATAGTGCTTGCGTGATTAGTCAAGTGGATTCTGCTCTATGAAACACATGACCGCTAGCTACCGATGCCTAAGGACATGACTGTCGCACGAACCAACACTGGCCCAGGTTTACACACAGACCTCTAGTCTTGTGGGCATATTTCCACATAACATTACAAAATTACATGTCCCACCCAGAGACAAAAACAGTATCACACACCGTCATCGTACGAGCACCACAGCAAGCTAACCAGATATATAACATGTATACATGTTCATGTACCACAATCAGCATGTAAGGCACCAATTAGAACGAAGCACTATACATGCATTGGAAGTTATGCTCAGGAATGACGTTGCCAATAGCCAGGCACAACTTCTTGGCTAGAAAATATACAGTTCATACAAAGAGTAATATGCGCATGGATATATGTACTATTATTATCTCAGAATACATCGAGATCAAAAGCGACTTCCAAACGTCAGGTGACACATATCATTTCACACAGCCACATAATCCGTACACAGGGCAGTGGGTGCTATGACTATTGTTGATCAGCACTTGCCAGTTCAGCTCTTGTCATTCGCCACAGTATGCCGCAATCAACACAAGCATGCCACACTCTACAGCCAGCCACAACAGCACAACAGCACACCAGTACACTACACTATAGTATAGTATTTGGCGTGGGTAACACCATCCTGTTCAGCAGAATTCGAATGGCTCGGCTACAAGAGTGCACATCAACAATTCGGTGACAACAAAACAACGATGGAATTGACGACACAATGACAACATGGACCAAAATAACAACACCGTGACAACACCGTGACAACACCGACAAAAAAATGACAACACAGGGCCAAAGGACCAGAACAACAACGAGCACAAAGCATGTGTGAATGCAGTGCAGATATAATTACGCACATGCATGAAGAGGTGGAAGACAGGGTACACACACACCAAAGACACCAGACGCACGCCGCGTATGAGTTCAGATGCTTTCAAATTGGTCTTCCAATGCATCGTAATACTCTAGTACGTGTATGTGGCACATTGCTAGGTCCCTGGCCAGCCCACTAAGGATCACACGACTGAGTGTGACCACCGCAGTGACGAAAAATCCAAACACAACCCTTCTTTGTAATATGAGAAAGTGGTAGTGACTTCGGCGATGGTTACATAGGGAAAATGTTTGCTCCCAACACCGGAGCTCGCGCTTTCCGCCGACTTGACTTCGATGGACTTCTCGTGTGCTCTGGATGGCGGTCCTGAGTCAGTCAAGTGTCAAGTCAAGTCGGCAGAAAGCACGAGCTCCGGTGTGGGGAGCAAACAATTTTCCTATGAAATATCTTGAGAAAAATTTTGAATTCAACTGCAGGAGGAACATGGTAACCATGATTCGAAGTGCTTGTCAAGTTGAAAAGCAGGAGCCTGTACTGAACGAGTGGAAGACAAGGTACAGAGCTCTGGAGAGTGAGCTGGCTCAAATCAGGCGGCCACGCCGGCGATGCAGCTAAGTTGAGAGCTGCTGGAGCACACTCCCATGTTCATGAGGCTGCGAACGGTCTTCAGCAAGGCCAGAAGAAAGGCAGCATGTTTGTGTTGTGATCACGTGAAAAGGACCCCACCGCTTCTATCCCATACCACGTCATTCCACCTATCTGTGAATACAGCTACTTGGTCCAGCTCATCGCAATTGTCGCTTATCTCCCACGCACTTTTTGACAGGTAAAACCCAGTCCAATCACGATATCTAACTTACTTTTGCTTGGGAGGTTGTGATGGCAAGATCAAACGAGGCACCAAAGAAAAATTATCGCGACTAGCGCTTTGAATCGCGATGAATTTATTGTCTGTGTTGCCAAACGCCAAGCGCAGCGACCTGAAGACGGGAACTGTAGCAGGGGCAACTGACATCCTAGCCTGGAGAGAGTGGCAGGCACGCGTGCACGGCAGAGGAGTATGACTATGAGCGTCATGCTGAAGAAGAAAGGTGTTTTCGATGTGCGATGCAGACGTTTTGGTTTTTTGTTCCTTCTGGACTTGGCAGCAGCATTACAATAGTCGTGGTCAGCGTATCCAGTGGAGCGTATGACAGCTGTCTGGAGAGGCCTGTATGCCTCATTCGAAGGCTCTGTTGAAACACACTGTGGTGACACACAGGTCACACTGCCCAAGGGTCCTTCAAGCACCGAAGTGACAGCCACAACTGTTCCTTTCCCATTGCTGCCATACGACAGGCTGAGAAAGCAAGAGATGCTCTACCAGTCTACGCCAGCAGCTAGACACCAGCAATTAAATGTAAGGTCATGTAACCAGGCAGGAGTGATGGAGAGTTGAATGAACTCTGGACCTGTAAGAGTCTGAGTTCAAGAACCCGCTCCTTCGCTGATTTATTTCGTGCATTTTGCTTACCTTCCTTCCCTTCTATGACTCGCTTCACCTGATTCCATGGCTCAAATTTTTTTCTTGTGGCGGAGAGTATTCATGTATCATGCTTCCTCACTATGCCTATTGAAAATTTCGCAGAGTGGCAACAAAACTCTTTTTCTTAGTGGCGATAGATAAGCGACAATTGCGATGAGCCGGACCAAGTAGTCCATTAATTTTTTGATGATACTGGTACTCTGCATAAAAACTCTCACTATTGTTCGTATTTACAGGACTCTATGCCAAACAAGTGACAAAGAAGACACGAATAAAGACAAATCCAGCCGAGCAGCACAGACACTTCATTTCCAGTATAACTGTGTACTCACTGTTGGACATCTGCAGCTTCTTCTTGACGCGATGTACCGCCGGTAGTTCTCTGCTGAGTGGTGGGCGTACCAACAGTCTCCATCACACCGCGAATAGACTCCACAACACCAACAACGGCCGGCACGATAGCTAGACCAGTGGATGACTTGGAAGTGATGGTATCGCCTTTCATAGTGCGACTGAAAGCAGGATAAACACAGGAGATTTCTTGACCAATCAGCCTGGTTGTTACCATACTGTACAGCACAATCCATGTACAGTCAGTCAGTGCCACACTACACAAATCACCAAATTCTACTAAAGGAACTTAGAACACAACAGCCCCCAGCAGTACCATTATTATAGTTTACAGAAAAAGTGAGAAAAGCTGAAACCCCATAAATTGCAGGGGTGTGTGCATGTCTTAGTGTGCCACAAGCAAATATGTACATAAGCTTCTTTTATCAACCACGGCACACTCCATAGAAAACCGGTCTTGTAAGTAGAGTTTGCATGACTGCGCTGCAACCGTGCACGGGTCTCAAACTCGGGACCTTTTTTGCTTCGCAGGCAAACCCACAACCACTCGGCCAAAGCACGGTTCTTCCTGTAGACCGGTGTGCATTGCACATAGGTTCATATGTATGTATGTTGAAACATGATTGCATGGTTGAGATGACCGACGTCGACAGCAAGGTCACAGCTTTCTAAGATATACATAACAGTGCATAGATGCATATCATCGTAACTCGACGTAAACCTTAACCATTCTGTTGCTGTACCTCAGCAATGGAGATGAACCCGGAGATGCAATGAGTGATGATACCGCACGAGTGAGAGCTGGCGATGAAGATAGAAGAAGCGATGCTGCAGCACGAGGCGTGATGACTTTAGTGGCCTTCACGGTCGATGCTGACTTGGTAAGTTCAGCTGTCACAAACGATGGTGTTATGGGAGTTGTTTGGGGAGTTGCCGTTGCACCCATCTTCACAGGTGCGACAGCCTGCATTGGCTTTCCAGCGTTCTCGGATGCATCATCTTCTCCTGTCTCTGCTTGGTCCTCTGGTACTGTTTCTTCTTCATCTGGTCCACCGAGGAATCCTCTTGCCTGAGCCAATGCCACTACTTGTTCCAACCATAACCTGCAAGTGTACCACATACATAACAACACATACCACACAGGACACAATGCTCTTGTTACTTTCAGTCGGTCAACAATGCCAACCATGTCCAGCCACATTGTGTGTGTGTGTGTGTGTGTGTGTGTGTGTGTGTGTGTGTGTGTGTGTGTGTGCGTGCACGCGCGTGTGTGTGTGTGTGTGTGTGTGTGTGTGTGTGTGTGTGTGTGTGTGTGTGTCCCATATGGTGCAGTGGTATGTGCAGCGATTTCCAATCGATAGGTTGCGGGTTCGATTCCCGACGATTATGGTCACACACGTCTTTCTTCTCTTTCTCAGACTCTTCCTGACTTTTCTTTCATTCTCCTGGGTGGTTACCAACAGCCAGTGCATGCCGGAGTATGTGGTGTGATGTGTGTGTGGGAAAAAAAGAAAAAAAAGAAAAAAAGAAAAAGACCAAAAATAGGGATTCACTGGCCAGAAAAAGTCACTTCAAATAGCTGTATGGTGTAGACCAGGCTGAATAGTGACGGTCAATTCTTCAGCCTTGCAAGCTGTTGAATGGTGCAATCCCAGCACAAGTTGCTATGGCTTCTGCCGTAGCATTGCTATCATCGCCTCCGGCGATGGGCGTCAAAGGTCAAAGGTCAAAGGTGTGTGTGTGTGTGCCATGGACTTTGTAAATGTATGATTGGTGGCACTGGAAGCACTGCTACAGTGGGCTAGCATATCTGTAAGAATTGTTCCAACAAAGACTAAAAAACATAGGCCCACTAATAATTATGGGAACTGCTCGCACTATACGACTCGTAATAATAACCGCTCGATCTATTTCTTATCGAGTAAGTAACGAGTAATCGATATAATCGTTTCAGCACTACAAACATGTTGACCTCCACCAGTAGCACTCCACTTCACAGCGGTAGTGCGGGTAGATTGACAATGATCAGTAATATGGTATTACATAAGGGTGTGAAGGAATGAAACCGCAGCTGGATTCACAAAGCTTAATCCGTGTCACAACAGCATGCTGGAAAGTTGTGCGTGCTTCCCCTAGCTGCATCTCATGTTTGGCATTTAAGTGGTCTTTGTAAAAATAAATAAAATAAAAGATAGAATAAAGAGTGGTAACTTACTCAACTTCTGTCTGGCAAGCCATCTCCCGGGACTCGGTACACGTAGTCTGTACACAAGCATTACTCTGCTCCACACGAACAGGTGCCGGGGCCATCACTGGCACTGCTAAACTTCTACTGTGCTCAGACATCGGCGAGGGAGCCATGGCCAGGGGATTTTGATCCACTTCGGTCATTTCACCATTCGTCAGCGCACTGGCATTCTGCACTTCAGGTGATGTACCCACCTCAGCAGTCCTGATCTCCTCTGCCTTCCTCTCTTCTCTGAGCACTTCAGCTTTCCGTCTCTCCTCAGCCAATTTCTGCTCCAGTGTTTCAACACGCCGTTTGAGTTGTTCTTGATCAGCCTCGGATCCCTGGACATGCTGACGTTCTTCGTTGAGACGCTGCTCATAACGACTTACTCTTTCGGCTGTTTCGCTTTGAGTAATTTCCAGGCCCTCTCGCCGTACTCTCTCTTCTCGGAGAAGCTTTGTCAGGTTTTCAGCCTTGGTCTTTTCTGTTTCGTTTTGCCTCTCAAGTCGATCGGCACGGTGCTTCTCTTCCTCGAGCTGGTCGTCAGCAAGGCGCAAGCGATCGTTACCCATAGCTACTTCTTCACTGGTGGAGACAAGCTTATCGGATGTGGAGCGCAATTCTTGGTTAGCTGTCACCAGCTTCACTGACACTACGGCTAGCTCCTCAGAAGCGCTTGTCAGATCCTACACAGGTAGAGCAGCAAAAGAAAATGTATGAAGAAAATGGCTGGCAACAGAAGGTGCTATCCATAACACCATCACTACCGTGACAGTACACTAATACACCGATACAGTCGTCCCTCTTTAATACGGCACTTTATAAACCAGCACCCTCTATAAACCAGCACAATTTTCATTAGCCAAAATGTCCTCTTCATGCACATTGCAACAGTAGATCAGATTTGTTAATCCAGCACCCTGCCTAATCCAGCAGAATTTCTTTGCCACAAAAGGTGCGCCACCGTACTAACCAACCCAAGGCAACGGAAGGTGTATGTATGCACTTAGCATCAAGCACATACAATTCACACAACTATTATCACAACTCAAGGATGTGGATGGCTAAGTCTCAAATTGTCCACCAGAGACCGTCTACATCAAGATCAACGTACATTTCTAAGTTGCAACTTCTCCTTCTCGGACAAGTCCAATCTGTAGGGACAACAAGACACAAGAAGTTCATGGTGACGAGGACAACCAGACACAAGAAGTTCATGGTGACGAGGACAACCAGACACAAGAAGTTGATGGTGACGAGAAAGTTCTACATACTAGTACAAGGTATACTGTCGACACATGGAGCACCATAAGAGAAAATACAATGCAGGAATACTGTACAAGGAAATGGAACACAATGGTAAACCAACACACAGCAACTTCCAACCACTCTAGGACCATTGCCACAGCATCTAACCTTGATCACTCTTATCCCCCAACAACTGGACAATCACCTTATAAGCGCATGGTGGGGAAGGCGGGGGGGGGGGGGGGGGGGGGGGCAGCCAGGAGCACTGCCCAACAACATGTGGCAAATTGGAAGTAAACCTTGTCCATACCTTGCTTCTAAGCTAGCAATGCGATCTTGTGCAACCTCTGACTTCTGCTGGGCAACATCATCAACACGCTGTTCCAACTCCAAGTACTTGCTGTAGAATTTTTGCACACAGAAAAGGAATTTCATGTTGATATGTCAACTAGTTCTGCCATACTTAGGACTGATGATGCAATGTGACAAAAGCACCCAAGATATGATATATTAACCCTTTAAAAGCCGACCCATACTTGAATGCGTAGAATTCTACGCATTCGTTTTTCTGTTCCACATGGCGTGATTTAGCTCGTAGAACTCTCGTTCAAAGGGGAAAGGGTCATGAACTAAACCTGCCTTCGATCTAAACCCATTTCCAAGGTGGTTTGTATCTAAAAATCTGAAGGAATCGAGGTTCTAAAGTGCGCGACAAAGCACTGCGCACTCAAGCACATCCGTGCGGAAACTAGTTAGAGACAGACTGGCATTTGCACAGTACTTCGTCCAAACCCAAGCCAAAGTTGCTGTTTGACGACAAGAAGAACAAGCAATGGCTGCCAAATTAGATACGGACGCTGCTCTAGCAATGCTAGCGATGCTTTCCTCGGACGATGATGCCTCCAGTGAGAGCATTTCCTCCGAGTCGAATGATGAACGCGACATGCTGCCGTCGGACGACAAGGAGGAGATCGATTTGAATTTAGCTGCTGAAGACACACTTTCCGCTGATGCCGGGGCATCCTGGAGCTCTGATGGCAGCGGCAGCATGAGTGACTCTGGAGACGACGACGACTTTCTCCCAATCCCAGGACCAGGCCGAGGAGAAGTCGCAGCACGTGGAAGAGTTAGAGCGGGGCCAGGTCGAGGCCAATCAGCTGATCACCCACGTGGCGGAGGAAGAGGACGTGGACATGGGCCTGGAAGAGGCGCTCACGCCGCGGCCGCTCCTATAATCTTCCACGAGTGGAACAACATCGACCCTGAGCCAGAGCCTTGTGTCTGCGAACCGGCGAGAGAACACGGACTTCGCCTGCCGGACGACTTTCAGCCCGAGAACGAGATGAACGGGTCATGGCTAGATGCTCCATGTCAAGAAATTAGAAGTTTCATAGCTCTGTTGTTGTATTTTGGCCTAGTTCAGGTTCCAGACGTAGACAAGCATTGGAGCGTTAGGAGTATATACCATGGCCTCTGGACACGGAAGTTGTTGTCCTGAGCTCGTTGTCGTGCCATAAAGGCCTTTTTCCATTGCTCCCCGTTCGGTGAATGAGCAGACAATGATCGACTCCGGAAAATTATATATTTATACGGTCACTTGCGCGGCCGGTGCAAGCAACTATGGCAACCGGGCGCGCAAGTATCGCTTGACGAGAGGATAATCAGATTCAAGGGTGGACAGCAGATGAAGGTATACGTGAAACATAAGCCAGTGAAGTGGGGCTTCAAGTCGTATACGCTTTGTGATGCCAATAATGCATACAATCCACTGAATGTTGGTCCTACCGGCAAAGTATTATTTTAGGATATGCTAGAAATAGCCACAATAACGGCTTCCAAATTGGTGGTAGCTTGCCAAACACTGAACGCAGGACAAATTGATAGGCCTGCCACGTAATTTTCGTGAGAACCTTGTGCGGCAGCTCGGTGGCCTGTCATTGTGTCATTGTCATTGTATTGTGTGCACCACCGGAAACTACGCACGCCCCTGCCGTAGCCAAATTCAAGCAACTACACACTGCCCACACTCCACAGAATGAAGGCAGGGGTGCCAACTGCAGTGTTTGCTGGAAGACCCAGCATACCCGGCGCAGGCGAAGACCGTTTGCTTCAGTGCGGCCTGCCGCGATGATAAACAGAGATAAACAGATAAACATCACAAACGATAGACTGTTTTCAATTGTTCCATTCCCCTGCCTATGATGCTTACCGCTAGAAATTAGGTTAGAAAAGCTTGGTACTTTCAGGTTGCATTTGGTTGGTCACATTCCACAATGGGAATCACTGGGAATCATTCTTGCCCGTTTGTTTGGTCAAACAATTCCGTTAGGTTGGTCCCATTCCAGAATGGGAATCGCTGAGATTCCAGAATGGGAATTGCTGAGATTGACTCTTTTTGGAGAATGATCATTCCACCTCACATGCTGGCATGAGCATTCTCATTCCGGAATCAAAAATGATAACGGTTGCCGGAAGCCAAACAATGTAGCGACAGATTCAAGTGCCTCAAATCATGCACTCAGAAGTACCTTGACTCTCTCAAGGAAACTAGAGTCGGGTAAAAGTGAAGAGAGCAGCCGTTCCACAACATCATGGAATTGTTCTGTCAAATGATTCCTACTTGAAGAAGTTGATTCTGGCGCGTTTGTTTGGTCAGGTGATTCTCACCCATTCCCATTCCAGAATAGTTGTCATTTACGTTCTGAAAATGCCCAACCAAACGCAACCTCAGTAGGTCATTGTATAGGTCATTGACACTGACATGTATACTTTCACATTACAATTTAGAATAGTTCGCAATTGTATATAATTATTTATTTCCTATGGCCCTGGGGTCATATAGAATGCTGGGATTTTTAATATTTTGCTTTTCTGTGACTCTTTAGGGCATATGCTGCTAGTGAAATACACAAGATAAAGGCTTGGTATAGGCCATTGACACTCATATCTATAAGTTCACATTATAATTCAGAATAGTTCGCAATTATGTATATATTTCCTATGGCCCTGGGGTCACATAGAAAGCTGGAATTTTCAATATTATACTTTTCTGTGACTCCTTGGGCTTGGGGTATACGCTGCTGGAAAAAATAAGTGTGTATGCAAAATTCGCTTGATATTTGCACTGTGGCCATGTTTCTACATGCCCTGTTTCCCAAGCCCGAGTATACTCGGGTAGAAAATGTACTGTATGTACAGTGAACTCGGATTGCGTATACCTCGCTATTCAAACCTTCGCAACTCTGTTATACTTTCTTCGATTCTCACACCTGACAGCTCGTTGGAAAGCTGAAGGAATAAGCTTTCCAATGTTATGTCGTTTGCTGGGGCGAAAAGTAAAAATATTGGAGTGCCGAAGGTGGAAATGAAATTTACGCCCGAAATACAGGGCACAACATTTCGCACATCGGATTTTCGAGTGAAGATCCGCGGGAAGGGACTTTCCCTGTGACTCACAGCGGCACAGCCCATGCGTGTCGGGTACCAAAATAAGCGCTTGAACTTCAGGAATCTGAGAGAGTTTGAATTTTTCCTCTGCGCTGTCTGAGTAAAACTGTATAAGTGAAGAAATTTGTGACTGCGTGTGGAGTATCTCTTCGAGGCCCGATAGAGCAGCTCCCAACGGAGCGTAAAGGCAACTCTATTGCTCATGCTGAGTGATTATTCGTTTCGTTTGGACAGAGAAGGCTTCAAGCTTTCCAAAGAGCCCAAGATCATCAACTTCCGTTCCTGGTGAGTGAAGTTAGATTTTTTTCAAATCGCTGGTCTGCTCTGCAGAGTGACAGAGAGCGAGGCTCAGCGAGCGACTGGGAATTCATGGGTTTCAGGCCGGGTGGAAAAACTATTTGCACAAGGAGATCATAAATAGCTAAGCAGCAGTTTTGAACGCTAAATGACTTACCGCTTCTCCTCAATAAGCTGCCCCTGCACCTGATGCTCTCGTTGGGCAAATTGCCGCTGAAGATCTTCCCTGAATTTCTTCTTCTCATCAACAGCCTCCTTGACCTTCTCTCGTTCACGCTTCAGTTCCTGAAAGAAAGAAAATCCCACAGAGAGTCCGCAACCCATGAAGAAGGTCCTTCCAAATCCATGCTGAACCTGAAACTTATTTATCAGTCTACTCTGAAGCCTCCCAGTGAGTTCCCATGGAGTTCTACACAACGTGAGAGAGGGAAGGTTTACGTAGTCCTCGCCTGTGGTCAATATAATCTAATGGAATTGCAGGTACTGTAAGTCAACAAACATTCGGCGCATATTTATTTTATTTTCAGCTATATTCGGCCTGGTCATGTTTGGCCGAATATTTGTTGCTGCCGACATTTTGTTTTGCAAGGTTCAGTGTGGCAGTAGTGTATACAAGTGGCAGCAGTACAGGCCGAAAATTTAATGCGGCCAAAATGGGTTTTAGCCCTGGGAGGCCGAAATCTGAACAGGCCGAAAATTGGTAGACTTACAGCACAGTGATTTCTTCTATTTTAATTATATTTCAAAAAACATGTATCAATGCAAAATGGGCATCCACAGGCATATATTCAGGATTGAGACGGTCAGGTGGCCACAGGAGAATGCATCACCACTTACTTCACGAGCAATTGCAAGTTCCTTCTGTTCACCAAACCGCTGTGACTGCATGGTCTTATTCTGCGTCTCCAGGGTTGATAGGCGTGCTTTCGTTTCCCGCAAGTCAGCCGCAGCACGGTCCAATTCACGATTGTCCCGTTCCAGCGATGCCAGTCGACTTTGGAGTCTAGGCATAGCCAGCAGAAAGATTCAACCACAGTTCATATCACTTTCGCCACAATAGCGGTATGTTCTGATACAAATAGCAAATTTCGGAAATCGCCATGCCAAGCCAAGTTACGCCTGGCTTGCACTGAAGCCGATACCTTAGACTGTTTAGACTTCTCCAGGCCATGACATCATTACCATGATTCGTGCATGCACAGTTGAGGTCTTCCTACAATGTGTTTACCCCCTATATCTGTGGAGGTCCTGCAGTTTTCCTATTTGTAACAGTGCTGCTGTGCGCATGTCTATGCTTCATAACACATACACACAACTAGGTGAGCGCTTTGTAACACCGTCTGATGTACGTGACAATATCAGTGATTAGCAACACTATGTCAGTGATTTGTAACACATGCAGACGACTATGTGCGTGCAGCTCACAGTTCAGCATCAGACTTCTCCTGGGCAGCCTGTGCCAGATTGAACTCGACATTTCCCAGGGATGGTGTAACTGCAGAATAGGGTAGGAAGAAAAGCCACAAACAGCAATGACCATCTCTTGGTATTCCATGCCATCCATCGTTTGCAGTGTCATCTCAAAGTTCAATATGCAAGGTTTTTTTTAAGGGTACAGTGCAGTACCTGAGCCAGCAGGCGTGGCAAACTTCAAGTTGTCCAATTCTTGCCTCAGATCTTCAATCTGATCAAGACTGTGGGACACACAACAGAGAACAGTGCATCATATCAGAGGCAGACAATGTCACAAATACCACGAGTAAACCCATGTTGACTCAAAGAGACCAATTCGAAAAAGTCAGTGAACTCAGTGGAAAATCAAACACACCCAAATTGTCTGCGGTGAACCAAAGATTCATCCACTACCTCTCCCCTGGACACATACCCAGTCTCTTATCATCACTACTATAGGTCACGTGCACACCGGTAGGATTGTTATAAGCACTATGCGCACAGTACTGAAATAGTTTGAAATACAATTACTTGAAGTACCTTGGTACTAGCAAGCATGCAGCTGACAATACAGTAAAACCTGTGACTAACAACCACCACCCCTTGGGACCAGAGAAAGCGGTCTTTAGTGGCAGGTGGTCCTTAGTTGGAGGTTTGCACTGTACAACCATTATATGAATGTGAGACCGTCCGTGCCTGGCAAAGTGGTCTGTAGTAGCAGGCTGGTCGCTAGTCACGGTGGTCTTTAGTTACAGGTTTTACTGTACCTGAACCCATGGAGAAATACTTCACAAATTTACGAATGCTGTGCCTTACTATTGCTGGCCGTTCAGCTCCAGTCTGGCATTCTGCTCCATCAGTACTTGAAGTTGCTCCATGTCACTTTCCTTTGCCTAAAGATTGGAAACAGGAAAGTGCAGTCACTGGTCAGGCTGAGCTGAGACATGATAATAGTAAGTAGAAACTGTCCACAAACAGAGGAACTTTTCACGGGCCAGTGGCCTACCATAATTATTAATTATAATCCACACTCGTCACCATGGTGGTCCATATTTCACACCCATCATCATAGTGATTGTAAGTGCACGGCATAAGACCATAGGCACACTCGCGGTCACCAAGCGAATATCAGCGAGGAAGAGAAATGGCGGAAAAAGCAGAAAGGGGTTGTGTGCAATTGGCATCCAACAATTCAACATACAAAACAACATAGTTCACGCACAGCATACTGCATGAAATGAACAGCAAGACACCGCAGAATGTATGTGATCTGCTAGAGTCACGGTTGCCGGGGTTCTACAACCTGACTCGATGTGCATAGGAGATAGAATCACCAACCTCAGTCAATGCCCGCACTTGCTGTTGAAGCTGAGCATTCTCCATCTCAACATCGTCTACAAGCACAGAGTGGATTGAAATGCAAAAGTTGGGATGAACCATTTGTTTACAGTGCAGTAACACTGTCTATGTGTGCACTGTTCATTTGGGTTTTTTCACTTGAGAATACAGGAGCATTGAAGAGACTTGATAGTGCATTACATACAGACTGATCGGTCAGAATGATTAGTATGGTCAGTGCATGGTCGAAGCATGGTAAGTTTATGGTCAGAGCATGGCCAGTGTATGGTCAATGCATAGTCAGGTGCATGCACATGCACGTCCACCCACCAAGAGCAGAGAACCGGCTGTTTAGACGCTCCACTTCGGCCTCCAATGACTTGTTCCCTTCGACGAGCAGCCGCTTTTCATTCTTCACTTCCTGTATTCCCATAGAGCACAAAACATGCATAGTAGTGGAAGAACCAAACACAGAACAAGATGACGTGATGTTCTTGAGGGCAAAGAATGAGCTCATTCATTTCGGCCGACTACAATGGACAGCAGCCACAGAACACTATGGGTAGGATCATGCGGACTATTGTTCTCAGGGAGTGGGCTGTGTACACAGTAGTGGGTACATCACCGGCACAAGAGTGACTGAGCGTGCAGCTGCATCCACACAGGCGCGTAGCCGGCAGTGTTTCCAGAATCAATCACTGCAATGAAGTACTAATCACTGCAATGAAGTACTAATCACTGCAATGAAGTACTAATCACTGCAATGAAGTACTAATCACTGCAATGAAGTACTAATCACTCACATGGAGTAATAAAGTAGTACGTCAAGTGGGCATCAGTCCGAAAAACCTTCATGCTGAGATGCCGTGGAGCAGAGCTACTCGTATGCCAATATGCCTGTGCCATAACCTGAGATTTTGCATCAGACCCTCAGCAGCAAAAAGGGTTTTCAGCCCAATGACAACATAATTATGCTGTGTCTGGTGCCGTAGACAAAAAGAAAGCTGAATAGCGTACCTTGATCAGCTTGGTGACATGCTCCATGTCTTCCTGCTTTCTCCGCAGCTTGCTGTTGTCAGTCTCCAACTGATCAATGCGCCTAGCTTTCAGACGCAGCGAGTCCAGTTCATCATGATGATCCCGGGACCACTGGACTTCTTCCATCATTCTTTGTTTCTGAGCATTGGCACAATCGCCAGTCAACATGTTCATTAGAATCATTGCAGTACACAATAGTACGGAACACGATAAACGAAAATATACCAGACGGTAATACGCGTATGTACTTCTAAACAAGATGGGTGATTTCAACTCATATTTTCCCCACAAATTAGGCTATCCAACATGAAGCAAAGAAGAAATCAATTTTTTTGCTGGCTCCTCGATCACCATAGCTAATGTCCTGGAGACCAGCAGTTACAAAGCGACAGACTCACCTCTTGTTGAACTTTGGTGATCTTCTCCTGTAGCATGATGATCTCTTTATGGGACTCCGTCAGTGATAAACTCTTCAGATCCCTGTGTTTGCATCGGAACAACCCAACAAAAACTGATGTGATCAACACAATGCTTGTATCACAGAGATTACTAACACTGTCTGCAATGTATGTGCGTTGCTGAATTCACTCCATGTATCAACTATCAAGGTGGTACTTGCACTGGCAAGTGCTTATTCTATAAGTTAGTGCCCTATTGCAGCAACATACCAACCTGTCCACCTTGCCATAACTTATTCCAGCAGACTTAACCAGGCATCACTATAACTAAGTATAAGACATCCGCAGCTTACGTCTGTTAATCCAGCAGACATTACCATGCGGCATTCCTATAAGACATCCGCAGCTTACATCTGTTAATCCAGCAGACATTACCATGCGGCATTCCTATAAGACATCCGCAGCTTACATCTGGTCCGTAACATCCCGGAGTTTTGTTCTGAGCTCCGCTACTTCGGTTTGACTAGCGATGAGGCCTACAGCGGTCGCATCGCTAATCAAGCTGGTGCGGGACACAGTTCCTCCAAGGGGACTGGACGGTGGACGGCCATTGGTCTCCTAAACACGCAAGGAAATGATGCAGACAAAGTGTAGAGGCCAATATGAGACCGGTTGTGATTAAAACGTACCGAAAGGAATTGTAACAGGTGTATTTATACTAGACATCCATACAGTATGATACACTCTACTCACTATTCGAAGTTCCCGCTGCTTCACCATAGTGATGAGAATCTCGTATAGAAGAGCGCATACTCCAGTTTTTCTTCTCTCTTGTCTACTCTTTGTCGTTCCCTTTCTCTAAGTTTAAGTCTTCTACTTCTTCCATATTCAATACTTCTGAAACTATGGAACCTGTGTTGTACAAGTGTGAGGGGACTGCGTATTTAGCCGGGAGCTAACACTGGACCTCTGAGACTGCATACAGTTGAACATCGATTATCCGCACATCGACTATCCGACCATTCGATTATCCGTAACAGTTTTTTTGGGCGCACGTGCCGTAGAGTACGCACTGTGCATGTAGTAAGCCATTCAAAAAATACGAAAATTTTGAAAAGAAAAAAGTAAAAAGGTCGTGCGGCTAGTAATAACCACTGAAAGTGTGTGAGTGACAGTTTTTTCTTATCCAGAACATTTGCCTTATCTGAACACCGCCTGACAGTTGTCTGCCCAGAGGTGGTCGGATAATCGATGTTCAACTGTACTAATATCCATGTGTTAATAATATAATATTCGCGGTGTAGTGTAGTGAAATGTAGAATTGGCGAGAGAGTGTGCATGAGCCTTCATCTCTAGCACTGTTGCGATAACGAACACAACAATTCCTTTCTGAACGTCCGATACGAGTCAACACAACCTCTGCTACTTAATTCCGAATTGACGATTTAGGAGAACTTCGTAAAACTACACTCCACATTTTCTAACAGAAACAAGATACAACTGGGTTGAAACAGATCCACTGATATTGACCTTCTCATCAGTGCAGGTTATTCATCATTCTGCATTGCTCCAATCCTACATGACAAGGGACATGCTTCATTGAAGGATGACAAACTCTGAGATAGCCCACGGTACATACCAACAGTTCACGGCGAAAGTGGTTCTTCTCTTGTGCAGCCTCGCTGAATGACTGTAGGAAGTGTTTAGGAGGACACAGGAGAGAACAAAGCATTCTTCAATATCCATAGCAACATAAGCGAGCAGGAATGTACAAGTCATCGACCACCTAGTACGAAAAAATTTGGCACAGATTGACTAGCCATGCCGCGGATGGTGGAAGTTCCCTGCATATCTCATACAATACAGGCATTGCATTATAGATAATTCATAGTTGGGTCAATGGCCGAGGTACTTACCGCGTAGTAGTTATCTCTTTCTCTGGTCACGCGTTTTAGTCGGATGTATGCATTCTGGCATTCCGCTTCCAGATCCCTGCACATCAGCAAGTAATACATGTACCACAGCAACATGGGATAGTGAAGAATTGTGCAGTGGTATCGAAACTATGGAGACACGTCGACATTGGAACTGAAGCGCTACAGGGTTATCTTGAAACGGTTGACACGCACAGCTCAAGACAAACTGCCTTAATTCAGCTAACCTTTGCAGCAAGACTTACTTCTTCTGTAACGTGGATAGACCTTCAAAGTCCATGGAGTACACGTTGTCTGCGTTGTGCGTGATCTGACACAACAGGGGACAAGACACAGTGCAAGAGAATGCTCAATATACTAACGTGGTGAGTACCAGCCTACAGACTTTGGCATGAGCGTATACAAGTACTTCCTTCTTTGGTCAGAATTTCAAACAGAAAACTGGGATGCACAAACCCCAGCGCAGCAACAAACTGACAATGGGATAGGACACAGTGGCATAGGGATATCCACCAATAGCACAAACTCCTGCACCAGTACCTGCAAACTCCTGCACCAGTACCTGCAAACTCCTGCACCAGTACCTGCGCAAGGGAGAGCTGCCGGCATTGTATCACTTCACACACACACACACACACCCTCATAGCATAGTCCAAGCACAAGCCGTACAACTACAAGCACCACTTACCTCTTGAATGAGGACCACAAGACTGCTTTGAAGATTGCTGTCCATCTTCTTGATATTTTCTATAAGTTTTTCTTTGGCCTCGCACTGGAGGAAACAACAGGATTTTTAGAACCACAAAGGAGACAATATGCACAACGTCTGGAGATACATAGTAAAAAAAAACCGTTTCAGTGCTGGATTACAGATCCAATCAGGCTGAGCAGCTTGAACAACTCACTGCACCTAAGTGCAAAGCTGTGTACACGTATACATACGCCCGTGCACGAACACACATAGGAGATGAGCAACAAACTTGAAGTTTCCTGCACAACGCCATCATCAGCCAGCTGCTGTTCTAAAGTGCGTAGAACTTCAAGTTCCAGTCAATCATTTACCCGTCTCCTGTGTTTATGTAGACTGTAACATGAAAATGGGGCGAGAATGCAGTAGAGATATCAAAGTTCCGTCTGGCTACCAAGACATTCCAGCATGTATCCAGTGATGCCAGACTCTCTCCAACGTACCTGCACGCCACAACCCAGCATGAGCAGGAGAATTTTCTCCAATTGATCCAAGCTGTAGTCTACAGTAGAGAAGACACAGAATAACAGTTCCAGCACCGCTGTCAAAGGCGTCCCGGACGCACAGCTGCCGGGGTCGTAACTATACCGACTAACTACAGTACCTCCAGTATACCTGAAACTCGCACTAAAATGTTCTTAGATGTACAAGTAGTGTCACCTGCAGCACTGCAGTTTGTATGATGCTTACCAGATTCTGGCTCATAGGCTATGGCCATGATGTCCGGAAGCTGCATAACTATGAGCTGTTGCAGATAATTCTATGCACATACCAGGAACACACACAGGAAACACACGGCGGTTAACATAGTCAGTCCTTTCGTCAGTCAGCTTAAGCTCTGTCTCTCTCTCTCTCTCTCTCTCTCTCTCTCTCTCTCTCTCTCTCTCTCTCTCTCTCTCTCTCTCTCTTTCTCTCCTTACCGGAAGTCATCACTGACAAATTTGGAGAAAAAAGTCTCTCTGATATCAAATCGCTGTTTGATGGCTGGTGTTGTGTCGTATTCCTGTCAATAGCTATACAATCAACCTCAGATATAATGACAACAGACCAATAACAACACTTTCTTCAGAGGGAGGAACCATTGGAATACATCTGCATACTTTCAACCTACTTCAACCCCACAACTTACGACACCTCTCAAAATAACAACAATTTCCTGGAGCCCGATTGAGGGTCGCTATTCGCAACATTGACTGTACATGGTGTTGCAATTCTTACCTCAAAAAAGTGCCGAATGGACTGCATCAAAATGGTGAGGTTTTGAGCACGAAGGTTCGCATCACCATTAATCTCCGTGTTGACCATGCTTGTAGAACTGTCCGGGTATCTATAGAAGAGAGCATCGGAATGTATAATCATAGCACCATATTCAGCTAGGAAAACAGACATTATAGTTTAGGTACCTGCGCACCTAATAATCAGGGTTCTAGCAAAAGGTGGGTAGGGGGCGCAGCCGCCCCCTCCCCCCCCCCCCCCCCACACACTCATTTTCCGATTTTTGTGTTTTTTCATGCCATTCAACGAGAACGCAGTCAATAGTCAGTACTAGAGATAAAGGCACATTTGTCTGGGATGAAGTTAGGTGTTCAGCCCGTACGTTGCATTTCGCATTGCAAGACAGTTATTTAGAAAATGGAAAAATGAGTTACGGGATAACTGTTTTCCCTGCCCCCCCCCCCCCCCCCCCTACTATTTTGACCCGGCCAGACTGACCCTGTAATATTTATAATGTCACCCGCAATTCTAGAGATAATGTGAGTCTTTTCAGGATACCGAAAGTGATCCCACACATTGGTCAACAGGCCAAGGAGCTGAGCGAGACACAGCGGTATGCCTGCGGCTTTGTTTGACCAACTCAATGTGGACTGGGTGCCAACTTCGGATTTAGGGCGCAGTATTTCGAGTAGCACGTCTGCTATCAGTTCTGGGACTCACGCTCGCCGAGTTGCAGGGTCTGCCAGATTTGCTGCTGCAGCAAGCATTGTGACCTCCCCTACTGGGCAAGGAGTCATGTCCAGTAGCGGTACCGGCAGCAACGCGGTAGCGTCGTCAATCAGTGGGGTATTTCTGAGCTGCCATTCCCTGGAAATATGCAGCGGAGGAGTTTGAAGATGCACAGCGGCCATGTGACTGGTGGTGGTGAGGCTGCGCTTGAAGTTTGTGACATGGACATTGGGTCAGGCGCTGAAACGGTGGGCGTGGGAGGTGCGGAACCTGATCAAGCAAGTGATGTACTGCAGCAGGCAGCACGTGATGTTGCAACCCGAACTGGTGTTACCTACAGTGCAGAGGACAGTGGCAGCTTCCTGGTGACAAACCGGGTACACTCCACTCTGGTGAGTGCACAGCAATCTTTGTTGCAATGCCAATTTTAACACTGAAGAGTTCCTGAAGAATAGTGATGATGTACTTTTCTACACCGGCCTGCCATCTCCGAAAATCCTTCAGCATGCGTTTGATCACATCTCAAGAGGAGTTCCCGGCACATACCACGTGTGTCTCTCTATTTCAAGAGTTCATGACCGCTGTCATCAAGCTGCATTTTGACGTGCCGCTGCATAACCTGGCCTTCACACACTAGGAGTACAGGGCATCGGCAATCCGCTTGCAGCACCTTGTGTGCATCTCAGGGAACAGTATCATTTCTTCCTCATCCACGGGGTGGCAGGGCAAGCGACGGGCGCCTCACCGAACAGTCAGCGTTTTTAGACCATCCGTTACCAGGCGACGTTGTACTCGCCAAGAGAGGCTTTGATATTGACGAAGCCATTGCCAGCACAGGTGCCCAGCTTCGTATACCAGCATTCACGAGGAATAAATCTCAACTTTCAGCAGCTGCTGTTCATGACACTCGCACCATTGAAAATGTCCATACCCACGTGGAGCGCGTCATTGGGTAGCTCGACAGAAATATAAGATTCTGGGCGGCACACTTCCGAGAAAACTGGTGCAGCCGAGAAGCCTTTGATCTATGACATTCTCCCAGTCTGCGGAGCTCTAACCGAGGGCCGGATTCTCAATCAAACAAGAGCAAGAAATAGTGCCAAAAAGCCACCCGCTTCACTCTTCTTTGATGTTCTTGCTGTGCTGCCTGTGCAGCAACATGGCCGCCCACCTTGGATTACGTCATGGTACTCAGGTCTGCGGCCGCTTTGGCGAGACGTGCAACCACTCTATACATAATGTGTGAGGTGAAAATGGGTTTCCCTTTTCTTTGCCACACGCTTACCGCTAGACACTGCATCTGCCACCCTGGCACACTTAGGCATGGTAGTGGCCTGGTACAAGCAAAACTACCTAAGCTGGTTGTGTTTCGCAACACATTTATATAGCCAATTGGTAACACGGGTGTACGAACTTTAATTTACTACTTACTTTGTCACCATGTAAACATTAACACAATCTTCTAGAACACCCAACCAAACACATGTTGCGATCGTGTTCACTGCATAGCACAGTGGTTGGGAGTCGCAGCACTCGGGCCGCTCAGCCACGGGGCTGTCATATTACCGAGGTCAGATTGCCAACGCAGCCCCGCTGCAACTGTACCTTAACAATGTAGGAATTGCTATGTTTGTATGGTTTAAAGCTGTTTAACCCGCCCTATTCTCACAGCTTGGTAAGCTATTTACACCACATCCATGCATGTAGAAACTTAGTGTGCATCATGCCACCGACGAGTATCCTTGATACTCCATTACTGGTCGAAAAACTGGTAATGGACGTTCCAAATGTATCCTGAGGACTGCAAAAAAAAACAATATCTTGAAAATCTCTTGACGGAAAGTGCAACCCTACCAGGTCATTGTACTCTGTGTACAATGCCAAGGGCGCCAAATCATACTCATAGAGTCGTAGCCTTACTCAGACACTGAACACTTCAGACTATGGTCCTATGGACTAGGCAGAGAGATGACCCTGACAGCTTTGTATTCACCACATTCATTGATGGCAGTAAACTGAGTCCATCACACAACTAACTTTAAGTGGCCACTTTCAGGACATTGCTGCAATGGCAGCCCAGCACCTCTTCTTCTGAATACACACTGCAGTGATCAGTGGCCATGGAGATGCACATGTGCCACACAGAGTTATTGTTGTGTTAGTAGCAGTAGTGGCATCCATGAATGAGTGTATTTTGCAGGCACTTAGAAAATGATATTATTATCCTGCATTTGCCAGAGGTACCTCTAAGTTTCTAACCATCAGTTGAATGACAGAAAGAAAATATTCTGTTCTGCACGCAATGTCTACCATGAGTGAGTCACACTTACATTTGCTGCATAATGTGATTCAACAGAATGCCGTCCGCCAGCAATACAACGGTGTTACACCTATATCGATCTTCGTATGTCCTGACCTGCAGAGTCCAGGAACATGAATGGTGACAAAACATCACGCACCATGCGTATACACACCATAGAAAATGTCTGTGAAGAACATGTCATACAAAGTCGCGAACAAACAACGCCAACACGGTCATGTCAGAGAAGGAAGCAGTATGTATGATTGTCACAATAAGATATTGTAGCATTCGATCCCGGTGGACTGAGTCAAAAGTGCCGGTCTTTCATCCCATGGTCTATCATTTCCTCGTGTTGGAAAGATCTTCGCTCGCCCAGAGCACAATACCCAGGCAAGCACACGAACTGACACGAGCACAATTTCGTACTGGTTCGTGTGTCCCACACCGTCCCTCCTCCACAACACCAGCACACGCATAAAAAACAGAACACGGAAGTACCCGTACTCGCACTAATAGAATCTTGTGCTCGGCCTCATGTCCTCCTCGGTGGGAGTTTAGTCACGATATCTCACTTTAGGCATGACAATATCTGACACAAACATGCTCGCAACGGTTTTCACATGTGCGACATCTGTGCATACGGCCCAGATTTGTAACGGTGTTACTAGCGTCAAGGCAAAAGAACAACAGTACTGCACCAATCAACCTACCCATGCCATCAATGGCGAACTGAGGAAATTTGCCAATTTAGTCTCCGCCATAGCTGCTGCTCGCTTCCAAACGTCGCAGAGAAGTCCTAAGCGACAAGGCGAACGGGTTGGCAATAGCGTAGATCCCCGTCCAGCTACAACGCCTCAACTGCAGAAAACCGAGCCCTCCGGCCTCGTTCACAGCTGACAGTTCAGTCTCTTCCAACACATTTTCAAAAATGAGTCAAGGCCTCTCCAGGTTCGGCTCCAACGCCATTGCTTTAGCGCAAATAATAAGTAAAGATGAGGCAAGCCTACACAGATACCCGAGATGGAGACTGAAAATGCACACGACTGCGGGCTATGTAAAATTGGTTGATCCTGTGCAGCATCGATATATCTCACTACTCGCAGTTAGTAGTTTTGCAGCGCGAAAGAAATGTCCAGCGAACGTTGATCAGCCCCACTTCACAAACGACAAACCTATTTTCCGCTGAGTCGTTGCAGCTCTATCGTCGAGTACGAGTCCGCCACCGCACTGGCACTTCACAGCCTGAGTATGTGGGCAGTATGGCCCATGCCCAAGATCGAGTAAGGCAAGACTACTCTTGCCCATGCCATGGCCCACAACATGCATGATCTCCACAGGCACAGACTCAGGTCAGTCCACAGACATGCACATGCACAGAGTAAGTAGAGCTGGAGTACGAGTCAGTCAGTGTACAGTCTGTATCGGCTATAGCGTACCCTTTTGATTTCCGTGATTTTATCACTATAACCGATGCATCACTATAATAATTATGCGATACGATCGATTTTTTTTCTTTTTTCAATCTACACATGAAAGGCAAGGAAATACAAGGTACAATCATCATGACATGTACTTCCAGCATGGCGTTTTGACAAATGAGCATATGCTGCATAGTTGACAGTGCCCGCATTTCCATAAAAAATTCTGTTATGTGCATGTACATGTACATCATGTATCACTATAAAAAAAAGCAACGTGAAGAAAGTAAAAAAATTGGGCCTTTGATATTATTGCTACATGTATTTTTAAGTTATCACAATAGCCGATAATATTATAGTGTGTTATGCATGTTTTGATTCTTTGTTGCCATCATAATATTAATATCCGATATATCATTACATCCGATAATATTGGTTATAGTGATATTTGTACTGGATAAAATACGTTTCGCTTTTGATATTTCGTACCAATATCACTGTAGCCGATATACCGGATATAAGAATATTATTCTTATATCCGGTCACTATAGCTATAGCCGATACAGACTGTACAAGACTACATGACTTTTTTAAAGTTTTTTTTTACGGTAGACGCCTACGGTAACGGTCCGGACCGATAGATCTGCTATGCACGAGTATGCTATGGCATGGCATGGACCTATCTAGCTATACACAGTCATAATGACTATTGTACGTATCAAGAGTGCATAAACACGTGTTTTAAATTATTTATGGACTTTTGTCTTGCACATAATACAGTCATGATTATTGTGATTATTGTATACCGGTATACATGTATCTACAGACAGACTCAGTAGATCTACCACTCCCCGGTCCGGCCCTGCACATGGAGACTCTACTCTCTAGTCTAGTACTGTCTCTACCATGCATGCATGGCAAACAGACCGAGACAATGCACAGACTCAGTCAGACCCGAACAAATGCAACCAGTTACCTGAGTCAGTGCAGTGATATTCATGGTGATCATGGTGATGGAGCTGATCGCACTTTTTTTATACCGGTAATAATGTGCACATCCCTACAAAGACTATAGCCTAGTATAGGCCATAAGGTAATGAAACGGACAAAGACAAAAATGGGAGTAGTACTAGTCTTGTAGCACCTACTAGTACTACTAGTAGGTGCTACAAGACTCAAGACTTGAGCTGTTCTGGTCAGGCGCAGGGCACTCCTCCGACCATCCCGGGGTCGGAATCAACATGGACTGTGCAGGCCAAGCAAGGGGGTATACCATGGTATACTACCAAGAGTACATAACCCCTGGGGGGTTATGTACTCTTGTCTTGATACTACTAATAAGTATGAATGATAGACTTAAATACAAGAGCATCTGAAAATGCAACAGAACATGCAGCAAGATGCAGCAAGAGATCATAATGATGCCCTGTAGGCTGTACTCGGCTAGGCTGTAGATCTCGTTGTAGTACACTAGCACTGAATCTGACAGATCTACTACTACCAGTACGAGTAGTACTAGTAGTAATCAGTGGTAATACAACCTGCTAAATCCGATCGCGTGAGTTTGCGCCCTACCATGTACCAGATCACATCCCAGTTTTATCGTAGGTCCGATCCGGTCGATATCGGCCATGTATGAAGAATTGAAGATTCTACAAAATGACATAATATTATGTAGTACATGTACAGTCAGACCTCGCATATACCGGTAACCGCACACGTCCGTTTTCCACAAAAATATCCGGATTGGCAAGGGAGCCGGATAATCGAATACACGTACTGTATGTATGCATGGCATATGCTGTAAATCGGTAACCAACGATTTTCTTCCGGATGGTGAGGGATCCGGATAAAAGAGGACCGGATAAGCGAGGTCTGACTGTATAGTACATGATTGATCGATTGTGGGGTAGGTCATGTTTTTGGAACGGCCGGGTTCAGATGGTCATGAAGACCGCGGCTCTACCAACCACGGAGGTTGTAGTAAGATCGCTTTCCCGAACACGGTGGTCTCCGCCTTGACATGCTGTCAACCAACAACATGACCACTGATCATGATGACTGTTTCAACAAAACAAGGTTTAGTTAGTAGAATGTACATGCACTACAGCTAAAATACTTCTAAAGTACAATAATAGTATGGGGTGATCACAGTGTACTGACTGTAGACCATGGTAGACTGTAGTGTAGTACAAGTCAATAGCCCGGCTAGCGACTTGTCCTACTAGTACTACTACTAGTACTACACTGTAGAGTGTAGTAGTGGTAGATCTACCGGCGGTAGACCTCCGCTGAGAACTAGACTGCGGTGGCAAGTGTCAGCTCGGTTCAGCTCAGCTCAGACTCGGGGGAAAAAAGCAGTCACCTCAACAAGTCCCCTACCCGGTGTGCAAGTAGTTAGATACGGCATCACCATGGTCCAGACAGCCAAGCGGCTCCAGTTTTCTGGCTTCAATCCGCAACTCACAACCGGTATTGCCTATTACAGTAATACAGACAGTATGTAGATCTACATGTCATGGACATGACTTGTAATGGCAGACCCTGCGTGTAGTTATCGCATTCCACAGTTGTCCACAGTTTGCAAAGTCACAAAGACGCTTGATGCAACAGATATACATGTAATCATCGCAGTCATCAGTGATTATGTGTCACGCTAGCTGAATCCCTACCGATCGTTTGAAATTGGTATTCGGAGAAATAATGTACAGAGGAAGACTTAGTGTAACTTTGAACAGATATGCAGAGCCTACTTCAGTATACAGGTGGAATCCTGATAATTCAAACCTCAAAATGCCAGGAAAAAACTTCTAATTATCCGGACATTCTAATTATCCAAACATGAACCCACAACACAATATGTATGTCAAAATGCTCTCATGGTCACGCAGAGTTGCGCTGTGGACCTCAGGCTGCGTTTACACGACAACGCTGGGGGCGAAAACGCAACGAAATCCTTTCGGATCCATGGTTTACACGGTACGCCGAGCAAAACGTGAAAGTTGTACACCAAAACGGAAGAAAACCAAAACGCTGGCAAAGGTGGAAGAATTTGAAAACGGAAATGTTGTGCTGGATAAATTCGGGTGTGTAAACCAGGGAGTAGTAAAATACAGTATTTTACTACTCCCTGGTGTAAACAGTCGAAACGGTGTGCTAGCCTAGTTTTCCGTCACGTTTGTTTCGTTTTCGGCCGTTTACACGGATCCGACAATCCAAAAAAATGTTTTTACAATTTTCGTCATGTGACGTGTGCTGTCGTGTGCCTGTTTTCAAACATTACTTGAGTATGATTGGTGCTTCCACGGCAACACTTGGCACATGACAAACTTTGGCGGATTCTTTGCTCTCGTGTAGACGCTTGAAAACGATACAAACGGAGACCACCTCGATCGGATCGGCTTTGATCGTGTAAGGCCACACTTTGTTTTTTCTATGTTTCTCGTCGGCAAATTTTAACAAAAGGTACGCGGGCGGGCGGAAAAAAAACAAAGGCCAAGGAAAAAACAAGAACAATTTCTACTGAAAACTGTATACATTTTACAATGTTCATGTATACATTGTACAATCATGTACATGTAGTCTCATACATGATTGCACTACATTATCACATCAGCCCACGAATATCAGGCAAACTGCAACAATGTCAATGAGAGCATAAAGTTTGATTACGAGATGGCGAAGAGAACATACATTTATCTGCTATCGCATCAACAAACGTTTCCCACTCGTCATTAGGTTAATTTTTGGTTTTGTTACTTAAACGTTCTTGTGTCCGCTTATCAAACTCTTGTCTCCATGCTGCTCATCTTTTCCTTGCCATGCGTCTATTGCTTGGATTTTCTGCCTACGACATCGTTCCACAGACGCCAGTTGCCGCGGAACTCGTCCGAGTTACTGTTCCTGGGACCCACGAGGCTCAGCTCAGCCAGTGAACGACTGAAAGCTTCGTCATGACAGCCTTCATCGCAGCAAACAGACGAGGAGCGCTCCTTTGCTGCATGCTGTGGTGCAAACGTTTACGATTATTGATTGACGCATCTAGCTGCTGCAGCATGTGCAGCGTACAATACATACATGTACACATGTACGTAGTATGAACTTGTTTTTTCTTCCGAAATTTCTGAAAACCTACGCGGGCGATGACGAGAAACATAGAAAAAACAAAGTGTGGCCTAAACGTACGAAAACGAAAAAAGAAATGTGGGACTGAAAACGGAAAACTGACCGTGCGTTGTCGTGTAAACGCAGCCTACACACAGATTTCACGGATACTGAGCTGACCGGCACAGCCTGCTCATGCAAACTGAACAGTGAACTGACCAGTACAATGTACAGTGAACTTCGAATTACACTTTGCTAACTTCGAATTATCAGCAATTATCAAAGAGTTGAAAAATATCAATGAACTCCGTACAGAATCCTGCGGCTGAAAACAAGAAATTCTGCAGCAATTCTGCAAGTAGCCTACTGGAAGATTAGCCCCCCCCCCCCACGCACACACACACAATGAGGAGACACTCGGATCTTTTCAAACGCTAGTATAATACATGGCATATGAGCCACAACTGAATGCTTGTGGTGCGGAGAAAAAAAAAGTTCGATCCTGACACTCATAAAAGCAAAAAATTGCAAAAACGTGGCTAGAACTAGCAGGCATGGGATTAAGAGTAACAGCGGGAAGCACAACAATGAGAAGAACAAGATACAGAACAACAAGGCCAGAAAGGCCACAAGGCCAGGAAGGCCACAACAAACAGGATGCACTACACAATACTACTTAGGCAGCACATCCCTCACTCACCCTCACTCACCCTCGTCAGATCGACATTGACAGCAGCAGCAGCACTACCTATATACGCGATACAGACAAGTATAACACCCAAAATGAGTTATCAACGTCAAGATTCAAAATATTGCACGCTAGTAGCGTGGGTGTCCAGAAGAGGGGACAGGACTGCACCTCACATTCAAACAAGAATGTGCGGCAAAGATCAAATCAGCAGAGGCTGGATACGAGAGAAAATAAAGAGAGACACGTCTTGCTATGAGGTGTCTCGACCCAATGATAGGCAGAAGGAGACACCGGCCAATCTGCCCTCCCGCAACCAACGCTTCAGTGCTTCATTGCTTCGTTGCAAAGTCTAAATAGTGATGGCAGCAGTTCAAGAGCTGTATTTTTTCCATGCGAAGTATGCTCCCACGCCGACAAGACCGAAGACAACAATGTAGGGAAGGTAAGAGCCACCCTGCACACACGAGAGCAGTGGAGACAGAAACACATTTGGAAAACGTTGCTCAGAATAGACGAGGCAAGCTAGGAATTGTACAATGGCAGGACTGCAGGTATCTTCCTGAAGTGGCGAGCTGTCCACGCTCATCCCGAAAACATCACCCCGGCAATCAAAAGTTCAATGTGAAACAAGAATACTGTACTGATAGGGCACAGTTACGTCTTACCTCACTATGAAATACATATGAGCCAGCGTATATACATATTATATTAGTACTGTTAACGATCTGGCCATCTTCAGTGGCCGCAAGGCAACGAGAGTCAACAATGCAGCCATGCAGTTCAGATTTGAACTCAAAGAACAGATGTGAAGCACTGAGTAGTACTGTAGAAGAAGAAACTTTTGCTCAAAGCCCGAAGTCGGCCTTTCGCCTTTTGTTCGGGTACAATCGTGAACCCTTATTCCCTGCACGACATGTGGTATGCACGGCCATATTCATTCAGAGGTACTTTTTGCTTGACAATAGGGATGCAAAAAAAAAGAAAGCTACTTCCACTGGATGGCAAGTCAGGTAAGTACAGAATTTCACTATCATCATGTAGTTCAGAGGTGCACAATATGATGCAGTGCATCAATTTCTTTCTGTGAAAGCCCGTACATAAGCACCCGCCCAAATAATTAATTTAAAAAAACCTTCATCCTTTTGACACTTTCTCCTGAAGTCGAGACAGCCGGGGTAAGCATAATGCCGGAAATGAGTATCGGCACGGTTCGCACATGCAGCGCATAGCATGCCCATGTATATGCTACGGCATGTGCTGGAGAAAAAGGACTTCTCCATTATGCACAAGTCAGGTCCGAAAGTTAGTTCGTGCCCGAAAGCTAGTACTGGTGTGACCACTAAGTTGGAAAGGAAGCACATACTTCTTTACGGACTTGACGATACCAGCTTGCGGGATGCGGAACATTTCCAATAGTCTGGCTTATTCGCTTTGGTCATGGATAGCATCATTAGTACAGAGCCAAGAGTGTGCAACTCGACGATCTCTCAGCCCACAGCGGAGTTCTTTTGGTGGTCATCTGGCTCAATGTAGCCACCGCGCGCAGCCAGAGATTAAAAGGAAATGGAAAAATGTAGAGATCTTCCTCTTAAAGCAGCTACGCTCGTCAAAGCTAAAGAACCATGCGCCCTGAACCTGACACCTTTTCTTAGGGGTGAAATGAATTTTAGAACGTTCGACTAGGTTCGCTCCAAATGGGACTTCAAGGCGTCGAACGTTCGTCGATGCATGCGTAGGTACATGCAGTCTCCTGCTTGTACTGAAAATAATAATGTACATGCATATCGTGCAGAGCTCAGCCAGCCACCCGTGGCCTCAGGTCCCCATTACAGGTAACCGCAGCCATTCAAAAAAGAAAGTGATTGCAGAGCGTCCAATTCTTGGTTGTTTTACGCATGTGACGGAGTGCTTGGGTGGACATTTGTGGCGGCTTTCTTCGTTTAAAAGAACAGTTCGTGAGTTCGTCAAACGACGCGTACAGTTCGTCAGAATGTTTCGTTCGCCTCTATTGGGGTTCGTTTCAGCCCTACCTTTTCTACATAACAATCGTGGAAAGGCTTACGGATACGCACTTTATCAAACTTCTGCCAAAAAGTGCAGCAATGAAATTTTCCACCATGGGTAAGTCCATCATGGCCCAAGATAGGAGTTGCACATTCTTGGCAATGTACTAGTACTCTTGATAGCAATCCTAGCTCAGATTCACTACAGCCCTCAGTTAATACAGGCGTGTCTGTTCTTGTGATGTTCAATTATTTATCGGGGGACACAGCCAGAGAGGCATTGATAACAGTTCAATTATTAGCACATGCCCACGACATCTTGCAAACGCACCTCGGCTGGCGGATTTTCTGACTCAGATGTTTCCTCTGGATGGGGGTTGCGGATAACCTTGAGCTTGACGGTATCCTTAGCTTGATGGAAGGCCTGGACTGCTTCGTAGTGCTTTACGCCTGACACATCAATATCATTCACCTGTGACATGACAGGATGAGAAGTGGACCACAACAGAAAGAAACAGCAATGACTTCCTGGCATGAGCTGATGCAAGAAAACAAAGAGCAAGAACCAAGACACATTCACCTGGGGAGGGGGAGGCAATCTGCGTGGTATAATTATACAAAACGAGATCAAGCACATACGAAATGGAATGCAACAGAATCCGCTTTTTTCACAGGTGCAGCCAAACACCGGATTAGAATATTAACCCTGTAACCGGCAGCCCCATACTTGAACGCACCGCATCGTAAACGACGCATTCGACATGCATACAAAACAATGCCTGGCATGACAGGAAGCATCAGCCCATAGGGATTTCCCGTGGCCCTCACACAGCCTAGGTATGATCCTATCGGTAGCTGAAGAGATCTACGCGTGTCCCATTTCATTTCATTGAGAACTGCGCGATCGAAAACTTATGGAAATACACGCGCGCCGACAATGCCGTCTGCATCTGTCAAAACTTCGTCAGGTGCATTTCTTCTTGCGCAGTGAGTTCCATTCGTCCTCAGATGACTTCTCCAACGAGGACCTAGCAGTCCTTGGCTTTGGGACCAACGACATATACCGGTAGATAACTTCTTCGTTCCAGCCGCCGATGCAAGCGAATTTCGAATTGTGGAGCGGAGCGCACGCCAAGTAAATTCTCACGCAAATATCGAGAGCTCCAGCCGCTGCAGACGATGCAGTCGTGATGTACCTGGAAGAATCTGATGGTGCTTATGGTGGGGAAGCCATGGAGAGCGATCTCCGTGTCGACAGTCTCCCAGGGACGGAAATTTAGGCCATCGATTTTCTACGTACCTGAGTGACGGCAGCACAGCGTGACGTGCACACGACCTTACGGAACCATCGGACAGCGATTCTGGGGCGATGCTGCTCTCAATTGCGAGCGAGGCACGGCCACTGAAGTTTGTGGTGGCCATGGCGTTTGTTTCCGCTCCGAAGTCGACTTGCTTTGGCAGTATCATGTCAATGTCGGAACTCTGACAATTTGCATATGTACAATTTCCGTGTTAAGACGTATAGGTGCCAATTTAGCAGCATATGTGTGTGGTATGTGAAAATAATTGGAAGTAGTACCAGACTTCCAAGAAAACATAACTTGCACATAAAAAATACGGCCTCGTTGTGAGTTATTGGCATCCTTCTCAACGTTAAGAATTTCATATACAAAATGAACACAATACGAACTTAGAATTGAGCAGGGAGTCGTGCTTTCTTTCAGGTTTGCCGAGCGGAAGGTGCGGCGTGCTCCTGGTGTGCTCCGGATGGCAGTCGTGAGTCAGTCAAGTGTCAAGTTCGGCAAGAAGCGTGTGCTCCTCGTTGGAGCAACCAACTTCATGACATTACCGCCGAAGTCGCAACTTCTAAGTTCGTATTGTTGTCCCTCACGCGGACGTGCGACTAGTTGTTGGAGGTGACAGCGTTGTGAATAGCTATACTGGCTCTCAACGTCTGTTTAGCACAACTCCATGAGCGACTCTGACTCACGCTGCTACCTGGGGCTTCACGGGGTGTTTGTCGCGCTGGAAACAAAGCGTCTCTGTAAGTTTGTATCCCTGGTGATGGTTTGGCATGGAGAGCAGTATATAAGTGGTGCTTTTCAGGCACAATCTTCCTCAGCCTACTCAAGCTCAACTGATGAGGGGTGAATTCCCCGAAACACTGTGTATTGAGCAGGGAGTGGTGCTTTCTTTCAGGTTTGCCGAGCGGAAGGTGCGGCGTGCTCCTGGTGTGCTCCGGATGGCAGTCGTGAGTCAGTCAAGTGTCAAGTTCGGCAAGAAGCGTGTGCTCCTCGTTGGAGCAACCAACTTCAAAATGAACACAGGGCACAAAATACAAATGTTGCCATATCTCCGCTTTCCTTTCGCCCTTTCTCACAAACAACTACTCTCTGGAAAGCTATTGATGGCAGCTATCCTGTCGTAGAGACTAGAACGCCAAGCGCCATTCTTGTGTGCCGCGACGTGGCAAAGAAGACATCTTCAAACTCAATCAAATATGCAGAGCGCGATCTGTCACGAATAGCTTGCCGGTTTGTAAAATCACAGCACATAGAAACCAGTCGAAATTCCCATGAAATTATTTACGGTCACTGGGAGCGCACTTGCTCGGGATTCGCCAAATCGATTGTGCAGCTGATCACCTCCCTCTTATCCCCTCATCCAGCTTATTAACTGGAAATCACAATACAAACATTGGTCTTACTTCTAGTAGTCTCTTTGCACAGGTGGCTGCCTTAATAGAGTGATCCCCTGCATGGATTCTCTGCACGCTTGCACATTGGAATGGCACGATCTTGCATTCAGAGCAACATGTCAACTCACCTCTACTATTTTGTCACCGGGGCGAAGTCTGCCATCCTCAGCAGCAGCACCCTTTTCTCTCACAGTCGTGACAAAAATGCCAGGATCGTCTGTGCGGTGCTCGTTGTCAGTGCCTCCCCTAATATTGAAACCAAGGCCTACATGCAAACGATACATAGAATTATACGCACATCAAAACATCGTAAAAAGGAAATAATTACAAAATCGAAATGGCCATTGCGCAAGTCGATAAACTCGAACAGCAGGGTTCCCGGAGGAAGATTAATTACCATTTGGGCCTTTGTTCAATTTGATCTCCATAATTTCAGGTTGGATTTCCATACTTTTCTAGGGATGGCTGCTCGAGGTATCTGAGACTTTTACAAATCCTTTGCTGAGAAAGAACCAACTCTTCCGGAGATCGATATCGCTCAACGGTCACGATTCTGTATTGAAAAAAAGTATGACCTCCAATCTCCGTGCATACAAAAAAAATAATTATAAATCATGAAAATCGAACATTTCGCGGCCGTCGCGTCACACGGTATTTAAGCGGTCGACCCGTCGCAGTCACCCCGCGGTACGAGGACTCGTAGATCTACTTCGTAGTGCGGCTAGTACCGGCTACTTACACACACAGTCATAAGACAAGTCATAGTCATAGACATAGTTCTAGGTTTAATCGTTTTCTTCCGTAAACCCTATCGTTTTCCATCACTTTATCTACTTGCACGTACGTATTCATGATATTCCCACCTCTACTTCTTTGCTTTGCATTATTTGTCTACATGGGTTACATATTTGGCTCACGTATACGCATTATATGGCATTTTCCACGTACATGCGTACTGCTCATTATTTGATCTTTTGACCTTGCTAGTTATACACACTGTACGCATGCTCCGTTTTTAGCTGCCCACTCTCTCCTTCGGGAGGCTTTTTTATTGAGGCCTCGCTCTTCACCCCATGGCAGAGAGTTTTACAGGTATGCAGTTGACTGGTTGTTTGGTTTCTTGGTCATGCACGATGTTTTTCTGTGGTTAACAGGCAGTTATTTTGGCATCATACTTACCAGTTGATTGTGTGGGATATGGAAGAATCCTACCATAAAAAATCGAGTGGTTTTCTGTAAATCTGTGTGAATTAGAGGCACACATTAAACTTGGTTTCCCCGACCTCTAAATTGGTGACCCCCGACAAGTCCACACCTACAGTACTGCTCCGTGCCCACGCACGCCCGCTAGCCATTATGTCTACGCCTACGGCCTCTGCACAGCAAGCTGTTGATGCAGCCACTGGCGACCAAGCTACAGCCGACACCAACGTACCCGTGAGCCGTGGCCGCAGTACCCTCTCGGATCAAGTGCGCCCCAGCCAGCCGGCTGACGTGCCACTGGACCAGCCTGTAGTGCAGCAGTCCAGTGTGACCATCAAACTCTCCCCTTTCTGGCCCAAAGACTCCCAGCTGTGGTTTGCTCAAGCTGAAGCAGTCTTCGCCACCCGCAAGATAACACGGCAGCTGACAAAATTTCAGTACGTGATTGGTGCCCTGGAACCGGAGTATGCTATTGAAATAAGGGACATGATTATATCTCCCCCTGACGATCGTCCCTACGAGCAGCTGCGCGATACGCTAGTCCGCCAAACTCAGCAGTCCCAGCAGCAACGACTTCGTCACCTCCTCACAGAAGAGGTCCTTGGTGACCGCAAACCCAGTCAGTTGCTTCGTCGCATGCAGCAGCTCTTGGGCAGTGCAGACATCGATACCAGTCTGCTCCGGGAACTGTTTATCCAGCGTTTGCCCGCCGGGGTGCAGATGGTATTGGCTTCCTCTGGCGATTCCATGTCTTTGGACAAGATCGCCGACATGGCCGACCGCATCCTGGAGGTCTCCGCCCCACACGCCACTGCAACTGTTGCTGCTGCAACTGTGGCTGCTGCTCCGGTTGCCAGCGCACCCGCTGCCAACGTTCCGAGATCTGAGCTGGACGATCTGCGCTGCCAGATCGCCAATTTAACTGCAGCTGTACAACAGTTATCTCGCTCTCGTCTGAGCAGTCGCCATGGTAGCCGGACATCGTCACGGGACTCCAGCCCTAGTCGTGACGGTCTGTGTTTCTACCATCGCCGATTTGGAGACCGCGCCCTCCACTGCCGGCCCGGCTGCCAATACCAGTCGGGAAACGGGACTGCCAGGAACTAAATACGGCCTCGGTCCCTGGCTCCGCAGTGAAACCTGGCCGTCTCCTCTATGTTCGGGACCCCGCCACAGCACGGTCGTTCCTCATCGATACCGGTGCAGCCGTGAGTGTTCTCCCGCCTTCCAGAGCAGACCTGGCCCAGCCGCCATCCTCTGTCCAGCTCCAGGCAGCCAACGGCATGTCCATCTGGACATATGGCGAGCGTTCACTGTGTTTAACGCTTGGCCTCCGCCGTCAGTTTCACTAGATTTTCGTCATTGCAGACGTCAAGACGCCCATCTTGGGCTTCGACTTCTTGGCACACCATGGACTACAGGTCGATTTGTCCCAGCGCTGCTTACGCGACTCCTCAACGTCTCTGGCGTCCATAGGTCACATCAACACTGGCTTGTCTGTGCGACCGGTATTGCCAGTTTCTGACCCTGCACACCCGTGCTACCGTATTGTGGCGCAGTATCCTGAGCTCACGGATGTCAATCGCAGCCTGCACACACCAGTCAGGCATGCTGTCACACACAACATCGTGACACAGGCCCACCTGCCCACGCACGTGTGACTAGTTGTCCGACGTTTGGCCCCAGACAAACTCAAAGCCGCTCGACAGGAATTCGACCACATGTTGGCTCTCGGTATAGTACGTCCTTCGAGCAGCCCCTACTCGTCTCCGCTGCATATTTGCTTGAAGGCCGCCAGTTCTACATATTAACGGATCACAAGCCACTGACATTCGCCATGCAGTCCACCACCACAACACATCCACCTCGTGTCCTCCGTCAGCTGGCCTACATCAGCGAATTCACCACGGATCTTCGCCACATCAAGGGCACAGATAACTCGGTTGCTGATGCACTGTCCCGTGCTACCGCTGTGTCTGCTGTTGCTGCTGCTGCTCCTCCTCTGGCTACTGCTCCTGTACTGCCTGCTGGTGCCGCTGCTGCGCCTGTCTTGCCTGCTGATGCCACTGCTGCGCATGACCTGTCTGCTGGTCCCGCTGCCATGCCCGTCTTGCCTGCGGGTGCCACGGCTGTGCCTGCCCTCGACTTTGCCGCTATGGCTGCAGCTCAGTCGACCGATGCTCAGTTTCGCCAGTTACGCGCAGCTTCGAGTACCTCACTCGCCTGGCAAGCAGTTCTGTTGCCCGGTACCCCTACTTCTCTCACCTGTGACACGTCTCCTGGTCAGCCTCGTCCGTATGTGCCCGTTTCATTCCGGCGCGCTGTGTTTGACTCCCTGCATCAGTTGTCACACCCAGGTGTTCGAGCTTCCCGCCGTCTCGTCGCAACTCGCTACATCTGGCCTCACATGCATACAGACATCAAGGAGTGAGTGCACACGTGTCCTGACTGCCAGCGCTGCAAAGTCCAGCGTCACACCAAGAGTCCTGTTGGTCGTTTCCTGCCACCTGGCCAGCGTTTCGAACATGTGCACATTGATCTCGTTGGTCCGCTCCCGTCATGCCAGGGTTACACATACATCCTGACGTGTGTTGACCGCTTCTCCCGATGGCCAGAGGCCATGCCCCTGCCCGACACTGCTGAATCGACAGCTGCTGCTTTGGTGTCGACCTGGATCTCTCGTTTCGGCGTGCCATCCGTCATCACCACGGACCGGGGTGCTAACTTCGAGTCTGCCCTGTTGTTGTGTTGTTGTGTTTATTTTAATTCGCAAACCAAACGGGCAGATCTGCCCAATGAAAAGGTGGCGAATCCAGATAGAAAGCAGTAATAAATGAAATTGGGGACTGATGTAATGAGGATAGAGGTGGAGAAAAACTAAGCCAGCTGATCATCAAACAGGACGTTTGGTACTCTAGGTACTAAGGGTGTACGGGATCATGCTGGCGCGGAACTGGCGGAGCGTGGAGATGGCACGTATATCGCTGGGTAAGGTGTTCCACAGCTGGGCGCCCCGGAACGCGAGGCAACCCTTGCCGAACCTTCGTGGAAACTGGCGGTTGGCGCAGACCCATGATGGAGTGCAACCTAGTTGGGCCAGCTGACAAAAGAGCTAGGAGGGCTTGCAGATCAGAACTTGCGTGCCCATTCCGAGACCTCCAGAGCAGAACGATGAACTTCTGCCTGAATATCTCGGATACTCTGTAGGTGTCCAATTGCAGCAGGAGGGTACGCGCGGAGGTGTGATGCGAGAGTCCGAAAACCGCCCGATTCGGCATGACTTGTAGCCGATCCAATTGGTTGGCAGTAAGAAGCGGGGACCCTCTTCCGGGAGCTGCTGAGTCTCCTTGGTTGTTGCCGTTCCCACACCACAGCTTATCATCCACAGGCCAACGGCGTGGTTGAGTGCTTCCATCGGCAGCTCAAGGCAGCTATCAAAGCCCACACTCGCCCTCATCAGTGGATAGCTCTACAGCCTATTGTGCTCCTTGGCATTCGCTCCGCTCTTCGGGAGGATCTGGGTTGCAGTTCCGCCGAACTCCTGTATGGCTGTCCTCTACGTCTACCGGGAGAGTTTCTCGCTCCAGCTGAGGCTTTGTCGCACACCCCAGCTCAGTTCGTCCAGAAACTTTAAAGGGGAAGTATACCCTAAAAGGATTTGTATGCAAAATGTCACTAAAAGCGCCATTTCGTTCTTTTAAAAGCACGGGTGACAGCGATTGGCCCATATGTTGTAGTCTTTTGGACGCTGAGTCGACTGGTTTTGGTCCGAAAAGGCTGCGATGCAGCGTTCCTCCTTTATTCCCAATCGAACATGGTTGAACAAGCGGTCACGTGCTCCTGGGTGCCCAAATCACCTGGTCACCGCGCCAGCAGGCGACAACTTTCACACCAAGGTTCAACTCGAGTTCAACTCGAGTGACAGGACTGCACCCAAAAAAGGTCAAACAGGCTAGTAAGTTGTACCCTGCAGGCACAGTGACCAGGTGACTGGTGTACGCAGGAGCACGTGACCGCTTGTTCAACCATGTTCGATTGGGAATAAAGAAGGAACGCTGCATCGCAGCCTTTTCGGACCAAAACCAGTCGACTCAGCGTCCAAAAGACTACAACATATGGGCCAATCGCGGTCATCCGTGCTTTTATAAGAACGAAATGGCGCTTTTAGTGACATTTTGCATACAAATCCCCATCTAGTAGGGCGCAGTTACCCAGTTTCGGTGGAAGTGCGCGAGTTCGATTGGGATTCAAGTAGGAAGGGAGCGTCGCAGCTTCCTCGGACCAAGACCATTCGACTCAGCACCCCGAAGACTACAACTGGTGAAATTTTGATTTTAGGGTATACAGTAGATATTGGTTATAACGTGCCCTTCTGATTTTTCACATTTTATCACTATAACCGGTATATCACTACAGGCGATTTTCAACTGCGCGCATCATACATACATATTATACACGTGTGGGTACTCGATCGCGCTAATGTAGCGTACTGATACATGATGCATGCTGCTGCACCTTCCCCAGTCTAGAGTGTAGAACTTCTTGGCCTAAAGGCATCATTCAGGAAGCATCAGACCAGAATACCCTATGACAACACACATGTGGCTCCAAGTCGAGACACAAATGCCTCACACTCGTGTGCTGCTATCATTATAGATGACATTTTTTCTGTACAAAGAGGTGTTTTGAATTGTGATTCTGTATCCTTATAGCCGATTTATCGCTATATCCGATATATTGGTTATAATGATAATTTGACTGGCTTTTTCTGGTTTTGCTTTTGATATTTTCATTTTGTATCAATATAGCCGGTTTATCACTATTACCGATGACTTTATAACCGATATCCACTGTACTTCCCCTTTAAAGATCTACTGACTCGTGATCGTAGTCTCGTACTCGGCGATCCGCTACGCTACCATGGCTACTGCACGTCATCACTGCTCCTATGCCTATGCCTATGTTGCCAACACTGCAACAGGGAGTCGTAAAAATACGTATTTTTACGGCTCCCTGGTTGCCAACAATCCTCACCCAGAGTTTCAACCTGGGAGACTCTTACTACTTAAGCAGTTTAGAGGCGCGTTCGAATTGTCACTCTTTGACTTTTCAAGGAGTTTCGTTTTTCTGGAGAGGTGGCCTTATTGGCCTCTTCAGTAAAACGAAGCTCCTCGAAACTCATCCGATGGGAAGGCGGATTACCGTATTTCCCCGTAAGTTAGTTCTCCCCAATGACTTAGTACCCCCTATAAAAAATACACTTTCCACTGCCGAGGTTATCACCCCGAAAGACAGTTCCCCCGAAAGATAGTAAGTTCGTACCCGTCCTACATGTACAGACACCGTACAGTACATACATCATATGCACGGACACTAGAGTTGCGCAGGCTTCCCACTGCGTGTCATTTACCCCCGATAAAAAAGTACTCCCCGAAAGATAGTACCACCCCCGAAAGTTAGTACTCATGTGGCTACACCGCCACAGGAGGAGGCGGACAACACCAGGGCAGCCAAAGCTAAAGCCAGGGCAGACGCCAGAAAGACGGAGCAGCGTCATGCCAAGGAGGTGTACGATGGCGTGGATGGAGACCTGCAGAGGTCCATGGATCTTGCGGCCGGAAAGGGTGCGTCGAACTGGCTCACCTGTCGACCACTCAAGCAGCATGGGTTCTCACAACACAAGGGCGCGTTTCGAGATGCTGTCTGCCACCGCTACGGGCGGACTCCGCCCCACCTCCCCCAGAGCTGTGCCTGTGGAGCTGCCTTCACTGTCCCGCACGCCTTGCCTTGCCCAGTAGGTGGCTATCCGTCTCTGCGGCACAACGAGCTGCGGGACTTGACCGCTACCATGCTCACATCAGCAGCTCATGATATCAGCATTGAGCCACGCCTTCAGCCGTTATCTGGTGAGAATTTTTATCACCGGACGGCTATCCGTGAGGATGGTGCCAGGCTGGATGTTGCTGCCAGCGGGGTATGGGGTGGCCGGTTTGAGCGAGCTTTCTTTGATATTCGGGTGTTCAACCCTCATGCTCGTTCGAACTCGGTCCACTCCATCCCCGCCGCATACGCAAAGCATGAGCGTGAGAAGCGTCGGCATTATGAGGAGCGTGTTCGTGAGGTGGAGCATGCCACGGTTCCCCTCGTATTCAGTGCCACCGGAGGCCAAGGCAAGGCGGCAACTACCCTTTACAAGCGGCTCGGACTGATCATCAGCGACAAGAAGAATGAGCCTTACTCCATCACAATGGCATGGATCAGATGCAGGGTGGGGTTCGCCCTTCTTCGCTCGCCCATTATGGCCCTCCGAGGACACCGGTCCTGGAGCAGAGTTGCAGTAGCTCAACCATCATCGACCGAACTGGTGGCTGCCGAGTGCAATTTGCATTTCTGAACTGTGGCATGTGCGTAGCACTCAAACCGTTGAACATGTGCGCACCGCACTGACTGTCTTTAATGCTTTGTAGCTCCTCATTGTTTTCTGTTTTTGTTTTTTTCCAGGCGTGGGCCATCCATTCCCTGATGTCATAGGTGCCAAAAATACTAAAAAGAAAAACAAACTCATGTGGCTGCTAAGTTCGAAAGTTAGTACGTACTAACTTACGGGGAAATACGGTAGTTTCGAAGAGTTTGGAATAGCTAGGTCACGTAGTACGTGGAGATGGTCGAACTGATCGGACGTCATCATCGCCATGACAATTCCACTGAAAAACTCTAAAATGATAGAAACCGTTCTAATGGGACACTTGTTGTTGTTGTTGTTGTTGTAGAAGTTTATTTTAACGTCGCACCGACACTTCAACTAATCTCTTTATAAAATTGTTTGAACAGTTGATGAAGACAATTCGAATGCGCCCTTAGTCTTTGGCAGAGGTCGCCAGCCTGACGGCCTCTAATCGCAAGGATGTGAAGGCAGCTGCCGCAGAAGCCCTTCGGCAATTCACCGCCCGAGCCTCCTCTGCCCTCCAGCACTCCATCAACATTGGCAGTGAGGCGGGTGCATCCAGCTGGCTCACGTGTCGCCCTCTCCGTCGGCATGGGTTCAGCTTGTCGAAGTGTGAATTTCGCGATGGTCTGGCGTTGCGGTATGGCTGGCACCCGGCACGGCTCCCTTCTACTTGTGTCTGTGGTGCCACCTTCTCTGTTGAGCATGCTCTCTCTTGCCCCACTGGTGGTTTCCTGACGCTTCGCCACAATGAGGTACGGGACATCATCGCTGGCCAACTGAAGAAGGTAGCACACAGCGTAGAAGTAGAGCCTCATCTCCAACCCCTCACCGGCGAGCTTTTCCGCTACCGGACGGCGTCCACCGAGGATCAGGCCCGTCTGGATGTGGCGGCGAGTGGCGTGTGGGGAGGACGGTTTGAATGCGTTTATCTTGATGTACAGGTGTTTAACCCATTCGCTCCTTCGAACCGTTCCTCTTCTCTCGCTGCTCGCTACCTGAGCCATGAGCGCGAGAAGCGTCGCAGGTATGGTCAGAGGGTGCAAGAAGTTGAGCGAGCCTCCTTCGTACCAGTCGTATTCTCAGCCACAGGTGGAGCCGGTCGAGCTGCTTCCGCTCTTCTCAAGCGAATTGCTGCTCTGTCTGCAGAGAAAACCGGAGAGCCATACGCAATGGTGACGGCGTTGCTGCGTTGTCGTCTTGGTTTTGGTCTCCTGCGTGCCAGTGTTGCCTGCCTTCGCGGTGCCCGGCGGATGCGCCGCGTCAATGATCAGTCTGCTGTCCTAGCTCTGTCTGGAGAGAAAACCGGAGAGCCATACGCAATGGTGACGGCGTTGCTGCGTTGTCGTCTTGGTTTTGGTCTCCTGCGTGCCAGTGTTGCCTGCCTTCGCGGTGCCCGGCGGATGCGCCGCGTCAATGATCAGTCTGCTGTCCTAGCAAAACGCGGAGGCTGCATTGATTTAACTTTCTTTGCAACTCCTGCAGTTTAAGTACTGAGTATCATTACTATCTTTTTATTATTATTCTTTATTTCCACGATGGCCCATGGCCAATAAGGAAGATAATAATTATGACTCAAATCAGTCCAGAATCATATAAAATCAGTCTAGCAAGTAAGGAAACCCGAACACATTGCAGGGGAATGGGGTTACGATGGGGTACAGTATGAGCTACTTCAGGAGCATGTGGATGATAGAATGAGGCTAGACGCCATTGATTTAAACGCATGCTTGCTATTTGTTTCACGCAGGTCGGGGGGTAGTTGGTTGAAATTGTGAAGGGGCAGGTTGATGGGTGAGTTGGTGTGTCGGTATGTGTGTGATGTTCTCAATGTGTATGTTCTCATGTGTCGTAGTGCATATGGCTGCTCTGTGATTGGTCGTGCAAGGTGAGGCTGTTGCAGGTGAAGGGGAGCGCGGATGTACTTGATGTTGTGGGCAAGAGTAACCTGTCGTAAGAGTTGCCGGGAGACTAATGTGGGGAGTTGGAGATGATGAAGAAGTGAGCCGTGATGATGGACTGGTGCAAAAAGGGGGATCCGCAAGCAGATATGGGCTGCTCGTCGCTGAACGCGTTCTAATTGGTCCTTCTGTGTGCGGGTGGTGTTGGATAACACGAGACTGCCGTGCTCTACAACCGGGCGAAAGTAGGCGGTGTAGATATACGAGCAGACTGGGGGTGTTAAGTTGGCCTCGTGTTTTACGAAGTTGGTGAAGGAGTTTTTTGGATTTGTTTATTATGTGCGTGACATGTGAGTTCCATTGGAGGTTGTTTTGTAGTATGATTCCAAGGTGACGGTGTTCGTTGACTTGCTTTAGGGGTGTGCCGTTAAGAGTGATGTTGAGTTGGTGGTTTGGTGTGAACGACAATGTAACGGTCTTTGAGGCATTGACGAGGAGGTGCCATCTGCGCAGCCAGGTTGCGGCAGCTGAAACGGCTGACTGCAGGGACAACTCCGATGTCAAACGGCTCTGGTGTGTTGCAATGAGCGCCGTGTCATCTGCAAATTGGCTGCACTTTGTGTTCGAGTTGGTTCAGGCAGAGGGCAGGTCAATGGTGTAGATCAAGAACAGCAGGGGGTCTAGAACGGATCCGTGGGACACCCCTGCTGGTATGGCTTGCCACTCACTGAAGGCGTCGCCGACACGAACACGTTGACGGCGATGGGTGAGGTAGTTGACCATCCATTGCAGGGCGGTATCCTTCAGGCCGAGGTGTTGCAGTTTCTTGAGGAGACCGGCGTGCCAGACTCTGTCGAAAGCCTTCGAGAAATCAAAAAAGCAAGCTGTGTGGACGGAAAGACCTTTATCTCGGCTCTCGGAAACCTCGTGCACGAGTCTGGCGAGCTGGAGTTCGGTGCTATCATTGGCACGAAAACCGGATTGATCCACTGGGAGGAAGGGTGTGACGTGCTTGTAGAGTCGCTTGTGGACGATCCTCTCCTGCACTTTACTGATAAGTGATAACGCTGAGAAGTGATACGGGCCTGTAGTTTGATACCAATGACCGTTCGGCTTTCTTGTACAGTGGGCTCACAGTGGCATCACGCCAGTCCTGTGGTTGTTCACCTCTCCGAAATGACTAATTGAAAAGTCGGGAGAGTGACGGCGACAGCTCACGCGCCGTGGTCTTGAGGAGTCTTGTTGGGATGTCGTCAAACCCAGGGGCTTTGCAAGGATTAAAGGGCTCCTAGGAGCTGTTCTACCTCGGCGGGTGTGGTGGTGATTTGGGCAAGCTCTCTCTCGCCGGATGTTGGTAGAAGGATGTCGGGGACTGGCTCTTTGTCAACTGAGACGGACTTCTTGCTTTCTGAAATGAAGATCTTGTGTGTGTGTGCGTGTGTGTGTAGGCGCGTGTCAACAGATTTGATAAAGTTATTGTGTTTACCCCTCTTGATTTCTCATCATTGTGTTGCTTTCAATTTTGCCCGTAAAAGAGGCTGTTGGAATACAGTATTTTGAAGAAGAAGAAAAAACGTCACGTGCACCCACGTGTGCATGCTGTCATGGTCGTACAGTATTCCACGTATTTTGCCAAGCTCGTTCATCGATTCATGTAGTCTACAATCATACATGTATGTCTACTACTTTTCTTTTGTTGATTTGGCCGTGGTTGGCTATCACCCTCCTCTCATTCAATTCATGTATTGGCATTGCTTGCCACGAGATGCCAATACTGTCAAAGGTCATGGAAGCTATCATCAATCGTAGCCTTATGGGATTCCTTGAGCGCCGGCACATCCTCACCACTAACCAGTACGGATTCCGCTCCGGCCTGGGAACGCAGGACCTCCTGACCCTACTACACCATCGTTGGAGTACCGTGGCTGCAGGGGGCGGAGCTGTGCGGGTTGTTGCTGTGGATATTGCTGGAGCGTTCGATCGAGTCTCCCACCCAGGTGTGATCCACAAAGCCAAGCGGTACGGTGTATCCGGCATGCTCCTTGCATGGTTGAGGGACTACCTGCTGGACAGGCGCCTGAGTGTTGTCGTTGGTGGGCAGTCGTCCAGCCCACACCGCATCACAGCCGGTGTTCCGCAAGGTAGCTTGTTGGGACCGACGCTGTTCCTCCTCTACACGAACGATGCCGATGACCACCTTCCACCAGGTGTAGATCTGGCCGCTTATGCCGACGACACAACGCTATTTCAGTGCCTGTCCGCCATGGATACCATTGCCCACAGCTCGACAGTCCTGCAAAATGCTCTCGATGCCCTTGTGAATTGGGGCACCAGCTGGAGAATTGCGTTCGAGCCAGCCAAGTCCCAGGCCATGACTATTGACCATCACCGCCCCGCCTGGGACCTCCCAGCAGTACAGTTTGCGGGTGTCCCCCTGAATGGAGAGAGTAACCTCAAGCTTCTTGGGGTAATCTTGGACAGCCAACTTTCCCACCGCAACCACCTCCGTACCATCGCCATCAGAGCACGCCAGCGTCTCGGGCTCCTGCGGAAGGCCTCGCCGCTCCTGGATTCTCGCAGCCGAGCTACAGTGTACCGTGGGTTTGTGCGCCCAGTAATGGAGTACTGCCCATTGGTCTGGATGGGCGCAGCAGATTGTCACTTGCAGCGACTTGACCAGACGCAGCGCTCAGCCCTCCACTTGATTGGCCCCGGCGCAATGCTGCAAAGCCTGTCTATCCGGCGCATGGTAGCTGCGTGTACCTACATTTACAAGCTACTGTGCTCCAATCCTACCAGCCCACTTCGTCAGCTCTTGCCTCCCT
>NC_088646.1:12592590-12632590 GCF_964019385.1 Sycon ciliatum
GTCAGCTCTTGCCTCCCTCTCAAGCCCCCCGACCAGCCCATGTTCGACCCACTCGTCTCTCTCTCTCGTCCGTCTCGACATGCATAACTACCAGCTTGAGACAGGGCTACCTGTCAAAAACCGGGAAAGTTGCCGTAGAGCTTTCCCCGCCTGTGCTGTCCCTGTATGGAATGCTCTGCCACCCGCCGTCCTCAGCCAGCCACCTGACCGGAAACGGCTGCAAAGTTTCAAAGTGTCTGTCTTCCAGCACCTCCGTGCCCAGCAATGGCACTGGGCCACTGACACTTTGTAAGATGCATGCACATCTGCCCACACACTGCTGCATATTGCCATACGCCTCGTGCCCTGCTTACTCTTTTCTCTGGATCTGAATGTGCACCCCTTACGCATTATATAATTATACTTTATTTAGTTCTCTCCCCCTCTCTTGCCCCCAACCCTCCCCGCTCGCTCTCTCTCTCTCTCTCTCTCTCTCTCTCTCTCTCTCTCTCTCTCTCTCTCTCTCTCTCTCTCTCTCTCTCTCTCTCTCTCTCTCTCTCTCTCTCTCTCTCTCCTCTCTCTCTCTCTCTCTCTCTCTCTCTCTCTCTCTCTCTCTCTCTCTCTCTCTCTCTCTCTCTCTCTCTCTCTCTCTCTCTCTCTCTCTCTCTCTCTCTCTCTCTCTCTCTCTCTCTCTCTCTCTCTCTCTCTCTCTCTCTCTCTCTCTCTCTCTCTCTCTCTCTCTCTCTCTCTCTCTCTCTCTCTCTCAAAACGCTAGTTACACAAACATACTTTGCGGCGCATTTCATCCCTGTGTTCACTACGATACGTGCGTTCACGGTGAGGAAGGATGTCTTACCATCCCACCTATTGAGCCACTTGGTCTACCAATTTGAGTGCCGGAATTGTGATATCCGGTACGTTGGTAGGACCCTTCAACACCTGAGCGCACGTATCAAGCAGCATGTACCACTTCACATGCTGCCGGACGCAGCAAAAGCGAAGCGCCCGAAGCGGGGAAGACCACGCAAGAACCCGCTCCCTCTACCACCGACACAACCAGAGCAAGTCGAACACACGGTGCAGAGGAAGAGTGGTGGATCACTAAAGCCAACCGAATGTGCCTTCTCCACCGTTGCCCTTGCCGCCACCGGAGCCACCACCAGTGCCGTTGGTGGCTGGGGTTGGGGAGGAGTCGGCAACAACGACAGTACCGCCAATCACAGAAATTGATCCCATTTCTTTGACACAGTATCCGGCTGTGCGGACACCGCAGCACCCTCCGGGGCTTGATCCGTGGGTCCAGAGACCACGGAGGTCGACCGCTAATTATTCAACCGAAATATATGCTAGGAATGGCCAAGGCCCACGCGGAGCATCGAAGGAGACCGGAAGCCGAGGACAAAACGGAACACAATCTCGGGACGTAGATGAGGTAAGGACAGTGGCACGGGACAGACGTAGGAAGGAGAACATGGATGGTATCAGACGACTGACTGGTGGTGAATATGAGTTGGGTGATGATGCGGCGGATGACGAGGATACAGATGATGACGAGGCGGATGACGGCGAGGATACAGATGACGACGAGGCGGGTGATGACGAGGCCACGGATGACGACGAGGCGGATGACGATGAGACGGCTGGTGGTGATGGTGATAAAACGGACGAGGAGGAGTCAGGTGGCAGGGAAGGTGATGGAGCTGATGAGGGTGAAATTCGTAAGAAGTCAGCTGTGTACTTGCATTTGTTATCTCGTCCCGATTGTTTGAGTGTTTATGATGATTCCCACTTCTCTGTACTGTGTCGTGCCCGTTATGTCCAGCAGTTGAAGGTCCTTGAAGCTGTTTGTATTCGTACGCATAAGCCCGAATTGTGTAAGCAAAAAGAACATGTTTTAGCACTAAGGTTATTTTCGTGAGTTTGCACCCCGTGTTCATGAGTTGTTTCTGCACTGTTCATGCCCGGTTGTCACACAGACTCACACTTACTCTATATTTTAGTTCTCACTTTTTGTAATACTTACCACAAGTTACCCGTCATGTGTCACACTTCTTTGGATTTTTAACCTTTGTTTTTCCCTTGATCTCTTTAGTTCCGTATTTCCACTGATGATCGGAGCGTAAAAATCGATTTTGGAAACACACAAAACCAAACCTTGAACAAATTGTCATGTTGCGTGGTGATGTCTGCGGCATTCATACTTTTCATAGCTATTATTAAACTTTTATCTCCACGTAGATTATTTGTATATCTTATCTTACGATGGGAATTATCCGTATTACGAGACCGATCCTTTCAATGCTCTTATCTTTCCTTTTCGTTTTCCACCTCCTCTTTGGTTTCCCTTTCTTTCTCTCTAGCTCTTCTCTGGTACGCGTGTGATGACCCTGCTTACACAGTAGTGCTCGCAACCATTTGCATGATTGTATCAGTTATGTACCCTAATGCTGAAACCATGACAATAATTAGAACAGTATGATAGGTACGTTTCTAGAAGAAAGAACCATGTGTTCCGATTATGTTCTACTAGTACTACTCGTTATCACTACAGTATCAGTGTTACTGTAACAGTTATCAGTCACGGTCCTGCTGGCGCTCCTCAATGTGTTGCCTAGACTCGCCCTTACCACAGAACTGTAGACTCGTCTACATGGTAATCGATCGTCTTGTCTTTCCGTCAGTCTGCCTGTGTCTTGGTTGCAAGAGTAGATAAGATGTTTACCTACTGTTGATGGTACCAGTGACTGAGTAAGTGTTACTTTCCTTGCAGCAACGTGCCGCGCGCTCGCTCCAGCTGACCTTTGCTCACGCTCTGTTTGCTGCTGCCTGCTCGAGCCTTCTCTTCGCAGTTGCTTGCTATAGACTTCAGCTGGTACATGTATAAGTAAAAAGAGTTAGTTCGCTGGCTCGGGTAGAGTCTGGGAGTATAGTTTTAGAAACTGAGAGTCTGAGAGTTTATTAGAGATTATTTTACCGATGGAGGTTTTCTTTGGGTTCTTCTTAGACGCATGCACTGTGAGAGTTCCATTACCGCTAGTCCGCTTGAGCCGGGTTTTGCATTTGCAGTTTCCTACTTTTCCTTTGCCTTTCTACTTTTACTATTATCAAGAGTACATAACCCCGGGAGGGGTGGGGGGGGGGGGGGGGGTGTTATGTACCCTTGCTATTATATACCGGACCTTTGTGCTCCGCCACCGTGATTTCTCTGTGCGTTGGGTCTGAGGTGCTGAGTGGAATGACCAAGACTTCAAGCAAGAGGTGCACATGACATAGGGCGCGTCACTCTTTGACTTTTCGAGGAGTTTCGTTTTTCAGAAGTCAAGAGGTGGCAACTCCTCGAAACTCCACAACCTCATCCGATGGGAGAGGTGGATTACCAATAAGTTCCGAAGAGTTTGGAATACCTAGGGTAGCTACGTCACGTAGTACAGCGCGTATCGGTTATAGCGTGGTCGTGTAAAAGAATATACTGCCTACTTCAAGTACACTGTACTTCGAAGTACAAGAATGAACTCTTATGTTTTCATAATCATAACATTGGATTTCAAGTGCACATTTAATCATTGTTGTGATTTGCTTTCAAGCAATGTGCATAATCAGTAACTTGATGTTGCTGTTTTTGTTTTGTTTTTTGTTTTTTTGGTTTCCCGTTCTCGGGGCCTTCTATTTGGTACTCTTTGTAGTTGTACTTCTGTAGTGTCGAGCTATCCGAATTCAAATAAACATTAAAAAAAAAAATCACTATTCATGCTGTGCTGGCTGCTCGCTCGCTTCGCTCCTTCAGCTTGCACGCTACTAGTACAGTCATATAGCAGTTTATCACTCCCTTAGTATTGACTCACATAGATTTTTGCCATACCTAAGCAGTCAAATATTCCTGCATATTTCACTCCTTAGGGCTATATTGACTGCTTATATTTGACTGCTTAGGGGTTGCGCAGTTGAACGGTACCTAGTGCAGCATTGCCACTGCATGAGTAGGCCGTGGTGCAATGGTTGTGCAATCATAAAACCGGGATTCATGAGGTTATCGTTCTGGAATTTGAAATACGGACTGTTTGTCGTGATAAATCCAATATTGACTTCGTACTTGGTCAATAGGAAATAAAAAACCTCGTAAAAGACCTCGGCTTCGCCTCGGTCTTTTACTCGGCTTTTATTTCCTATATTGACCTCGCACTCAGTCAATATTAGATACATATAGGTCGATGCTTTGCGTCGATCGGGGGTGGTTGTTGTTCTTGTTGCTTCTCTGTTGCTTGGAACTTGGTCCTAGAGTGTAGCTTTGGTCTTCTTGTGTGGTGAGGGTGAGGAATGGGTATCTGGACTCCTGGTATATTTCCATAAAGAACCTGGAATTGTAGAATCCTGATAGTATGTCTGGCCAACTCCCCGGTCATGACATAGGCACTGAGAAGTATGCGCTTTAGGCGGAGGAGAACGACGATGCGTCGTCCTACCTGGGCGAATTCTCAAAGCGTACTGAGACTTGCAGCTCAGTAATCCTGTTTCTCGCTGTGAAAAGCACACAAGGGAAGCAGACCTCCACAAGTAGTCCTTTCCCAAAGATGCCCAAAAAATTCGCAACTTATGCTTTTCGCTAGGGAGGGCCGGAATATGCTTGCGCATATTTTCGCATATTTTGTCCTTTTGACACATGGTCGCATAAAGTAGCAAATCTAGCATTTTCTGTTACAAGGAGCAAATAATTCGCATAATTATAGGGCAGATTGCAGAAATGGCCAAGGAAACTTACCACGGCACGCTCGGTCAGGGAACACTTCCAAACTCAGCCCGGAAGGAAAAATGCTCATCCAAACACAGGGCGAAAATTTGACCCGAGAAGAGAGTGTCCGCGACTCAAGGTCGCATAAAGTAGCAAATCTAGCATATTGTACCAAATGTAGCATATTTTGCTACAAGGAGCAAAGAATTCGCATAATTATCACTGATATCAGTTCATATTTCGAGCATATTTCGAGCATATTTCGAGCATATTTTTCTGCTTTTGTGTGATTTCGAAGCATATTTTGAAGCAAGTGCCCAATATGCGAAAAGCATAATATGCGAATATTTTGAGCGTATTTGGGCCCTCCCTACTTTTCGCAACCGTGCCAAAACAAGTGAAAGTCAGTTGCTGAAATCGCATCCATATTTTCAGAAAAAGCTCAGAAGTTGCCAAAAATGATATTACGAAGTCTGAAGGAAACGTTGAACGGTGTCTGCTTGGATGACGACTACACCATAGCTCAGTGGTTAGAGCATCGCTGGCTACAAGCGAGGCCGGTCCCTGGTTCGAGTCCTGGTGGTGACAGTCAATTTTTTTCTTCAGACTTTCCCATTTGTCTCTTTCCCTCAAAACTAGTTAATAATAATAATAATAACATCTGCTGCGTTTTCATGTTCAATAGCCAAGAGACTTGAATAACGACTGATAAAGATATTTCCTTTGTAATCCCCATAACAACATCAACGTCCTTATCATTTGTACAATACCTGTCGTTGCAAATTCTTTATTATTGTTTTGATGTTGGAGTTTGGATTGAGTTTCTTTCCTTTCTTCCTCTTCCTTCCCCTATTTCCTGTCCCTTTGGTTTTTGGCTTTTTTATTTTTTTCACTTTCTTTTTGCTGTCCCACCCATGGAAATATTTCCCGGTGGGTCTGGCTTATTGCCTTCGAAAGAAGTGAATAAAGGAGACATAATAATAAGCACAGCTCGCATCTTCCCTGAACCTGTTAGACAGGAGCAGAGTCGACGCATCTGTCAACAGTGTCAAGCCAAGTTAGTCTATCTCCTGCAGCTTAGAGATCCGCTGCCTTAAGGTCGTGCCGAATCGTATCTATCCACCGCAATGGCGGACGGCCACGGTTTTTTATGTCGTTTGTGTTGATTGATAGCTCCAGTGCTTGGAACGAGGCGGATTCTGGACCCTCTCGCACCACATGGCCAAACCACAGCAGCCTGCGTCGCCGGCATGTGGCACTAACTGGAGATTGTTTTGTTTCTGTGTATAAGTTGTTATTGGTGATGCGTTGCGGGTAGACAATCTGCAGCAGTACGCGTAGCTTCCTCCGTTGCCATTTGTCCAGTTTGTCGTTCAGCAATTTGGACAGGCGTGGCGTGGTTCCTCTCGGCATTATCATCTTGAGAGCTAGGTGGAGGCTCTTTGGGCACGTCCTCCGGCTCCCGGCTGACTCCCCACCATCACTGGCCATGGGAGTGTACTTCGCAGAGCCTCGTCCAGCGGGCTGGAGGGGACGACCAAGACACACACTATCAACGCTACTACAAGATGATGCCAAGCGGATTGGACTTTCCTTGTCAAGCAAAGTCGATCTGGAGGCGTTCCGTGCCCTTGCTGCTGACCGAAGCGGTTGGGTGGGCATCTGTGCCCGAGTGGTGTCGGCACCCTAGTTTTTGTCTTCTTTTCGCATATTTCTTCTTTTTCCTGAAACTGTTGTGGTCTTTGTATCTATTCGAAGAAGTGGCTTATGCGAACACTTTTGGCTGGTTTGGATGCTTTGCGTGCCCATTAATGCAGATGCAGGCCATGCTGATGTCTACGCGAACAAGCACATAATAATAATAATTTGGACAAGAGTCCACAATCCGCAATTGTATAGAAGCAAGGATCGGCATTATGAGGCAGTTAAACATACACAGTGGGGATTGAAAGGAATGCCGTCTCCAAGAAATCGAACCGAACGCCCTGTTTGCTTTTGGGATTCTCATGTCCACGTCTTCTGCAGAGCCCAATAGAGAACCCAGGAGTTTGATTGATCTCCATTCGTTGCTGTTTCTTGTAACATCAACATTATTCAGTTTTCTGTGTGTTGAGCATGAGGTTGTCTTCGTTTAATATAGGTTCACACTCAACAACAAGAGCCTTCGCCTCATCGTCATTTCGGTTATGCAGAGTAGTATCGTCAGCGTACTGCGTTGTTGGAGCAGGCATTGATGAGCGAATTGTGCATCTTTCCCTGATCTTGCGCATTGTGCCTTCTGCATAAATGTATGTTATGAACATAATAGGGGACATCGGGTCTCCCTGGACCACTCCGATGTTAGTTGGGAATGGGGGACTCAGGGAGCCACTCAGCTTGATACTGGCTGTCGTGTTGGAAAGACTTTTAAACGTAGAGACTTGATGGTTGTTGTGCTGATATCATGCCAATATCGCAACTCAAAATGAGCGAGTTCTTATGCATGTAAATGATGCCAAAAACAACCAAAAATGGAGCGGAAATTGACAACGCTGTGTTGTAGCACAACTGCCTGAGAGAGCGGGAAAATGAACAGACTTGGAATGAATCACACTACTGTAGTAGATCATTGTCCTTTTTGCTGAACCTTCGCACTAGCCCTTTCGCAAAGACGCCAACATATTTCGCAACTTAAGCTTTTCGCAACCATGCCAAAACAAGTGAAAGTTGCTGAAATCGCATCCATATTTTCAGAAAAAAAACTCAATAGCTGCTAATATCGCAACTCAAAATGAGCGAGCTCTTGTACATAATGATGCCAAAAAAACAATAAAGGAGCGGAACTTGATGATGGAAAACATTGGCAGAGCACAACTGATTGAGTAAAGTTAATCATACTTTGAAGTACATATGAATGCATACATGTACATGTATGTTCACAGCGTGAAACATGTTTAGGAAATGAACAGACTTGGGATGAGTCCTTGTCCATTATGTTGAGCCTTTGCACAGCATTCATGACATGGCGGCATGCTCAGTGCTGCCACATGAGAAGTACACCTGCCATGATGATTTTATGCAATGTTTCAGCGCTTCTTGTTGAAGCGGAGCATCACGGACACTTCAATGGTCTCCTCCAAGGTGCTTCTCTGCAAACAGTTGCGGAAAAGTTGCGAAGTACTTTGTGAAAATGAACAAAGTTGCTAAAGTTGCGATTTCTTCCAAAACAACAAAAAGTTGCGAAAAAAGTGGCGAGCATCTTTGGGAAAGGGCTATCCACAAGCCCTAACTAACTAGGCTGCGGCTTCTGAGCACTCGCATTTGAGCCTTACTCTGAGAAACATCTTGGTCCTGCCCTGAGTCTGTAGCAAAGATACTAGTATAATTATGTAATCTCATTCATGAGAAGCGCACGGAGCTTATAGTTATACTACTAGTAGTACTATTTTGCCAAGGTAAACTTAATCTCAACAATGAATGACTACCCGCAATACTGTTTTCAACTCTCCCTACATGGATAATTAGGGGAAATATTTGATGCACCGACTATTCTGCCACAACCCTGCATCAAAGTTGGAATGGACAGCAGCCAGTAGAGAAGCAATCATATAGTGGCTAAGAAGTGGTGGAGCTCGTCAGAGATAAGGACTAACTTAAAGGGGAAGTTAAGGCAAAAATTAAAATTTCACCAGTTGTAGTCTTCGGGGTGCTGAGTCGAATGGTCTTGGTCCGAGGAAGCTGAGACGCTCCCTTCCTACTTGAATCCCAATCGAACTCGCGCACTTCCACCGAAACTGGGTGACTGCGCCCTACGAGATGGGGATTTGTATGCAAAATGTCACTAAAAGCGCCATTTCGTTCTTATAAAAGCACGGATGACCGCGATTGGCCCATATGTTGTAGTCTTTGGGACGCTGAGTCGACTGGTTTTGGTCCGAAAAGGCTGCGATGCGGCGTTCCTCCTTTATTCCCAATCGAACATGGTTGAAGAAGCGGTCACGTGCTCCTGCGTACACCAGTCACCTGGTCACCGTGCCTGCAGGGTACAACTTACTAGCCTGTTTGACCTTTTTTGGGTGCAGTCCTGTCACTCGAGTTGAACCCGAGTTGAACCTTGGTGTGAAAGTTGTCACCTGCTGGCGTGGTGACCAGGTGATTTGGGCACCCAGGACCACGTGACCGCTTCTTCAGCCATGTTCGATTGGGAATAAAGGAGGAACGCTGCATCGCAGCCTTTTCGGACCAAAACCAGCCGACTCAGCGTCCCAAAGACTACAACATATGGGCCAATCGCGGTCATCCGTGCTTTTATAAGAACGAAATGGCGCTTTTAGTGACATTTTGCATACAAATCCCCATCTCGTAGGGCGCAGTCACCCAGTTTCGGTGGAAGTGCGCGAGTTCGATTGGGATTCAAGTAGGAAGGGAGCGTCTCAGCTTCCTCGGACCAAGACCATTCGACTCAGCACCCCGAAGACTACAACTGGTGAAATTTTAATTTTTGCCTTAACTTACTTCCCCTTTAAGTGGCAGCTTCAGTGGCAGATCGACGATGTGCAATTTTTTTCCTAGAAGTTTGACAATGTGCAGACTTTCTTCCATTTTGTCCCAAACCAAGAGCAATAGCCCTTGCTGAAGCAGTATAATCAGCATTATAAGGTGGTCTTTGGAGCATTATGGTTAGCATTATATGAACATTATCCGCTGGACCCTAGTGCAGAGCACGTCCCGTCCAACATCTACATGTCCGACGGTTTCTCCGTCCCCCTCCAAGAACACCCCAAAAACCCGCATATCGCGCATACATGTACATTCACTGTGTATGCATGATATTCATGAGGTCCAGGAAACCCACTTTTACATTGCTCTGCATACAATTGCGTACATGGCCTCCGACGATTGCATACCAACTAACTTTGTGGCCTGATGATAACTCCGGTTTGGGACAAGATACATGTATTATACCCATGACATTTTCCGTGTGTGTTCTGCAGAGGTTTCTCTTTCCAGTCGTGTGATTTGTTGGCCCTAATTCAAATTTTAGAATTTTGGACTAAAGTCGCTACTACATGTACTAGTAGTACAGTAGTACTCGTAGCAGTTGAAGAGTGTTAGGTTTCTATCATTTTAGAGTTTTTCAGTGGAATTGTCATGGCGCCATGATGATGATGCCGTCCGATCAGATCGACCATCTCCACGTACAGTAGGTATCGGTTATAGCGTGGGTGTTTGAAAAACGACTTTCTATTCTTATTTCCGATATTTCTTACACCCCATAAATCAAGTGTGGCATATCATAATGCATGTGCACAGGGGCAGGAAGATCATTGTACATGCAACGCAGTACTTCCGTGCATGTGGCTGGTCATAGTCCCATGGCCTAGGCTTACCATGTGGCTATGCTCCGTAATACATGAGTTACATGACCACACGAGTTGAATCTGCAGCACTGCGACGCAACGAGAGTCAGATCAGAACGGAATTGGACAGATGTTATTACTACAGGCGATACACTTTGCACTAATCTGGCATGTTTCGCTACACAAAGTCCATTCTCAGGACCGATATATTCTACTATGGGATAAAATTGCTTGTAAGATTAATACAGTAACAGTGGAAATGAATACAAGGAACAAAAATACTGATCGATATTGGAAAGAGGAAACATTGATAATGTTTCCCAACGCTATTCATAGACGAGACACATCGACGCCACGGCAAACACTTGACAAAGATACATGTAGGAGCAGACGGAATACAATACAGATAGAAACACACGGACACGACACGTACGTCCATAATGTCTCCTTGCGCAGTGATGCGCAAACCCTGGTAAACAAGAACTCTACTGTTTCCGAATAGAAAGACGACGCTGAAGACGATAAGCAACGTTTCAAACGCGAGCAAACAACAGTTCTTTGTGAAAGTACACTTTCAGCCCTCACCAACGCTGTACAAAGCGTCACCATGGTCACTGGCCCGTTTGTCAACGGTCGCGCTAATCGACCAATCAGCGTACAGCTAATGTACCAAAATTCTTAAACTTACCGAATTCCTTGGTTCATACGGTGTAGTTTCCAAAGATTTTTCATGGACCAACGTCTTATTTCGATAGATACCAACAGATCGTCCGCTTCGAATTTTTCGATTTGATTGCCGTTTGGCCGAAAATTACCTCCAAAATCGACCTCCACTCGTTTCACTTCAAGGCTTTCAGGCCAGGTGGACGGCATCGCAATTCGGAAGCGGAGAAAGGATAGCCAGTGAAAAAAGAAAAACAACGACGTATTGGTTGTCAAAATCGACCAAGAAATGAATTCAATAGACCCGTTTCCGTGCTGCGCCCTCGCGGCCCGGGCGAGTGCGAAAGGGATTCTTTCTCGACAAAACAAACAACAACTACGCGCAGTGCATGCAGTAGCTTTTTGCAGTGCTGTACATACAGTGTACCTTAGGAATATCCTGTTCCTTTCCAAGGCATGATTGTCGCTAGTGGGAGAACTCAGCCACCTGAAGCTTTCATAAAGGAAGAAGTAGTAGGTGAATGAGTTCGCCAGAAAATGGAACGCCAAGAAAATAGATACTGTTGCTTTCGGGCGCTCATGAGACGACGGCAAGATAAGACTGAAACGATCGACACTCTATCTCGACGCAAAGGAAACTCTTCTAGGAGAAGCTCGACGCGCTGTAGAGTTTGCAGTATTCTGCTGGAAGAAGACAAGAGAACTAAACTCAGACTACAGCGTGGAGCTGAAGCACAAGCGAAGCAAACGCTGAAGAGTGAAGCAAAAGCTGAGCGAGTTCGAAGAAATGGGTAAACACAGGGAAATGAGTGGGCGACATGATCTTTACTACTACTAGTACTACTGTATAGCTCGAAGCTCGCGCTAAGGCGCCGGTCACACATGCATGGCGCTTTTGCGACACAACCAAAGCTGCACCACAAAAGTAACGTTGGGATATCCCCGGATCACCATGGATACTGCGCCTGGCGCCACTGGCGCCACGGCGGCAATCTCAAAAGCGCCGCGAAATTGGTGGCGAAACACAAAAGCGGTAGTGCAACTTTTGCGGCGTTGTCGTTGTTGGATCTCTTGGATCTTGGAAAAATTAGTTTTTCATCTCTCGTCATGAAGTGGACTGCTGACCAAGAGCAACTGCTCCTCTCCCTCTATTTCGAGGTCAACCATCCGACATGGGACTCGACTCAGGCGTCCACCGATGCTCAAGGAGCTTCCGCAAGATTCAAACGAAGAGAAATTGAACAACATGAATATTGAGGCAATCTCCATAGCTCTCCGCGGTCGCTGGTCACGACGTAGTCGGCGATTCTGGGCGTTTCTGCGATCCATACCAGCGCAGGAAAGGAATTTTGAGGCTACAGTCTTTTTCAGAGAAAAGTTTTACGACACCTGTGGAGACCCGTGCATGAAGCTGCGTGCGTACCAAAGCCTTTGCATGTGTGTGACCACCGGCAGAAAAGAGCCGCAAAAGCCTGTCCCCGGGGAAAATTGCGGAAAATTGCGGAAAAAAATCGCAAAAAACGCGGGAAAAAACGCGGCATAACTATAAAGTATGGCATAATTTGCGGTGAATTTGCGGTGAATTTGCGGTAAATATGCGGTAAATATGCGGTGAATAATATTGATGTGCGGCAATTATCAGTGAGTATGTAGTGAAATCAATCAGTTACAAGTCTCTGGCATGGTGTAAGCACTCGTCATATTTGAGTAAAAAGCCGCCACGATGAGACGTTGCTGACCGAACAGTGCACTGTGTGTACGTGTAGTACAGTGCGCGCGCGTACAGTGCAACAAAAAAGTTCAAAAAACGCGGGAAAATCGCGGAAAACGCGGTCTTTTAAAAAATCACAAAAAACGCGGAAAAAAACGCGGCCGCGGAATCGCAATTTTCCCCGGGGACAGAAAAGCGCCCACAGTCTGCCAGCGTGTTGGAGGCAGCCGCAAAAGCGGTGTCGCCGCCTGCATGTGTGACCGGCGCCTAAGACACGCGGGGGGGGGCGGTGCGCCTACGGGTAGCGCGGCCAGCCACCATGTTTTCAAAATGGAGGTCGACGCATTTGAAATGCGAAAGGACTAAACGTCTATTACTACCAGGGAGTCGTATTATTTTTACGACTCCCTGATTACTACTATTAGTATTAGTCCCTTTACTATTTATATTATTACTGGCTTTAGTTTAGTCCTTCGCTTTTGAAATCCGTGTAGACGATGGTGAGGGCTGACTTTGCTGGAAGTGTACGTGATCTACAACTCGCAAAAATGTACGCACTATGACGTATGCGGGATCTACCGAAAGCTGAACGTCACTGTTATTAGACATCCTCTAAGCAAACAACGGTAACGCTATTTTTTACGGTACTCGTACCTTGATCACCCAAATAGCGTTGAAGCTGCAGCGTATAAACGTTATGGGGGCTGATTTATCGTTTTGACCAACGGTACGTGTTTTGGCCAAAATATTAGATATCCTTAGCTAAAAAAACGCTAACGTAAACGCAAACCTTTTCCGTACTTCGGATCGTTCAAGCTGACTTTTCCCTTAGCACAAAGTACGTTATAGTTGAGACGAAGTAGTCGTGACAACCATGGCGATATGAATTTTCGTGGAAACAGATGCGGAAAATTCAAAATTTTGAACCAGGGATTAGTTTGCTGTCGTTCCGAAAGAATACCTTGGCGAGGTCTTTTACTCTGGAATAGCAAAAGCACGGCGAAAATGAGTTTTCGCTGTTCCCAGGTCCTTGGAAAACCTTTCCTAAACGCAGCACCGAAGACTGTAAGGGTTCTCCAGCTCCAGCACGTCTGGGAGAGGCCGATGAATTTCTTCCTCAGGAGTGCCGTGGAACTGGTCCTTTGTTTCCCAGATGGGATAGAGGGGAAAGGCACGAAGCAGAGGACGCAGAAATTGTCAACTGAAAGGCAAAACTCGCCAAAAAAGCTAAATGTCACAAGAGGAAGCAATCTCGACTCTCGATCTCATCTCGATCTGCACGACGTGCTTTTTATCTCCCGCCAGTTACAAAACAATGCGAGTTTTTGCATTTTTTGCAGAATTTCCATAACGAACGTCGGCCCGTTATTTTGAGCTCTGTAACGTTTTTCCGTTATCCGATAACGTCTTTTGTCACGGCTGGGAGTGAGTACCGTAAAGGTTAGCGTTATCGTACTTTTGCTAAGGATGTCTATTGCATAGTCCGTACGCAATTCACCTTGTATCGCGTATATGGTGACAAAAATGGTTGTACCGCGCGAAATCAAAGCTACTCTCGTGGCAACAGCGTACTAAAAATAGCGTGCATCTTGCTAAAGGTCGAACCCAAATCACGGTATTTTCCCCCTTACGATAATACCGTTACAACATAACGTTTTTTGCTAAGGGTAGCAACACGATGCGCCCAAGTATCAGTATCAGCCCGTACAACGAAGCATAGCGCGTACCTATACTATCAAGATCGCAATGCAAGAGTACTCTTGATAATAGTTGTACTTGTAGTAGTACTACTAAGTACTAGTACCATGAGTACTGCTCAATGAAATCCAGTCACGTCACTCAAGTACACGCCGGGCGTTGCGCAGCCCTAGACCTGCGAACACTGACTCTGTGCTGCGAAATGGTGCAAGGTGCAAACCTGAGTGACCATGGTGACGTGGCTGGATTTCATTGAGCTGGACTGTCTGTACTGTATACATGTAGTACATGTACCTGTGCAGTTTTTCGCATGCGTCCGGGAAGTTGAACACGCGTCTTTTTCTCCCATTGTGTTCAGCGCTTCCGGCGGCTACGGCAAGTCCGCCTCCGCTTTTTTCAAGCGTGTCGCCTCTATGCTCGCCGACAAGAGAAAGGAGCCCTTCTCCTCACTTCTTGCCTTTATTAGGTCAAGGGTTTCCTTTTCTCTTGTTCGTGCCTCCAATGCCAGCCTCCGTGGTCACCGCAGGCCACGGTCTCAAGATGCCCGCCAGAGAGTCATTGACTCTGATGCTTCTGTGGTCCTTGCTGCTGCAGAGTGCTTTCGGTAACTATCCGTGGTGTGTTTGGCTACTGTTCTGCTTCAGTACCCCCCCCCCCCACTTTTTCATGATTTTGCATGTTATCGTTTTCTCGGATTCCGGTTTTCCACTCTGTTATGTTCGAATCCAAAGTCTGTTTAGTCTGTACACGATTTGTACGCAACTTCTCATTGTTTTTTTTTTGTTTTTTTGTTTTTTTACCAGGCGTGGGCCATCCCCTGATCATAGGTGCCAAAGACTACATTTCAGATCATGCAAAAAAAAAAAAAAAAAAAAAAAAAGTTGTTCGCATGCACTTGACTGGTACATGGTGCCACGCAAGTACCATTATAGCAATAAAAACTGCTTAATGGCAGTTTTCTAAAAAAAGTTATTGTGTTCTAGTCCATGGACCCCGTCTAAAAAGTAAGAAATTAACGAAATGTGATAGCTGAAAATTAAAATTTCACACAAAACCTCACAATAATCACAACACTTGAAATGCTGCTTTCAACCAGGGAGTAGTACAATACTACTCCCTGCTTTCAACACTAAACTTGTACTGCACCAACAATTGGCAACATGCATGCATAGGAAAGAGGATCGCGAGGGGAAAAGGTCTTCTGCATGTAGCTTTTCATTCTGTGTGTGATTATTGTGAGGTTTTGTGTGAAATTTTAATTTTCAGCTATCACATTTCGTTAATTTCTTACTTTTTAGACGGGGTCCATGGACTAGAACACAATAACTTTTTTTAGAAAACTGCCATTAAGCAGTTTTTATTGCTATAATTTCTTTTGTTTTTTCTGTCACCAATCAATGGAATGCCCTATATCAATATGTAAATGATGGCCTTCACATCATATCAATACCATATTATACGCATTGATGTGCAAGCCTTTTCTTGCAGAAAATGGCACTAGCATAATGCATGTTCTTCTGCGGGGAAACATGTGAGCAGTGGTGGTGATACTTTTTTATACGGAGGTCATTCTGTGCATGTTGCTGTTGCAGAATTTCATGACTCTGTAATAAAATTGTCTTGCCTTTCAGATATTTCAGATTACTCCACCCTCAATCAGATTTATTTGAGAAATGTAGCCATGCGGCAGGTGCGTGTCGCAGATGTTTTTGTTGATTCTGTGTTTATAATGGTTTATAGTCATGGGTTATCGTGATAAGGTCATCCAGCATCATATTGAAACTGAAATCGTAATCCTGTTGATGTCGAAACAACTTTTGGAAGTAGTTCAATGACTTCAAACTGTTAGTCCACGATTGTCTAAAACAACACAGCAGGAACAATAAACATGTATTAAAATGTAAACGAATACATTGCCGAGTCCAAAACCTCGTTTCAACAACTACACTGATCCTGAGGAGAAAAGGGGCAAGGCTATGGTTGGAGGTACTGAGAGATAAACAAGGCACTCCGCAATAATAAAATCTTACACATCTTTTGGTGAGTATGAATGATATCCAGTCGAACCTCTTTAGGACGAACACCAAGGGACCGATGGTATTTATTCTGTGAGCTTAACCTATTTTATAACCAGAGAATACAATTATATCTCCAATAGACATACGAATAGATTTCTTCTACAGCGAAAGATTCTAAGCCACACCGACTCATTGACTCGTCTCGTATGAAACAATTGAGTCACAAGAGAGATTCTGCAAAACGAAAATGCGTACAAACTTTCGTTCTACATCATGAAGTGCGAAACTTCGCACCTTTGGACGCGAAACTTGCAGGGAACGCGAAATGAACTGTCGTAGGAAATTTCGTGAGATCGGGTTATGGCGTAAGTGCAATTGGCCCGCGCAAACTACGAAAATGTGCAGAACGCAAAGTTCGTGCAAAAATTCGCACACACTTTCGCAAGGACTGTCGCGAAACTTCGTTCGAATTTTCGTTTTGCAGAACCTCTCTACTGTACCTTTCTTTAGCAACATGACGGCAACTGAAACAGCAACAGAGAAAGTACGATACATGTACTCCACATTTTTACAGGTACTACAAACAGATTGCAGGTCGTAATTCTTGCTTTGGCGGCACGAAACTTTATTTGAGGCAGTGCAATCTCGGCGGTACTCACAAATCAAACAGCCCAGACTTGAGTAAACAAATCCAATCATACATGTACGAGTTTTTCACGAGACGCGACTGCACCCATTGGCTTGTTTCGTATGAAACAAACAAGTTACTGAACCTCTCCACAATAGAGATTCCCCTGATATGCGAATTTATTTTGCAAGCTCGGTCAATTGGTACTTGAACCTTTCCCTCCAGATTGGGAACTGCCAACGATAGTATGCCACTGACCAGTGCCTTACTTGTAACGTACCAATGTACAATGAATATGAGTATTTCGACAACACATCTAACATAAGCCTTACCGTCAAGAAGTTGAACTCGCGTTCTTCGCACACTGTAGACAAGGGCAAAGAGATAAAATGGATCTAAATCCGAATAAAATCAGCACACGTTTCCGAAAATGAAAGGTGAACATAAGCAAATGAATCGAAGGAAACCGGTCAACTTAGAGATCACCTGTCATCGAGTATTCCGTAAAAGGAGGCCTCGCAGCTCGGCAGCAGAAAAGCAAAATTTAGAAAAGAGATCCTGTCAACTTTTCCATTATTTATTGCATTCCGCCCCAAAATCAACACACTTTTCCTGAATGAAAGAGTCAACACAAGCAAATGAATCAAAGGCAACTGGTCAACTCACCTGTGGCTGTCATTGAGTAATATTCCGCGAAAGGAGGTCTCAGCAGCGCCGAAACGAAATAAGCCAGGCCATGAGACGAAATATCCGAAACAGCTCATGCAAGAAGCAGTTCCAAAGAAGGAAGTATTCCTCGCGCATGCACATCCGAACACGGATCCGCGGACTGAACACAATAATGTCTGCCGTGCACGTGCACAGCACACGGCTACCACCCGCTGGTAGATCTAATACCGAGCACCTTACGTAGAGACTTACGTAGCCTAAGTGAAATACCGAGCACCTTACGTAGAAACTTACGTAGCATAGCGATGTCGTTTTTTCTGCCATGTGAACACAATAATAGAAAAGCTGACAGGATCGCTTTTCTAAATGACTGGCATGAGTAGATCTACGCACGCTCACCTCATGAGCTCAGCAAATAAGACAGGTCCTGTCACGTGACTGAAGTGCCTACAAGTACGAGTAGGAGGCCAGTGCACTAGTGGCGGCTGGCGCACGATGCCCACGTACATTATGTACATGTCATATGTACGTCCACCAACCAGGGAGTCGACTCAATGCGCTGCCACCTACGTACTGGCGGCACTGCGCCATTTTTTTTTACAAGCCTGATCGATCACGTCGGGAACGAGTACCATAGCCAACGCGCTTCACGAGCCTTCAGTTCTCTTTTGCATTGGCAATATTTTATTGAAACGGTGAAACGCTAGCGCCAGTAGCGGCTGTTTGTTTCCTTGGACGCTGGGAGAGAACCTGTCCTTTCTGAGAAAGAAGCTTTTTGCAAGTCGCATAGCCACTAGGGAGTTGTTTGATAACGGCTGCTCGTCTGCAGTTAGCGATTGAAGGAGGAAAAGCAAGCGTTTGTTAGCGCCCATCTCCGGAGGCAAGATGCCGGCTTTCTTCTTGAAGCCAGAAAATGCTCTGAAGCGGGCGAAAGGTAAATCAATTGTTGGCGGGTTTGGCCCAGTTCTTTTAGTTGCATCTTCATGCTTTTGCCTGGCCGCTCATCATGATGTGTTCTGTGTTCTGTATAATGTTTATAGAGTTCTTGGAAGTGGGCAAAAAAGAGCCAGCACTGGACGCGCTCGCAGATGTAATCAAGTCCAAGAAGCATCGAACATGGCAGAAGGTACACGACGATATCATGGCGCTGTACATCACCCTTTGCGTGGAATTGCGGCGAGGACATCTGGCCAAGGAAGGCCTGTATCAGTACAAGCTCATCTGCCAACAAGTCAGTAGCGGGTCACTGGAGGAAAGCATTCGCTTCTTCCTGAGGCTCTCCAACGAAAAGGCAGAAGAAGCACGCAAGAACTCGCAGCAGACCGTCTTGGACGGTCAAGTCATCTTGGATGTAGACGATCTGGACCACATTCAGACTCCAGAGAGGTAAAGAGCAGCATGGCTATCATTGTCTTCTTGTCGACGTGTCGTTAGTCTTGCCATGCTAGGGTGCCGCCATTCCGTACTTGCAAATTAATTGGGGACCCAATTTATTTTAGTTTACATCTGAAAGTGAAAAATAATGCAGTGAGCATGCACTGGATTCATGGTACTGTATAAGTACAAAGTTTCGTTTGGAATTAACTTACTTTTCGCTATATTCTTGGGGGGGGGGGGGCACGAAATAACTGAAGTTTGTACCAAAACTAAAGTTTTTTTTATTAACCCTTTGCCGGTTTAACTAATATGCACCCACACAACCAGTCAAAACTCGAAAATTATAGGAGATAGGTATGGGTAAACCATTATATTTTTGGAAACTGCAATGACATACGTTTCAAATAAGCCCACACATGAGCTTGTCATAGCAAAATACAAAGCAGGGTTGATCACTGAAATATGTGAAAAGTGCGAATGCGCAATTGTCACATAATAAAACGTATAGACAGCCACACAACCAGTCACAACTTGAAAATTATAGGAGATGAGCATGGGTAAACCATATAATATATTTCTGGAAACTACAAGGACATACGCTTCTGATAAGCCCACACATGAGCTGGCAATAGCAAAATACAAATCAGAGTAGATCATTGAAATATACGCAAAAGTGCGAATGTACACTTGCCACATAGCAAAACGGTTTAGAGTTTACTGTGGGACGGCATGATGCTCTCCAAAGCAGTTCCTCTTTGTTGTGAAACAGAGAGGCAGAGGGTTTCCAAGTCTGTTTGTGCAGGTATCGCAGTGCACGTCTGTCTTCTGCTCCTTGTCATCGCGTTGGTAATAGTAGGGATTTCAGGCGGTTTTTTTGTTGTCAACAGTGCATACTGCAGTGATGGCTTAAATGAAAGATATGGATGTGATTATCAACCAGCCAAAAATCAGAGAAATCGGCCAAGGGAAACCAGAATTATGATCATTTGAATACGGGTGGGTACCCTTCATCGGCAAGTATACAATTAGGATAGGAAGCACGGCACGAAACGGGTTTCAAAAAGGCCATAGCAACACCCTAGCAACAGCCAAAGTGCTCCAAATCGCACCAAACTTGGACAGCATGATTGGTGGAGCCCACCGGTATAAAATCACTGAATTTGTTTTGAATTTTTAAAAACTGAACAGAAATAACAACAATGGCATCCATAGCAACGACCTTAGCAACCGGCTTAGAATCTATGAAACTGCTGCTCATTGTATCAAAATTCACCTGTTGGATAAATGTACATACTGATATGGCATAGCATACATGTACCAATTAATGTTTGAACAAGAAACAGGACAATGAGTGAAGTAAAAGTATAGTATACATGTATCTACAAGTGACGCGCTCAGCAAAAGTGGTTGCCGCTGGCCTCATAATTAATACGCGACATTGCAATATTCACATGCCAGAAGGAAAGACAGAGGCTCAGCAGCAGCAACAACAGCAACAGCACTCTCACACACCATTTCAAGCATACATATAGACCTGTTCATCCATGAACACGCGCACGGACGCGCACGGACACACGGGCACCCACCACCAGTCCGTGTGCCAACACCCACACCCACCCACACTTTCAGACTTTCAGACATGCCCATCGCGGGAGCGATGATAGCGAACAGCTATGTTTGAGACATAGCAACTTGTGCTGGGATTACACCATTCAACAGCTTGCAAGGCTGATGAATTGACCGCCACTATTTTTAGCCTGGTATCCACCACACAGCTGTTTGAAGTGACTTTTTCGGGCCAGTGAATCCCTATTTTTTCATTTTTTTCCATTTTTTTTCTTTTTTTCTTTTTCTACACACACACCACACCACATACTCCGGCATACACTGGCTGTTGGTAACCACCCAGGAGAATGAAAGAAAAGTCAGGAAGAGTCTGAGAAAGAGAAGAAAGACGTGTGTGACCATAATCGTCGGGAATTGAACCCGCAACCTATCGATTGGAAATCGCTGCACATACCACTGCACCATATGGGACACACACACACACACACACACACACACACACACACACACACACACACACACACACACACACACACACACACACACACATACTACTACTATACTACTACTATAGCATGACTGCCCCATACGGCCACATCACTTCCTTGTGATAGGGACCCAGAGTCAGGGTAAGAGAGTCAATGCTGGCGAGCCACATGCCGATTGACATCTCGTGGAAGCCGAAACCGTTTAAAGCAACCAGAGGAGAGGAGGAGAGTCAATGCTAAAGGCCGATGTGTCAGGTTCGGCCCGTGAAACACACAACAGATTTCTGCAGTTTCCCTCTTTCTTCCCTTTCTCTTGCTAATTCTACTTCCAGATCAATGATTTCTTTGACAGGCGTTCAACAGTATTTTTTCAATTTTACTGGCATTTTCTTTTTGAATGTCACACGATTCAGTACCGACATTATGTGCTGGGGTGACATCCAGTTCAGGCAGAACGAATGGCTGACAAAGCAGTTTGCTGACGGCGTCCTCGGCTTTGTCCTTCAGCAGCTTCTTCCGTCGGTCGCTCACCCGCTTGACTTTCGTCCCAGCTGCTTTCGCGTTCACTTTGTCTATTTCCTTGCCATCCACTGCTGACAACAGCAAAATCAGCGACTGCAAATTTATTTGCGTGTTTGTCGTCCACGACGGAAGTTCAAGGACGAGGCCGTTCGTCAGCTGGCCAGGACTTTCCACTGGTACCCGCCCTGATGGCGAGTCAAGACGGAGGAGCGCATTGCAACTTTTTACGCGTCAACAGCTTTTTGCACAGAGGGCCGATCCAAGACTCGTCTTCCTCACACGCCATGGCGTTCTACTGAATTTCGCGAACAACCGCGACTCGTCAGTAAGATACAAGAAAGTGATCTAAATTAAATCGAGGGTGCAGAATCCGATTGTCGATGTTGCGAGTGTGTGCAATGCTTGCATCAAATCGAAAATCGACTTTGAAATCATTGAAAGAGGCACGAATCCAGTCTTTTTTACGCCATTTCACCAAGATTGGTACCAAATGAAAGCTCAACGCCTCTACTCTCATGTTAACCCGTTCGATTTTGTCTCCAAGCGTCACCGCACCATCCAGTGACAGTTAAACGCCTCCGCAAAAATTGTGCCACGCGCAGATCCCCAAATCAATGCAGCTGCATGAAGGCTATTTCGGGCCAAAAGTCACGTGACTGAAATCCCTAGTAATAGCACACTTGGCAGTTATGCCTCTTGTCTAATCGCACAGGTAGATGCTGACGTTGCTGTGGCTTTGCCTGTGGAGCTGGGCCACTGCGGCGTGCCACAGGCACAGGATCACCCTCCTCGATTTTACCCAGCTGACAACACAGGTTGAGCCGAAGTCACAATGGGAGTATCCAGCTGATCGCTCGAACTCCTCCTTGTCTGGGTTCTGCTTCCGGTACTCTTGGAACAGGAGGAATGCATTGATAGTGGCTACATCTATGAAATCTAGGAATAATGTTTTCCAGTATCCAGGCTGCCGAGTAGGAGTAAACTCAGGAGCTTCTGGCTGCGGGTCCACCGTGCTCCAAGGAGCGTCGCAATCTACAGGATTACATCTGCCACGGCCACGACCTCCACCACCACGACGTCCATCACCACGACCTGTACCTTGACCACCACGACCTCCACCGCGACCAAGTTGTCCGTGGCCTGCGCCTCTCGCTCCACGATCACTCTGCGCACTCGAGCCTGAGTCGGAATCAGAGTCAGAGCCATCGTAAGAAACAATGCGGCCTGCGCCTCTCGCGACCTCCACCACCACGACCTGCACCACCACGATGTCCATCACCACGACCTGCACCACCACGACCTGCACCGTGACCTCCACCGCGACCAAGTTGTCCGCGGCCTGCGCCTCTCGCTCCACGATCACTCTGCGCACTCGAAGCCGAGTCGAAGTCATCGTCTGAATCAAGATCGTAGTCAACGACAGGAGTAACAGCAGCTGCTGTCAAACGAGTTACACGACGCGCCTGATCAGGTGGTGAATCAGCTGATCGCGCGTGCGAGGCAGCACTTGAGTTGACGTCCGAGCTCTGCTCGCTTTCGACTTTGCTGACTTCTTCTTCCGCATCCGTCTCGCCACGCAGGGCCCGATCTAGGTCACTCTCCTCGTCAGAAGACATGCCTAGATCGCCAGGAGAGTCAGGGTCACTGCTGGTACCTCCGCTCTCATCAGAATCGGGCCTGAAAACAGCATCAAGCGCCTCACTTGCACTGAACCTGCGAGCCATGGCGGAGGACGTTCTTCTCAAACTTCTAGGCACTTGTTCCAAAAATTTTTGTATATGAACCATAGGCTTCCTGTACATCGATGGAAAGCCGCGAGTGCCAGCTACGCGGAGGACACCATTTTAGATCTCCCCTAGCAACAAAACCATTCAAAATCAGCCCGCGAATGTACCGATACTATAGTATCGGTACGCTTATGGTAGACCGGGGTTAACTTTCGCTATATTCGACTTAGGGCTGAAACGAATGCTCAATGAAGCAAACGAATATTCTCTTTCCGAATACTTGTGAAACGAAGAATATTCCGAATATTCTAAACCATACAATATCCATGGATACCTAGGTGTATCCATGGTAACCATAGACCATCAACTGGTGTATACCCCAATTACAGGAGGGACATTTGAAAAGGACAATGTTATCAATTTGTCTTGCTGATGACAACACCTGGAAGGTGGCAATCTCACCCACTTTCTACACCAAATAAACCTTTTCGATATCTAAAAGGCGAGTTTCTGTACATTTACGAACATTCTTATTCTACTCTAACGAAGAATATTCTTTTTCCGATCTGCACATTTCGAATATTCCTTTCAGCCCTAATAACGTTATTTGTAGACTTCCAGCATGTTCTAGTTGCATACTCAGCTCACCATTCCCACCCACTACCAATCAGGAGGAGGTGTTTGTGTGTGCTGGTGACTACGTGGCAGGCATCCATTGAGAGTTCTGTCCATACTGACACTTCTTTGTGTGATCTCACTGTACAGTCTGCTGCTTAGCGCGGTGAGCGCTGAAGACACACAGGCACGTACTGACCGTGTTCTGCTTACGCCCTGGGTCAAGTTCCTCTGGGAGGCCTATCGCAGTGTGCTGGATCTTCTACGTAACAACGCCAAGTTTGAGAAGATCTACCATGAAGTGGCAAAGGAAGGTAATCACTTGTTGATGCTAAGCTTCATAGGTGATAGCTTAGATCCCCTGGCTGTTTTTGTTAACGGTGTATTCTAGCACGACTGTTAGGATTAATAATGATTTGCGACCCCTTCATTGTTGCCGCTACAGGATTTGCATGACAGACCTGCACTGGGTACACCAGCCAAAGCAGCAACACTCCACACGTACTTCACTGTATTGGAACTTTGAAAATGTCCGTTCCTGAGAAGCACGTCATTCCTGGCTGTTGTTGAAAGTATTCTCAAAGTGTGTAGATTGCAGAGAATAGTCCACTGAGGCTGTCAAGCTTGTGTTGTGCCTCAGTTGATGCTTTGTACAATCATGTTCATGCACAATTGTTTGTTTAATGGCTTCCCGTGGTCTTCTTGTGTTTCTCTAGCTTTCAAGTTCTGCGTGGACTATGCCCGTCGTACTGAATTCCGCAAGTTGTGTGACAATGTAAGTTCTTGTACATGCCCCACACAGGCACACTTGGGGTTCAGGATGGACCATAATTTTTAACCACCCTGTTTGCTTCAGTAGGGATACCAACTGTTCCCCGAAAACTAGTTCACAGAATCTGAATGATAGTTCACCGAAAGACATGTCATCAAACGACGATTCACAAAATGCATTCTACACCGCCAGACCAATTCACAGAAAACCTGTCTCATCGAAGCCAGGTTTGCAGTGAAGCATTACATCGAAAGTCAATTCACAGAATGTTCACCACACCGGACGATCCTATCACTATCACTGGCAATATTTTCCTAAGCGTACATAGATAAACTATAATGTACTGTGGAAAATGCTCTATCACTATTGTGCAAGACTTGCATATTGGTATTAGTTTTGTCCCACAACCTGCGATAAAATGATCAGCTGTAGCACCTACTCCACTTTTAGGTTTATGTATCTATGTCATTCGGATCTTCCCAAGTTGTACATTGTACTGTTGAGATACCGAATTCAAATAAATCAATACCATACCAAGATTGGCTGCCTCATTTTTTTGCTCTCCCTTTGGTGTCTCAAGTACATGTATTGTCGTTGGCGCTGTAACTTGGTGCTTCCATCATTGCTTCTGCCGTAACCACTGCGATGTGGGTGGGTGGACTGAAGTGGCTGTATAAATGATACGGCTACATTGTCGAGAAGCGAGAAAAGGTTTTTAACATCTGGGTATGAGCTGACTAGTTTTTGGCTTGTCTTTCTTCATTGATTGCTGCTTGTTTTTGTGTTTAACACACAACAGCTTCGCCAGCACTTGAACCACATCCAGGCATATCAGAACCAGGCCAACAGTGTCAATCTTAATTCACCAGAGAGCATGCAGATGCATGTTGAGACCCGCCTTCAGCAGCTGGACACCGCCATCTTACTGGACTTGTGGCAGGTAAGCCTCGTGTCAGCCATTGCGACTGGATTTACCTCTTCCCCTCTATACTCTGTGTTCTTGCTCTATACTATAGGAGACTCACCGATAAATCGCAACAACAACATTCAACAAAACTTCTCTTATTGGCCACAGGCCATCATGATAATGCAAGATTTCAAACAATAACAGCAACAGCAACAACAATGTTCCGGCAAGGCTGAACGATTGCTGCTTGGATGACGACTACACCTTCGGGTTAACCTGTCAAGACACTAACAGGCCATGAGGTGCTCCCTGCCATGCACTAACCTATAATTTAAAAAATAACACAAATTTATCATTGTAGTTCTGTGCTTTGGTGTGCCATTATGTGCTTGTGTGATGGGTGTGCAGGAGGCATTCAAGGCTATCAACGATGTACATGGTCTGCTGACACTGAGCAAGAAGCCGCCTCGTCCCGCTATGGTGGCTAACTATTTGATGAAGCAAGCCACCGTCTACTGGATGGCTAAGAACCCTCTCTTCCATGCAGCCGCGTGCCATCGCCTGCTTGTTCTGTCTAGAGAACAGAAGAAGAACCTCTCCGATGTTGAGCTCTCAAAGTAGGTTGTGTGTAGCTTGTGTTCCCATGGTTACTGTAACATTACCTTGTAAGTGCACATGCTGTTTTAATCATAATATGAAATTGATTGCCGGCGTAGGTGTCTGGAACCTAAAAGTGGTAAGAAATCTGCATGAATGTGTGAATACAACTGCAGTAAGTAGGCAAAGCAGCAGATTTATTCGTGTCTCGCTCTCCTGGATTAGTACTTGCAAGTACATGTCGCTGAGCGTTAAAGCAATACGGAACTAATATAGTGGACATGCTCTTGTTGCCTTGCCAAATTTTTCTACAGGCTTGCATCCCGTGTCGTTGCATCCACGTTGGCTGTGCCGCTTCACTCCAGCTCCCCAGAGAGCAACTTTACTGCCGAGTTGAATGAGATTGCTCGTGAGAAACACCGCAAGCTTGCTGGTCTGCTTCAACTCGGCCAGCCTCCTTCCAGGTCATCGCTCATCAGTGACGTGGTAAGGCTTTGCAACGAACTTCTGGCTATGTTTAGTGGCTACTCTATTGCTTTAGGTCTACCATGTTGCTTCTGCCTGATTTATAAACTGGTTTGGCAATTATTTTGTTGAGACGACAAGTACCCACTACAATTTCCATGGAGTTTGCTGCTTAGCTGTGATTCTTTGCTGTTATTTGCTTCTGTACTAATGGTTCAGAGACGTCTCAACATCCTGGACCATTTGCCAGAGCCACTCAAGCAACTCTTCACATGGCTGGAAGAGGAGTTCCATCCTCTCAGGATCTCTGAGCGGGTTATGGAATGCATCAAGTTTCTTGAAGAAGATGAGGAGTTAAAGCAGTATGCTGATAACATCCGAGTGGTTGGAACTGCCCGTCTGCTGCAGCAAGTAGCGCAGGTGTACTCATGCATCGAGATTGACCGTCTACTGCAGTTGGCACCGCACGAGACCAAGTTTACCTTGGAGAACTCCATTGTCCGTGCATCCAAGCGCATGGAGCTACAGGTGAGCAGCAGATGTCTTATGCTAGTGTGTATCCTTCGTATGTCTCTTCCAACCATGCGGCTACACATGTCGTTCGTCCACAGTGTACTGCATGTTTGAATGAATGAAACACCTGATGAGATTAACCCTTTGTGTACCAGCCCCATCTCGAACCGTACCATATGGTACGGTTCGCTGCACTCCAATCAAGCGCGCCGGTCCCGCCGCCGTAGCTCCGATCGACACGCGGTTTTTTTGCGCTGGACAGCTTAGATCACACTGAAAATTTGGATGTATGATATGGGTAGGTTGCCATTTGAAAGTATGGAGAACGAACGCGTTCAAAAGTATGCTTTTCAGCGCAAACAATTGTCGCTGTTTCGATCGTGTTCTCGCTCAGTTTCTCTGCTTGTAGCGAAGATGTAGCTTGTTCTAGGTCATGTCGACGTCTTCTAGATGTGGTGGACGCTTGGAGAGATCGGCTGTGGCGATGTCGGCACGGAATGCGACTCGAAATTGCAAATTTGTATCGCTGATCCCATCGCAGTATTCGCTCTCAAAACAGGGGCGAGAGGGAGGGCAGCGATGGCCTAAAATCGTCAAGGCAGGCATAATTCACCAGCCAGCGACTGCTTCTTGTTTTCTCCTTCACTTACCTTACGCTGGATGTGAGTAGATGAAGAAAAATATAGATTTCGAATCTGACACAAGAATTCAAAATTTGCAATTTTGAACCAATTGTTTCACCTCAAATATGTGACAATATGACCATATCCCTGGTATGTTGTTGCTCTTCATGCACTGAGACAACGCTTAGGAGGTTGTTTCGTCCCTATGTTCCCAGTACATGAGCACAAACTAATCCTCAGTCTGTTTGTTTGTGATACCCTGGTTGGTCAGAAATATGGACAATTGGCGCGTATCTTTGGTATTCCACCTATGGCCTTCATATACTACTGCATGCTGTCCCAATATCCATGCTTACCTGGGTGCAGTGATACATATGGAGTCAGGAAAACACAACTTGCATATACAAAAGTTGTCGAGATTTCATACCATGGTTGCTTCTTTGGGTGCGATCGCCCCTTACATACATTAGATGGCTGGTACATAAAGGGTTAACCCTTTCACTGCCAGCTGACCACTCAAGGTGACAAGGCGCTCCCTGCCAGGCTGTCAGCTGAGCTGTACACCCCCTTGCCAGGCACTTTTTGCCTCCAGCAGTCCGAAAAATCGAAAGGCCAACTTCTCATGGATTTTTTGGTACTTTCTGTACGGAAAGTCGGAATATCGCTTTCCAAAGTATACATAGTAGGTAGACAACTCGTAAAGGAAGCCATTGCCGTCGAAAAATCGAAAAATCCGAAGTACAAACGTGCTGCGCCCTTAAGCGCCAGCCGCTGTGCAAAAATGCATGTCATGCGAAAGTGCGCTGTGCGCCGCATGCGCTATATACACTATGTGCACGATCGGCCCGGACACTCGCGAAGTAAAGTTAGTTGTTGTTTTGGAGAGAGAAGCAGATCCTTTTTTTGTTAGCTGGGATTGAAAGATCTGCCAGTGGACCGGAGAGCTACAACACTGGAAGCAGAAGAGATGGCGTCCGGAATGTTCTCTGTCTTCGTGGCAACAGGACTTCAGTTGCGAGAGACTTTCGTCCTGTTGTTGCGGACGAAATTCTAGTTGCTGCCACCAGAAAACTCGGAGAACGAAACGATCGTAAGTCGTTTGGTGAAGCGGGTCGTGTCGGTGAACAGCTGCAGAATGTTCTGCCGCCATGATGGTCGTTTGTTCTCCCGATTAGCAGCAGTCCGAATACATTTCGACTTCGGAGAGTGAAGCGCTTCCCTGTTCCGTTGACAAGCGCGGCGTTCGCGGGTGTAATGCACTTCCGCATCAGCTTGCAGTAGATCGTCAGGTATTGAGCCTGAGGTAGGTGTCGTTGTAGAAAGAATATAATTATGTTGTAGCTGACATACCTGTAGTGTTTCTTGACTGTGCTGGTCGCCATTGTAACGTGGTAGTTCTTAGAAAATTTTAGTTCTGGACTCAGTGAGCGCCGCCAGCGCTGTTTCCGCCAAGTTTGCAGTGAATGCGTCCGTGAGGAATCCGTCGTGTGGTTGTCTCTACCCCTGACTCCAACCGCCTATCGCAATGGATAGCCGCCTGGAGTCTTGGGCAATGGCTAGGCATCAAATGTCATGCTCCTTGCAATGAAAGTTGACGGGAAAGAGAAAAAACTGGCACCGACTCAGCAAGGTGGAAGTGCGTAAGAACCCGATTTCTTCCGCACCGCTCGGCTAAAAATCAGATGCGCATTTTCAACGACGCTGGTTCGATTTTTTCAAATGGCAACCCATGCTTCTGGCAGCGTATTTCGATGGGTATGGACCTCTTCTAGGGCCTAGTGGCCCTCTACCACGGCTAAACATCTCCAATATTCAAAAATAGCGGCCCAAACTGGGCGAAGTCTGCCTGTCGATTTTGTCGACGGTGGCACTGGGGACTGCATGTTTGCTTGTCGACTTTCGTCGACAGTGGCACTCAGAGTGCATGAATGCGCTGTCGACTTTCGTCGACAGTGGCAATGAAAGGGTTAATAAACATTATCTGCACGTGCGCTTTCTTCGTATCCACATTTCCTCAAAGATTCAAGTTACGCACGGTGTGGTCATGGAGTATCCATTATTCCCGATGCATTCTATTTGACATGTAAACTTTTCTGTTAATATGTGTTCAGGCTCGAATTGATCACCGTTCGCAAACAGTCACTTTTGGTGCAGACATCTCGCTAGTCGAGCAGAGCATTGAAGGTCCTTTGCTACAAGTAAGTCCATGTGTCCCAGTCACGATGCATTTTGGCTTCAATATTTATATTGAAACTTTCATTTCAAGGATTCTCCAAAGGCAAGTGGTTGCCTATCAAAGGAAGTCTCTTAACTTTTAAGAATACAAGGTGAGAGGGTAGGGGTAATTATCATCATCATCAGGGAAGGGAAGAAGGAACACCTGGCAGAAAAGGGTAGACAAGTCAAAACAATCAGGACCGATCGAGAGAGTAATAGAAACAAAGCTAAGGGACCCCCGGCAATATCGATAATTTTCACGGAACGAAAAGGTTGGGTGCAGACTTGTAATTGTTTTCTATACACGAGCCAGCACAAGCGAAAAGGGACCTTATCCGTTTTTTGGGCATTTTGAGTTAGCAACGGGTTCCTTTAGCCAGAGAACGTATGAATCAGATAAAAAAAGCCGAATGAAAATCCATCAACATAGCAAAGTTACGGGCGTTTAAATCAACACTGTTTTCACCAAAACATCGCACATATTCACGAATAATCTTTGAAATGCGTAAATTGCAATAATTTGGCCATAGAAGCCTTACAGAAGCCTTCGAGTCACCAGCGGAAGGGCTGGAGGATACAGTATACACACACTACTAAAAATAGTCGTGCAACAAAGAAATTACAGTGTTCGGATTGTGGCTCTTCTTGCCGTCAGGATCGATGGTTTCTGCCTCGTCAATAATGTAGTTCACCTCTTGGCCAACGCCTTCATTACATACACCAAACAAGTGGACTTTCCGAGGCACTTTGAAGTAAAGTGGTCCTACCTGTCTGGTCGTATACGGCAAGCTGACGCTCTGAGCAAAGTCAAACGTGTAGTGGGACTTTGTTAACGGCGGGCGATCAGCAGGAGACATAGCTGAAACTAGCTGAAGCTCAGCAGCAGCATCTGTGGTTCTCTGCCGGTAGCTCTCTCTCTCTCCCTCTGGGCCCCATGAACATGGTCAGTCAGCTGAGTGCATGCGGTCGTCTTCTGCTCCTCACTCCCAGCCGCCATCACGTTGCGCCGCAAGTCCTCGCACACAGGGCAAACATCCATGCGAGCCGTCATGAACTTAATATGCGGCAATGTCTGGTGCCAGATGGAGCGGAACGTCAACAAGGATACAGACTTCTCACCCTCCTTGTGGCAGCAGTCGCAGAAGTCTCCATGCACGGACTTGTACGTTTGCGACGCTGGAAGGAAGATAGGTGGCGTGTCGTCTCTACCACGGAGTGGCGCAGGATGTGGAATTCCAAACACTTCTGCGTGCCCACTCCACGCGGTACTTACAACAGCAAACTCCAGGGCATTGTGTGGCCGTTTGTCTGTGTTGCCATGCACTAGTGGCACAAGCCCATTCTCCTCCAGGTGGCTTCTGTACCGTCTCAGCCTCTTGCCAGACAGTGCGTACACGTGACGGAACGCACCCACACAAACAGTCAGTCCTTGGAATGTGTAGGTAAAACGCACCCTCTTGCGCTTCTCTCCACTATCAAAAACTGTTTCAGGATGACTCAAAGCTTCAAGAAGGCCCAGGACCACCAGCTCACTCTCGTGCGACTCCATTTTTCTCATGTTCAGGATCGACGTCTCGATGCTGCAAGCAATTTTTTGAACATCCGCAGTTCTCTTTTTGACGAACAGTGTCATCCTCCTCTGCCGGCGCAACGGTCGCTGCACAAGCTGCTGCGGAGCTAGCCTGCGGAGGTTTGGGCTCTGCCTTTCCGACATACAGCTCTGCTGCTGAGTCGACATCCACTCGCTGCTCAAGAAAGTGTTCACCATCGTCATCGCCATCATCGTCACCGTCGTCAGATTGAACCGAAACGTCACTGGCGTCCGACTCCTCTTCCTCACCAAAAACTTCAGCCTCATCCTCTTCCAGGAGAGATTTCAGCGCTTCGTTCACGGTGAAACATTTACGATGGCTCATAGTGAATAACTACGCCGACCCAAGGACTTAGCAGAAAGCGAAGACGGCAAGACAACTGCGCTGAAACTGTGAAAGCAACTTTTTGTCTTTCCGCTCGCGCGTGCGATTTTATTCAGCGGAGGTGTCACGGTCGATCGATTTTGATCGCCGATCGGTGGTACGTGGGTTGATTTAGCCAGGGTTTTCTTCTACAGGAGCTGTAGGATACTGGCTCTCCAATAGAAAGAATGACTGAGCTCCAAAGAAGTCGCGTATCGCCAAAAAACGAACAGTTTCAAGTTCGATCCGAACGAGACAGCTGAGAATATTCACTTCAAGTGCGGTTTTCTCAAAATCACGTGCAGCAGGATAAGGTTCCTTTTCGCTTGCGCCGGCTCATATATAATTATTATTTAGTCTAGTGGATATTGGTTGTAACAACACTACTATGGGAGGTCAGCCCACCCACCCCCTCGAACGAAAAATGAATTGATTTGACAGCTAGAATAGATTGATGTTTCAGCTATCGATATTTGAGCCCCGGCCAGCGAAAACCAGCACTTGTGTACTTGATATCAATCATCAAAATGTGACGTCAAAGTTTGGGACGCGCAGTGAGCTGGCTTTTGAAGATTCTTTTTCGATCGAGTGGGTGTCTTTGTTGTCAAAGGAGTTTCAAGTGTCTCCAAATGTCTCTGGTCAATTGATTTTAGCGCTAGGTGAGAGCTCGTCACACGGAGGTTGAGTTTAGACACAGTGATGGCGACAGGTGTCGCGACAAGGCCGAGGACTTAGGTCCAGAGTTGTCAGCGTGAGACTCCCTGTACGAAGCGGCGCTGAAAGTTAGTTCGCGATCAGAATTATTTCTTTGGTGGCGATCTCGCTGAGTTTGTCCAGTAGTGGCGAGTTTCATATGCATAGCAACGAAGAGCCCTCATAAAATCGACACTGGATACTGATGGCGACGATAGTCAGCGCTGGAGTAATAGCGACTGCGAGGAGAAGCTGAATGTCGACCCGCTGAGCGATCCGTATTTCTACGTCGACAACAATGATTTTGCAGACACTGATGGAGGGTCTCACGGCGCAAAACAGAGCGTAGTATTATCAGTACTCTACCTTGCCAGACGACGCCAAGCTGGCTGCTGCCTGTGCTGAGAAAGGCGATCCCTAAAAAGTCAAACCGGCTGAACGCGTTGGGGCAACATCTTCACGAGCTACAAAACGCGAATATTCGCTCAGATCATTGAAATACAATTATGCTGATATACAATTATGCTGAAATCATGGTCTGAGTGAAAGTGTGCAAGGGAGTGGATGTCAGTGGTATTGGTCAGTACATCTATCAGTATGGCAAGCTTTGGGACAACGCTCAAACTGCCAGCACAGAGGTCCCTGAACACAATTTGTAAGGCCAGCCACCAATCATCGTTTTGCACTCTGGTGTTGTAAAGAAGGTAGTGGTGTATACGGAATATCGTCACACTTCTGAACTACTCATGCTTGCGCACCAAGAGGGCAAGCCTGACTTGCATCCTATTTACTTACATGTACCTGTTCCACATCACAATCAGAAACTGTAGGATCAACTTGCATGGAGTTACTGGACATGGATGCTGCGCCAACTGTACCGAATCTTGACCTGTGTGACTTCAAACTCTATTTTCCATGCTTTCGCTCGTCAGATTGTCACCAAACTTGATAACTTGAATGATTAATAGTGTAGAATCAATTTCGAGGGAAAAAATAATTTTTGAAAAAATTACACATGTTCAGGTTTTTGCTGGCTGGGGCTCATTTCTCAAAACGAAATAAAACTCTCCTTGACCCACACACCCACAAACGAAACTTTTTCTCTTCATGAAAAAGATCGACAATTACGGACGGCCCCTAAAAGCAGCTTTTGGTAGAGGAGACAGTTAGAAATCGGAAAGGGGTTGAATACAGGAACGAGCTCGAAATTCTCCTCCTCTCTTGGTATTTTTGATTCAAAAACATGGTGATAGTGGGACTACAATGTGTTAGTCCGAGCCAAATGTGTCCTGTAGCTCCTAAAGGGCTTAGTTGCAAGTCCTGTTACAAGATAGTTATTTGATGACCCAGAGATTATCTACTAACGAGGGAGGACCTGTACTTCTTGTTGATGATTTATACCTCATTCTCTTCCTAGGAAATGTATTACCGGTGGTATTGTTCTGATGATTAACGACGTTTGCCTCCTATACAGGAAATGCCTTCGGAGGTGCTGAGGAAGCAGATGTCCCACATCTACAGCTCGGTGGACAAGGCTGCGTCAATGATCTCGCCGTCCGTAGACTCTGTAAGGTCTTATGCACTGGGTAGTGAAACCTGGTTTGTTTGATGCACATGCATGGACAAGACAGCATGCTTAGCCGTTTTTCCAAGTAGTTATGTGCATACGCGAAGCAACACTCTGTGGCCAGTGTTGCTACTACCGTGTAACTGGCTTCAATTTTTCACTTCGCCACATAAATTCCGAATCCTGATCATTAGTGCTCGCCCATAGCTTGATGGCTCTTATTGGGCATGCCGAGACCAGGATTTACATGTCATTGCATTGGTTAAATGGTTATTTGTGCCGTTTGCATGCACTTTCAAAGTGCTCAGCTGCACATTTAGTTGTAGTTGACTAATGACTAGAGTATTCATGTGGGGGTTGGGGTGGGGGCTAAATATGCCTATTGAAGCTGTAGCTTAATGTGTACTGGTCATTCTGTGGTGTTCTATTCATTAGGACGTTGTCAAGGTCATGCGCAAGAAAACAGCTAACACCTACCGTCAGTGCTGTGTGAAGGAGCACAGGAATATGCTGAAGCGGAAGAGCGTCATTGAGAAGAGAAAGGAGGACATTGAGTCTAAAGCTCAGGCAAAGGTACTTAGTATTTCTGTGTCTTCATAGTCACGTGTGATCAGTTGCATTTAGTGAGTTTTGTACTGTTGCATAACAGTAAACACCTCACACTTTTCAGATGCACTCGCCGCAAAAGCGAATGTAGAAGTTTTGAATGTTTGCATGATTTTTGCCCTTGTCACTGCCGCAGGAGAAAAAAGAACGGGAACTGGAGGCGGAGAAGATCCGCAAGACTAAAGAAGCCGAGCAAGCCAGACTAAGGAAGGAAGCTGACGAGCGCGAGACCAAGCGCAAGAAGGAGGAGCTGGCAGAAATCGGCCGCCGTCAAGTCATGGAGAAGATTGAACAGATCAAGAAGACGGCCATTGGTGGCAAGGCGTTGGCTGGTCTGAAGCCAGAGGTGAGTTGACCACACTACATGTGCCCTGGTAATAATAAATATCCTTGACAGTTAACTGAATATTGAAATGCTTACAGTACAATTGGTCCTCTTTGTACTTATATTAAGAAAGAAAATGCAAGGTGATACGTACGCGGCTCCAGAGTTGCGTAGAAAAGCGTGGGATGGATGTAGAGGGACTCGTGTCTATCCCCTTATGAACTCACTCTTACTCCTGCTCAGGTAAAACGAGAAACAGGAAATTTTAGAGAAGGTGGCGATCAGCAGGATAGGTGTGCAGCCAGCAACACCCGACTGTTTGCAGATTGTGAAAACTACAGCTGCATGGATGTTAGCACTGTGTCTAGCTTATTGCTATCAGCTCACTAACGAGAGAGAAATTAATAGTGTTGGCCTGTTATTCTAGACTTGAGACTATCGTCCAGTTGAGTTACTTACCGGCGCTAGGGCTTCTGTTGAGAAACAGTCTGTTCTACACCAGCTAAGGCGTAAGCGCACTGCGCCCACCATTTCGATGACACAGTGGAAGTATAATGTGAATTCAGTGTCACATTTGAATCGCCACTCTTTAGACCTAGTGTGCCTTCCATGAATGCGGCTCTGGCATTAGGAGGCAGTGTGTTGCTCTCTTTTTTTGCAACCCATTCACTAGACTGGTTTATAATATGAATAAAACATGGAGCGCATGGACGAGGAGAGTTTTATGTGGTTTATAATATGCCTGAATGCTGTGATGCAACGTTTTCTCTTGTTTTCCAGGAACTGGAGAACCTTGATGCCGACAGCCTTGTTCAGAAGCAAATGGCAGAGCTCGACAAAGAAAAGAAGGAACTGGCTACTCGCCTCCGTGCTATTGAGAAGAAGGTTGGTCATAAGTGCTTGCAGGCATGCTGGTGACCCCACTTCTGTCATATGATCGCAAGGCGTTTCAAAGTAGTGCCTACTTGCATTTTCATTGCATAGTGGAAGAAGAACGGTCTGAGCTTACAGAGGTGTAGGGAGTTGTGTACAAGTGGACATTACACCAAGAAATCTTCACCGAGGCATATTTCGATCTGTAACTATACCTTCTATGTGTTATGTCCTGCCTGTGTCTTACGTCTAGGTGGATCACTTTGAGAGAGCGAAGCGTCTTGTGGAGATTCCACTTCTCCAGGAACAGTATGAAAAGCAGAAGAAGGAAGATGAAGTGTTCTTCAAAGAAGAGCAGGAGGCCATGGTATGTAAAGTTTTCTTCCTGTTTCATATCATGTTGTTTCTATTGGTTTTTCTGTGTGACTTGACACTGTACACTATATCGACTTTTCAAGAGCTGCAGTGCCTGTCAATCTGCTGGCAAGTTATTCTATGTTTCTTCCAATGATGGCGTTGTCATGTTCACCATCCAAGCATGATTTCCTCTGATTTTCTCGCTTCAGATTGCCAATGCCATTTCTGACCGCAAAGATGCCGAGGAGCACAAAACGCGCCTGTCTCGAATGGATGGAGATGTCAGAATCTACATTGATAAATTGTCTGGCCATCGCAACTTGCGCTATCAGGTACAGCATTGATTGAGTGCAGTGAATTGTTGCCCCCCCCCCCCCCCCCCCCCCGGATTATGAGCTGCATCAGTAAAGTTCACGTATATTTGTTGTTTGAGGGGGGCAATCATACAGCTTCTTTGGGGAAGAGTTCCAGTAAAGGTTTCGTCGGTCTTGCCAAGCATCCCGTATTTGTATTTATGGATTCTCCACAGACCTTAGCCTAAATCGAGGGAGTCTCCATCCCAGCATGGTCATTGATGTTACTGTGTTTTGTAGCAACATGCCCCGCCTCTGTGGTCCTGCAACGCAAACTCTCTTGCCCAATGCTGTGGAAAAATTGAGGATACTTGTTTGAAATAATCACTGATACTGTAGCTATTTTGTTATATGCTGCTGTGTAGGATGAAATGAAAGAATTCAAGAGGCGTATGGAAGATGAGCGTAAAAAATGGCAGGAGGAGAAGATCCGCCAAGCAGAAGAAGCTCGACGTCTCGAGGAAGAGAGGCAGCGTGAAGACGAGCGCCAGCGTGAAGAGGAACGTCGCATTGCAGAGGAGGAACGGCGCTATGAGGAAGAACAACGTAGAGCCGAAGAAGAGCGGGAGAGAGAGTTGAAAGAGGAAGAGGAGGAGCGCCAACGACAGCGTCAGGAAGAACTTCGAAAGATCGAGGAGGAGCGTCGTCGCGAGGAGCAGCGCCGAGATGATCGCCGAGCACCTCTTGACCATGCAGAGCACGATAATGGTCATCGCAATGGCCACTCGCGTCATGGGCCTAGTGGTAACGAGCGCCGTGAATTTGGACGTGACGACCGCTCCCGCGGCTTTGGCAGAGATGATCGTCCACGCGACTTTAACCGAGATGAGCGCCCAAGAGATTCTGGCCGGGAGGATAGGCGTGAAGGTGGATGGCGTGATGAAGGACGCCGTGATGAAGGACGTCGCGATGAAGGACGCCGTGATAATGGACAGCGTGATGACCGTCCACGTGACTTCAACCGTGATGACCGTCCAAGGGACTTCAACCGTGATGATCGTCCAAGGGACTTCAACCGTGATGATCGTCCAAGGGACTTTGGCCACGATGATAAACGTGATGACAAGCGCCGGGACTTTGGAAGAGACTTTGGTGGAGGACGAGACGAGAGGCGTGACGTTGGTGGCAGGAGAGACCTTGGAGGACGAGACGAGCGGCGTGACGATGGTGGCAGACGAGACTTTGGCCGTGATGACAGGGGTCGTCCTGGTCCTGGCGCCAGCTTTGGTCGGGATGATCGTCGTGATGACCGTCGCGATGACCGTAGCTGGAGGGGTGGCGATTCTAGACGCAGTGACCAGCCTTCTGGACAAGGCAGATCTGATCCTGGTCAAAGCTGGCGATAATCAGTGTTGCTGCCGACTAGCATTTCGATTCTCGTCATAAGTGGACGTTTTGTCTGTTGTCAGATTGAGGAACATGTACATTGAAGTTTAATTCTTTCTCTTCTTGGCCTTGCTATGGTTGAAGTGCCGGTCTCTTTTGACTAGTTCCTAAAATAGCTTCAATACGAACTTGGGTGCGTGAGCTTGGAACGCACGCTGGGTTTCATTTACCAAATAATGCAACTCCTACATTTCTTGTGTATTGATTTTTGGCATGCTGACAGTTTACCCATGCATTGGACTGGCAGCCATGCTCCGAGGCCTAGTCGTTCAAGCTGCTGCCGTTTGCTTGCTAATTTTAGAAATGCCATGACATTTTGCTAATGCCTTTTTAGATACTCTTCACTCTTCACCTATACTCGCGCGCATAACTGAAAGCCAGGCGGCTGCTTGCTTGCTTCGCATGCCATGACATTTTCCTTCCATTCTGTGTACATGGACATGCCCTCCCGTGACCCATTCCATCTTGTACATGCCCTCATTATATTGATTGCCACATCACTGTGTTGCATGTGCTGGGATATTAGCATGCCACAGTTGAGCATGGGTACCGGTGCAATTGGGTACTATACACCTACTGGGGTGTGGTGGTGTTGTTGTTGGCTATTATTTTACATCGCAAGGCCAAACGGGCAATGGTGCCCTATTCTATGGAAGCGAATTTCAAAGTGGGAGAGAGCGAGCGAGGGGAAGGGTAGTGTGCTGCTGTAGAGAATCAAGCTTCTTGGTCAGCCTCCAGGCTCCTTTTTGGTCGTTGAATTCAACCCATTTCGTTTTGTCCTGGTTTACGTCCAAATGCCACTCTCCCTGAGTGAGCATGTAGCCGACCGTAGAGACTATAGTGTAGACTATTGCCTCACGGAGTCCACTCCATTCGTTTGCAGTCAAGCCGGATGTAGTGCAGTGACTCACCGCATACATCATAGAATGGACATCAGGCCTGTACTACTACAAGTCTACAAAATTTAGATAATACTATTAGTACTATTAGCACATGACGTACAATCAAGAGTGCATAAACGTTTATGGACTCTGGTAGACCTACAATGTATAAAAAGCTTTGTAAGTCTTCACGACTTTGCTTCTTTGACTGCTGGTGCCAGTGGTATGATATACGGTGGACACCAGCCCGACCGTAGATCTACGTATGCATGGACACTTCCCTGTATAAACTAGGGAGTCGTGACCATGGTGACTCCCTGGCATAAACTACTTACTTTCTCTGCTACAGCCTGTAATCAGTAATGGGGTACTGCTGTAGCAGGGAAGGCTGTAGCAGGGAAAGTAAGTACTCAGTAGTTTATGTACAGGCTATGGAGAATGGACCCACTACAGGACCATTACATGACGTCATGACATGCCACGACATGTCGACATGTCCACACGCACGCGCCTCTAGATCTATTTTGAATTGGACTTTTTAGAAGATTTTGTACACTGAGGACGTCTACTGCCCCCTTGATTGAAAGAAGAAGGCTGCCTTTCTTTACTTCTTGGAATTCCTCTGGCTTGCGCTAGCAACAAAGGACCCCTGATCGAGACCCTAGTACCCTATGTCGGGTGCAGCTCCAGGTCGTTTGCCCTATTTTGTTTTACAATGTTTGACTGTGTGACTCTGTGAGAGATCCCTATAATAGGCTATATCACTACTGTACTATTTCTCCGACTCAGTCCTTCTTCCGTACTAACCCGGAGTCTCATTCTGGCCGATACGAATACGACTACAATGTAATTTCATACAGTAACTAGCAGTGTGTCATTATGGATCGGGGAAAGAAAAGGAAACGGCCAGTCAATGGATGGGAGGAGCAGGTGAGGAGTTCATATCTTTATTACCCTAGCAAGTAACAATGACTAGGCTTGTCATGAAGATCAGAATTAGTGTTTGATAGCAAAACAGTAGTAGTAACTCACATGACTTGTTGATTTTATTTGAATACGCTTGACGTGGGACAGCCAGCTGCATGGGATTACAGTGTATCTGATATGTCGTACAGCCGTGTACACTCATATCTCTCTTATCCGGACCCCGTGTTACGGGCACCTCGGTCTACCGGTACGCGGTA